>NC_042518.1:12356373-12666929 GCF_900963305.1 Echeneis naucrates
ATAGTCAGAAACTATTGTGATGGTGAACAATTTTTCCCAGCAGTGTAGAATTGTAGGTAGGGTTTGTGTGCTTCGATGAGTGCGTCCGCCCCACAAATTTAAAATATGTAGTTGTGATGGTGAGGTGTAGGGAGAGGAGCAAGAGAGTGCATTATCTCAATGATTGGTCCTTACAGCTAAATGAAAAATAGTGTGTGTGGATGTGATAAAGGGTTTTATACGGTGCCATATCAATCCTGTTTTCACTTCACACATGGACATGTGGACATACGCAGCCGTGCAGAAACACAGTACTTCTACTTCAGAATATATCCCTACCGCAGCTTTAAAAAACGACAACTCATTTCAATGGGTGTGATTAATAAATTAATTTGCAATTCGGACAAATTTGGGTATTGTGCCTGATGCTCAGTGGAGCACCCATTCTGTATGTTTTGGTATTCAAAGCAGATCTTTAGATGCAGATTAGACAGAAAAATACATAGCTAAAATAAGACTAAATGCTGGAAGTCCAGGCTGGGTGTAGGTTCAATACCTCAATCCTCCTGTCAATATGACACCAAGACACAATCGCTTCCAATAGATCCCCGAGCTTTGCATTGTAGCTTGTAATTTGGATGTGTGGTGAAGTGCGGTAAAATCGTTTTCACATTGATCAAAAAGCAACAGTATGTTCTGTCAGCTCACAACAGTGTATTCAGCTGTGTCAGTCTCATACAGACAGTTTCATTTTCAGTCAGTATTTTTATGGATTGACTAAAGTAGCTTTCTACTTTTGTGTGAAATGAGCATGACCTCGACAGTCTTGAACGGAATGGTCAGTTGTTTCTCCAAGCAAGGAGGCCAGATCCATTTTAACCAAACCAAATGATAGAGACCTTGGCAATGTGACCTACCACGTCATGTTTTGCAAACACACATTGTTGGATGGCCCTTTAACCTGGACTTCCCTTTTTTGCCACTGTTACTCAGTGTTTCCATCTACCTAATAAAGCAATGACGCACAAACTTGCATAATTTATACGCACATGCCAAGATGCATTCATTCAGTTGATTGTTCTGTAACAGTTAGATAGTCAGTAGATCGCAGGATAACTGTGATCATAAAAGCTAATAAGTCACTCCCTGATTTTAGGCCAGAATGTCTTCAGTGACAGCTGTCATGGCGGCTGGCGGCTGAAAAGTTTTTTTTAATATCAACTAACCACATGAACCCAATGTAAGTGCCAGCACTGATATAGTCAATACAAATGTTTGTGTGTGTGTGTGTGTGTGGTGTTATTGTGATCAAAGGACATTATTCATCCATCCCTGTTGTTGTCTCCCCTCAGGCGGTATAATTACACACACACACACACACACACACACACACACACACACACACACACACTTAGTCTCTTTGTCGCTGACTGTTTGTGTCAAACAACAAATCAGAGTGGAAGGCAGGAAAGGAGAAGGAGAGTGAGAGACAGAGACAGAGACAGAGTGGGTAGAAAAATCATTTTATGATATGATTCATGAGTTTGTCCAATTAGTGTGAGATGTTTGAACCCTGTTCAGCTTAAATCACATTGTCATTTCACTAGAGGATCTTCAGCCTGCTGAAGCACAGGGCTTGCCTCACTGTTACATACCTCAGTGCGGGGAATATTCAGGTGTATCTGCCGAGGTGTGGAAGTGCCTAAGTACTGTCCTTTTATGTGTGTGTGTGTGCTTTATCAATATCTTTCCAACAAAGGCAATTTGTGTATCTTTTGCTGGCTGTGTGTGTGTGTCTCTTCCTGTCTGTGCGTGTAGGCGGGCCCAAACTGCGATAATGATATCACTGGGGTGTTGTCACATATCCTATTAGCTCAGTAAGACTGTCCTCAGTGAAATTCCCATGGTAAGACTTTACTTGTTAGCTCCTCTCATTTTGTATACTTGTGTAGTGCTTGTGCTTGTGTCTAAAAGCGCCCATGTGTCACTGTGAATGCAAAAACACTTTGTGTGTGTGTGTGTGTGTGTGTGTGTGCGTGCGCCATATCCCTGAAAGTGTGTATTGTTCCAATAGCTAGATGCAGCTGTCTTGCAGATGAGAAATGGCCTCTCACTTCTCAAAGGGAATCGATTTGAATGAATATGTGGGACTGGAGGAAATAGAGCTGTTAGCTTACTCTATGAATATTTTTCCCACTTTTCTCTCTTAGTTACCCAAATGGCATCTGTTTGAAAGCATAGAAAGTTTCTTTGTAAGGCACAGAGCCTACGAGCCCTCTCTCAGTCTCCTGCTCTCCCCGCATTCCTCGCCATCCTCTTGGAGCGAGTCTCCTTTTCCTTTCTTTCCTTCTCTCCTCCTCCCTTTGTGTCCTCCGCTCTTTTGCTCTTCTTCTCTCTCTCTCTGTCTGACTCTCTTCTCAGGGGCCTTGGCTTCAGCCTCAGGAACAGCAGCAGTTTATAAAGAGCATGCAGTGACACACACACACGCACTCGCGCATGCATGCACACACACTTGCATATTACACAAGCACACACAACAGAAGAGTGCATTTTAAAAGTGACAGCTGTTAGGCAGGTAGACGGGATGGGTCAGGCGCTGTAAAAGCCCTTTTCCTGTAATAAAATCCCCTGAATGGGTAGCCTTGGCCTGGTAAAAATCTAAATTATGACCGATACTGCACTATCCAAGACAACTCTTATTTTAATTGAGATGGGAGGACTAAGAGTCTGTTATGTGATAGCTGAACTGGAATATAAATTGATTTTGATGTTATACTCATGTAGGCATTCACTTTAGTGTTTAATCTCCTTATGTACATCATCTCCATTTTTATCCTTCTGCTGCTACTTAGCCCTCTTTGTCACCGTTGTCTTTCTGCTGAAGCTGCCTCCTGCTGTGAGAGATGCTCTAATGCTGTTCGGCCTCTGATGGGTGGCGGCATGCAGGAATTGATCAGCCGGGATCATCAGTGCCACACTGCTACATTAGCATCTATTCAAGCTGTTCCGAGCAAGCGCCATTATGGTTGTACAAGTGTTTTTTGTACGTGTATGCATTCTCATTCTGTGGTGTTGTTACAAGGGTAAACAAACAACAGCCTGGCTAACATCAGAATAATCCTCTTGCCTGTTTGTTTTTTTTTTTTTTTCTCTCTCTGTATGAGCAACTGTCAGCCTAATGTATGTGTGAATTTTTGGGTGGGTCCGTCTATCTGTCTTTTTTTTTTTTTTTCCTGTTTCTTGTTGATTAACCCAAGTTTCTCAGCGGTAAATTGAATTTCTGATCTGCTTGACTTGACTCTTGTCAGCCTCCATAAGCTGAAAGAAATACCCTACAATAAATATAACATAAGCTCGGCGACCGAGAGACTGAAGAGGCACGTAGAGAATAACACAGCCATCACAGCTTTGGAGGAGAGAATTTTGTCATCTCAGCTTAAGCCTGACTAATATACAGATAACACATGCATGCAGTTGCTGGCTGTGAAAGTCTTTTCATTCCTCATCTTTGTGTCACGAGGCAATTGCATCAGCGTGGAGCCTTCAAAGACACATTTCCTCATTTTCTGAATGTTGAAATGGTCCGATTAAATTGTCTACACTGGGTGTTTAAGCTGCAGAACCTCAGTGGATCATAATTCCTGGTCCACGATGCACCCCACTTCATTATGAGCGACAGCTAGTTATTAACTAGAGGCATCTTTCAGGAGCACTTGTCAATCACAGTTATATCAGAGACAGAGACAGACGTGAGTGAGAGGTTGGGTTTTCAGACTATATTAGAACCACCTAATGTCACTTTTGCAACTGATAAATATCAGCTGACTGATCTGATTGCATATTTGTGCAACATAAACATAAATATGAATTTGTAATACTAAAGAGATCACTCTAATTGTTTCCATTCACCCTTGCCTTCAGATGGGAAATATTTATTTGACATATCTGTCAAATAAAATCTGCTAATTACTACTAAGTAGTTGACAGAAATTATCTGGTAATATTATTTTAAAAAGTTACCACCCTGATAGACAGCTGCAGCCAGAGAAATATGACTTGTGTAGAAAATCACCAACAAGTCTTGAGGGTTAAAATGAGAGAAACCAATAAAAGAGGCTTTAACAAAGAAACCTTGGACAGAGAAAAAAAAACCACTTTGACTCTTTGTTTTTAGAGGTTGCAATTTAAGGGAATTGCAAATCAACCCAATTTTTCAGGTACATTTACCCTCTTCTGGTATTTAATCGGAGCATATTCATGCCTCAAGTGTGCATTTTCTAAAGTCAGTCTTAAGCTTTTTCCTAAATAGAACAACCCACAGCTTTTGCGTTCCCGTTCGTTTTTATTTCTTAAACCACAGGGGATACAAATCAGCATTAAAACAATGAAAATGTATGCAGTGAATAAAAATAATATTCAAAAGCAATAAACAAAAAAAGAATGTACAAAAAATAAAAATCACAGCCTCAGTAAGGTGCTTTCATTCAAAATGGCTTCCTGCATGGTTGTTCTTGGCAGTTGTTACACACAAACAGTGAAAAGGACCTTAAGAGGGCTGTTTGTTCATTTAGCTTCAGGGTCAGCTGTTTATTCTTTATTCGGCACGAGTTGTCTCCAGTCTTCCCTGACGAAGTAGCCCTCCTCAGTGTGTGTATTGTTGCCTCCTTTTAGAAACGACAATGGCTGAAACCTTGTCAAAACTGCTGAACACACACCTATCATTGCTAACACTGTATGTATCAACAGCAAAACAATTAGCTTCTTTTAAGTGTTGTCATATTTCATCTAATGCCTTATTAATTAGAGAAAGCTCATGTCAGACACTTATGCTTCTCATAATATTAGTAGAGTAATATTTTGAAATGGAATAAATCTGTATACATACCCGGCAGTGGTGGACAGAGTACACAGCTACACCAGTTCTTGAGTCAAAGTGAAAGTAAGTTATGACTTGAGTAAAAGCACAGGATTACTTGCTTTTAGAAATACTTAAAAAGAATACTTAAAATGCCCTTGCGGATGAAACCCTCCAGTTTTATCCGGGCGCCTTGTGGCTGAGGCTCCTTGTTGGGCCTGGTCTGGCCCTGGTCTGCTGCATGCCAAGCGGGTATTCTCATCACTATACTCACAAGGCAGTACATTCAATCTGAATCTGACTCTAAAATAATGAAATGAATGAATTGATTTGAACTGACAATTGATGAGTAAGGGGCAAATCCTATAGGAACAAACGTAAATTGGCAAAAGGACCAACATTGTAATTGTCTTGTTCTTTTTATTAAAAGAAAACCACCAAATCATAATGCTAAATAAAATAAGTTATAATAAAGGTCTTGGCTCAGTGACAAAACCTCTGTAAACTAAATTTAAACATTGTCCGCCGAAGCCATGACCTGCGGTGCACAGCTGCAGCGGATCACCTTTCCTCTCCCACGTGAATGTTACCTGCGGCTCGGCACCCAAACTGAGTGGCGCATGCGTGAGGGAAAGCTACAGCAACACCAATTCAAGAGATGCGTTGAACTGGCGCTTATGCAAGTTATTCTCTAACGCAAATGTAACGAGTACTTTATAGAAATGTGGTGGAGTAAAAGTATAAAGCTCCCAAAAAATATATCACCAAAGTACAGAGCCTCCCATACTGTACTTAACTGCAATACTTGAGTAAATTTCCTTTGTTGCTGTCCACCACTGATAGCCTGTATGTGTTCAGTAGTTTGTGCTGGCCAAGCAAGTTAATTCACCTGCTGTGTTTGCAATTTGGTTTGCATATGAGGTTTTATTTGCTTAATTTACTTACTTTTATTTGATGGTTTCCTTCCTTATTTAAAGTCAATGTGAGAGCCAACCAAGGAAATGAGGTCATCTGAACTGATTAGGGGTTTTAGACCTTAACATCAGTAATAACGAGAGAGACCTGGGAGCCTTTCATACGGGTGCTTAGTTATTAACAATCTCTTATGAGATCAGTGTGGCTTGATTATACTCTACTCTGTGTGCTTTCACATTTCAGTGACTGTCTCTTCCTCTGGTGCAGTATAGTGTTTTTTTTTTTTCCTGTAACTATTGGTGCAGTCCATTCTCCACACCACAGCCCATTGTCACAAGCTTTAAGTTTTGTCTAATTAGACAAGAAAAGAAAAATTGACCTCTCACTCCCCTGTATGGGGGAAAGAGGGTCATGGGATGAGGGGATAGTAGAGCAGGAAACATTTTGCTGTGTTTTTCCAGAGTAGTCAAATAGGACACATGCAGGGGTGTATTTAGGACAAAGCTGTTGTAAAACCAACTACCATGCTTTTCTTCAATAAGCCTATGATTTACAGGAATTTAAGAAGGGTGGACAAATCTAACTTAAAATGGAAAAGGAAATGGTCACTCTGAAATGGCAAGAAAAAAGTGACAGGCATATCAGTTTTCATTTTGTTGCTTAGACTATGCTGTTTTTAACTTTGACTGGGGCTGTCCTATTTAAATCTTTTTGTACAGCAGATTCATTTTGTGAGTTTGTGTGTTATCAAACCAGATCTTCCTGCATTCCTCTGTAGCTTTTCCTACCCTCATTTCTTCCTTTCAGCTGCAATTCTCATCTAATCTTGAAAGTCTACCTGTCTTCCCCTCTCTCTTTCTTTTCCGTCTTGTTCACTCTTAAGTCTTTGAAGATTGTTGAGAGAGATTTCTGCTCGCATCGACGCCATGTCGAAAGGAGTTGGCAACAGCTGCACGCCATGCTCCTTCCCTCTATGTATGCACACACGCATAACCAAACGCACACACATCCATTGCACTGTGCAATACCTCACGTGTCCCATGTGTTCTTCCAATGCTTTAGGTTTCAGGTTTAATTGCAGTCTTTTTTCTTTCCCTTTCCCTTTGTTTCTTCCCTTTAAACTCCATCTATTTCAGACTTTAGTGAGCGCACGCGCACACACGCGCACACACACACACACACACACACACACACACACACAGAGTGCATGCAGACAGCCATGCAGAAATTACTCCGCGGTGTCTGCAGTGAATGAGCACAATCATTTTAGAGTAGCTCTGGCTTGCTTTTCTCGCCTGCATCCTGCATAGAACCCTTCCTGCAAAGCAACACAACTCCATTAAAATGGACCATAGTCTCTCCCTCAGCGTTAGCGCAGTGTAGCCTAGCCCAGCACTGCACCATGTTGGGGGCAGTGAGCTGTGCTAAAAGACAGGGAACGGAGAGATGTGGGCAGTGAGAGTGAAATGAATTAAATATCCCTCCAACGAGCCTCTTCCTTGTTTCACTCGTCTCTCCATTATGATGGAAAGCTCCGTGAAGCATGAAGTCAATCTTAATTGTTCTGAAGTAGCAAAGTAGATGGATGCAAGGTCGGAGGGAGGGATGGATGGATGGAAGCGTGTTTAAAAAAAAAAAAAAAAAGATGACTGAATGTTGTTGCGTTACAAGCAGCGAGCAAGCTGTGAGCACCATGGGGGGCTTTCAGGAAAATAGCATTATTCACGTTTTATTGGCACACTCAGTTTATTTGTCTCTCTCTGCCTCTCTCCCTCACTTACCACAGTCTACGTAATGTACAGGAATCACTTTGCTCTAGAAACTTCAGCTCTGGGTAAAAAAAAAGGAAAAAGGAAACCAAAAAGGGCGCTGCGTCGCATCCATTAACATGAAAAATAACTTACGAGGTCTCGTCAAGCCCGACAAGAAACTGGAGTGTCTGACAGTGGGCTGAAAGCTACAACTGCTTCACATCTACAAACTTTTAATCTTGCAGAACTGAAAGTAACAGAATACGAATCCTCTCTGCTCACACTCGTATCAGTCCGGTGACTAGTTGAGCGTTTTAACTTGTCATACCTTAATGGTTAAGAGATTTAAAGTGGCAATTTATGTGGTAAAGTCAGGTATGAAACATGTAGTGTGTAAATTGTACATGAAAATGTGTTTGGGGGGGGGGGGGGGGGGCGGGGTTAGACTGTGACAGCTACATGATTTGAAACTATTCTGCAAGACACTGTTATGCAATATCTTATAATGTAGGCCTCATTGACTATGAATGTGGCCATCTCCATTTTTTGTATTCAAAGTTTAAATGCTGCGGTGAATGACTTTTGGGAGAGAACTATTTTTAGTTTTCAGGTCATTTGCACATTGTCTCAGCACTCTGGGTTCTTTTTAACTGCAGAGCCCTTAATATGTAGTCCTTAAAGTGTCATGTCACATCATGTAACTGACTTAGTGCAGTGGGTCCTTGTAGATTGTAGTGTTGTAGAATTCAGCTGACTTCAAAGATGGAGGGAAGAGAAGAGACAGTGAAAGAGTGACTCAACAGCTTTCTTGTTGAAAAAAGAAATACAGAAAGAAAGAACCACATAACTAGCACAAATGAGAGTTAAAGAAGAATATGAGGTAGAATAAAAAGCATGACGCAAACAGGAGAGTGACTGTGGGGCTTTTAAAGCAGCACTCTTTAATTAAGTCCATAGTGCGGGGTTATTAGTGATAAGCTTTTACTGAGAAAAGTCAGTGCTCATCCTAATAACTATTACTGTGCACAAGCTGCCCTGTGTGTCCTTCGGATCAGTCCTCCTGGTAGTTGAAAGGCTATAGCTTCACAAAAATGAAAGCAAATTGTGTCAACTGCTTAAATCTAAACCGTTGAATTATATATTTTACCTTAACATTCTGTCAGAAGCTAAATGTTGTCAAAGGTGCTTGCTTATATTTGATGAATGATCATTTCTAAATATCTTCCTCTGCAGAGAAGCTAAGTGTACAAAGAAAAAGGTAGTTATTGGCAGTGATGCATTCGCAGGCCAAAAGCTCTTTAAAGAAAAATGACTGGATTTTTCTTTGGTCACTTGGGTGCAGCAGAAAAACAAAGGGACAACAACATCTCGTCGTGGCGAACGTGTCAGGAAATATTTCCTTGTCAACATCTGCATCATATGCAGCCATGTTCGTAGACACACAGTGACTGTAAATAAAAAATGTTCCCCTTTTAGCTCTGATTTGGGCTCCTATAGCTCCTCCTTTTGACCAACTAAATGTTCACCACCTACATGAAGAGGATTTCATTTGGCTCTTTAACTCTATTCAACTGCTGTGGCTGAAAGTGATTTTGATGAGATGGAACCCAAATAATTAAGTTCTGTGCTACAAAAACCAAAATAATGAATTGGAAGATGTTAAAATGCTCCATAATGATTAGAGGAACTGCAGAGTCAGATGATAATGCACCACAGCAAATATCCATTTGAGTCATTGTTGATATTAAAATATCGATGAGTACTGCTTTAGGTTTTCCTCTAACGAAACAATCCATACTGTGCAAAGTAACCTTAAAAAAAGTTTGTCCCTATATGGTGCAATATTTTTGTATTCTGTGTTCTACTTCTCTCCAGCTTCAGTCTTTCTGTCTCTTTCTCTGTCCTTTTCCTTATCCTCCCCCTCTCTGTCCATCTTATCCAGCCTTTAGTGCTGTTATAGGCTTTTGTGGAGGACGGACATACAGTGAGACATGTGGGGAGGATTTAAAAATAGCAGAGGTAACAGAAGAATCGGAAAGGGAATGGGAAAGGAGGGGAAGATGGATGGTGGAGGGGGCGGGGGTGGAAAGGAGGAGTGTTCAGGGTCAACTTTGACAAATGAGTCTGCGAAGTTAGCCGGGGCTCCGGGGAGCACCGACAGTTAGGTCAGCGCTCCCCAAGGGGAACAGGGAAATGGGGTTTTTACCCGCAGAAACACCTGAGAGGAAAAGCAAGACACTGTAACGAGAGAGTCTGTAGTATTTGTGTGAGGTATTCGAGCCTCAGTCTGCTTTTACTTTAAAACACAGCAGCGAAAGGCAGAAGGACCGTTACATGGGACTGCAGTAGTGTGATCTACGTGAGCATCCCACCTCTTTGTGAGGGATTTCCTTTTTAAAGAGACCCCATGGATATTTGACCACTGGATAGTGAATCTTTCTTGCACAGCTCATGTCAGTCATCAGTTCCCTTTTCATCAACAACTAAATGTGACAATGATCTTTACATAGATTTTTCTTATGGTAATGGATTCCAGGAAGAAAATTAATATCACACCATCTTCTCCCATTGACATCTACACCATCAGTGCTCTCTGAGGTCCTGTGAATCTTTTTTTGGGAGGGGGATAAATAAGAGGTTGTCCAACCTCTTGCTTATGAAGTCACTGCTCAAACAGAATATTATATCCATCCATTCATCCATCTTCTACCGCTTTTCCGTTTCCGGGTCGAGGGGAATGTTGTATATCAGGGGCGTAATCATCCATTTATACTGAAGAATTAGAACTCTGGATGAAATGATAAATGAAATGAAATACATGAAATGATACATGTTTATCTTTTAAAAGTGTACTTTTTACACAACTCTCCAACAAACCAACTCTTTGTCCTCCTGCCGAACTTCCCCACACACCACCCCCAGATAAACCGGCACTTTGTGTTAGCTTAGGTAAGCTGTCCTTGAGAGAAGCGATCCTTTGTTCTGTTCACTGCAGTAAACCCACTCTACCTGGCCGACCCTGACTTTCTGTGCTCAAATACTGAAACGTCTAAATGAATAGAGACTGCTGTTGGTTATAAAGAGGTTAGAATTAATCGGCATAACTGACTTTCTTCTTGTGAGGAATCACGACGAAGTGAATCACTGGGTGTGTTCATGTGCTGCTTTGAGTGTATTGCTACAACGTGATCAAGTGTTTTTGTTTTTTTTTTTTTCCTCCCCTGTATCTTTTTGTATGAATGTGTATGTGGCTGCGTGTATTCACGATGTTCGCTCAGTTCAACCTTGACAAGGAGGAGAGGGCATTATTAGTGCAGCAGACCCACTGAGAAATATGCCTTGACAGAGAGAGAGAGAGATACTCTTTAGACACACAAGGGCACAAACCTACAAGTTACTTTGCTGAACCCAATCTGCCGCTTAACTCGCACACAAGGAGTGACTACATTTCCAAAACATTATTTAACTCTATGTGCACAAACACTTACTTATAGTGTGTGTATGCCCGTGTGTGAGACGCTAAAATATATCAAAAAGTACTAAAGCACAGGTTTAGTGGCAAGCCACCAGTTTTGATGAGGCAATATGAACCACTATGAGGGTATATATAAAGTAAAAAAAAAAAAAATAAAATAATAATAATCCCACACAAGCAACTTTAAGCACACTTAGCCATTGATGAAGACTAAAAGCTCCCTTATTTAACTGTAGTCTCCCAGCAGTATAGTAACCTTAATTTATTACTGTCTGCAAACCCACACACATAAATGATGGCTTTGCAGTGCTGTCACTGCAGTGGGCCAGCTGAAGCTATTCATTTAGCATTCTACTTAATGTGTGTGTGCGTGTGTGTGTGTGTGTGTGTGCGTGTGTGTGTGTGTGTGTGTGTGCGTGCGTGTGTGTGTGTGTGTGTGTGTGCGCGCGTGCGTGTGTGTGTGTGTGCGTGCAGTATCCTGAAACCTAACAGTAAAACCAGCTTTTTATTAATTTAGTAGTTCATTCAACCGTGTATATGTGGGTACCTTGATTCATTTCCCCAGTGGAAACATTTTGCTCCAATCAATACAACTTTTCTGCTGTATTAAATTCTTCTGCCAACCACTAACGTAGATGGCTCCGATACCCTCTGTGGTGTCACCCGTCTGTGAACGCTCAAGTGAACCTTCAACTTTGTAAATTGGATGTCGCCATCTAGACTGTTTGAAACCTAAGAAAGCCCTATTTGGGGGGGGGAAGTGGAGCTGAGGAGGAGCTGTTTGTTTATATGTGAGTCAGAGCTTTAGTATTATATATCACGAGAAGGTGAGACATGATCGTCCATGTTTGTTTTTTGTTTTTTTCATGAGGTCTTGTTTTTATTGACAAAAGAGATAAAACCAGCAAGCAGAGACGACAACAAACTCATAACAACAAAACAACTGCACACAAACACAAGCTAGAGAAGCCCATTCCAGCTGGAGACTTTCTCAACGCTTAATTAGCAACTTTGTACCTGTCATGAGACGACAAATAATCTGAGCAGCCTCTCTAGTGCAATCACGACAGGAGAAATAGTTTTCTCTGTTACATTTTAATCTCATAAACAAGTAAATGTTCCTAATGAGGCCTTAACAATTTACTACGAAATGTAGCGTAACTGTTCTCCTCCCCCGATACTGGTCTTAAGCGTAATTAGAAGAGTTGCTGGAACTTTTCCTGTGCAGCTCAAACTGTTGTAAACAAAGTGAAGGTGATGATTAAAAGATATTGAATGATGGCACCAAAGAGCTGTGACAAACTTTTTGCAATTCTGTTTGCATATTTTTCTCAATTTCACCTTCTAGAAAGTCTGAAAGAGTGTAACCAAAGCCTCATTATCAGGCAGTCACTCATACACTGTGTAAATGTGGGCATGTTGCAGAGCTACACAGACAGTATTGTGATGACTAAATGACTGCAGCAGGCCCTCCTCATCTTCCTCTTCCCATCAAAAAAGTGAGCCAGTAACATTTATGATGGGATGACATTCTATCGCCTTGTTCTTTACCCCTTTTTTACCCACCAACCCTCCCTGTGACTTTCAAAGACAGGAGATAGAGATGGTGACGCGTTTTCAAGGTTCTTATTCTGCTTGTGCTCGCATATTCTTTTGGATGTAGTCAGTGTGTGTGAGCTGTTTGGCGTTCCTGTCCCTGTGGGGAATCATCTGTCTGCTGCTAAGGTGGCCGGTGGCAGGTGCATTCTAAACAGGCCTCCCGCCGGACACCTCTGTCCTCGTCTCTGTTTCAGAGTGCCCATATCATCGTCCTTTAACTCTCCGTCACCCCCATTGTACTTTGTGTGTGTGTGTGTGTGTGTGTGTGTTTCACCAGATTTCTCATTGAGGCAAGTAATCATTTGTAACATGAAATGTCAGTTTAATTCAGCTAGATCCGATCTTTATGAGATTTGTGGTGATTAAAAGAATCATTAAAAAATATCCTGCAATTTTTTTTTTTTTTTTTTTTTTGCATAATTTCAAGGACTTGGCTGACGATAAGATGGAAAAGAAAATTACACATAGAGTGAAAAAGACTTCTTAAGGGGGAACCCTCTAAGAAAACAACGAGACACACAAAAAATGATATATAGAAGAAGCATAAAGCACCACTGCTAAAATAAATACATTTAATAATAGTGTTTTTCTATTAATTAATCTCTAGCTTCATTTTCTAAATATACATTTTGGATAATTATATTTTTAGAACTGGTGCTATTTTTAAATTAATTTCCTATTGATGTAATATTTATTATATTTTAGTCTCTGAACAGATTTCCTTATTCTCTGGTGTTACACCCTTTGGGCTTTCTCCAACTTTGACAAAAAAAACCAAAAACAATAAATAGTTAGCATTGGTTCAGAAGGCTGGACCGCATAATGAAATTAGATTTTAAGGATATTGACAAATATTTTTCAGTGTAATAAAGGAAAGAGGCAAGTCTCTAACATGAACTTGTGATGTCTGGCCATTTGGTCTCCATGCGCCATCAAATGAAGGGCAAGCAGTGTGTAAACGTATCCAATAAAGTTTTATAGGAGTTTGTTGGAAACCTTTAGCACATGGCTGTTTAACAGAGGACAGTGTGTCATATATTTCAAATTCAACTTGCCACTTTGGTTAATACCTTATTTTGTGGCACTCGCATCTTCTCTGTCAACCAAGATTAAAAAAAAAAGGGGGGTGGGGGGTGGGGGGTAAAATGTCATCTCATTTTGAATTTGATGGCAGCAACAGATCTCAAAAAAGTTGTAACAGAGGAAACAAAAAGCTGGAAATGTAATTGGCACAAAAAAAAAAAAAAAAAAGATGGCGAATATGACAAATAATTAGGTTAACAGGTAACAGGTCAGTAACATGACATGACATGAGTATAAAAGCATTTCAGACAGCAGAGCCTCTCGGATGTAAAGATGGACAGAGGTTCACCTATCTGCGACAAACTGTGGAACAATTTTAGAAAAATGTTCAGCGACGTAAAATTGCGAAGACTTTGAAGATCCCACCATCGACAGTGCATCATAATATCAAAAGATTTAAAGAGTCAGGAGGAATCTCTGTGCGCAAGGGACAAGGCCAAAGGTCTAATGGATGCTCGTGATCTTTGGGCCCTGCATTGGCACTGAATTAAAAACAGGAATGATTCTCTACTGGACATCACTGCTTAGGCTCAGGAACACTTCCATAAATCACTGTGAATACACTTCATACACTCCATACAAACCCACAAATGCAAGTTAATGCTCTATCATGTAAAGAAAAAGCCATGTGTTCTCTCTGGGCCAAAGCTCATTTAAAACGATCTGAGGCAATTCGGAAAATTGTTCTGTGGTCAGATGAATCAAAATTTGATTCTTTTTGGAAACCCTGGACGCTGTGCCCTTCGTATGAAAGAGGAGCGGGACCATCCAGCTTTTTATCAGCTGACAGTTGAAAAGCGCGTATGGGGATGCCTTAGTGCCTGTGGTCTGGGCAGCTTACACATCTGGAAAGGCGCCATCAATGCTGAAAAGCACATAGAGGTTTTAGATATGCTCCCATCTAGATGTCTCTTTCAGGAAAGGCTTTGCATATTTCAGCAAGACAATGCTAAACGGCACACAGCATCCAACACAGCAGCAGGGCCTCATGGGAGAAGAGTCCGGGTGCTGAACTGGCCTGCCTGCAGTCCAGACTTTTCACCAATAGAAAACATTTGGCTCATAATGAAACGGAAAATCTGGCAGCAAAGGCCCAGGACCGTCCGGCAGCTAGAATCTTGCAGCAGACAAGAATGGGACATCATTCCTCTCCCAAAACTACAAGAGCTGGTCTCACCTCCCAGACGTTTACAGACAGCTCTTATAAGAAGACGGGGTTGCAGCACAATGGTGAACATCATCCTGCTCCAACTTTTGCTGCCATCAAATTCAAAATGAGCTGATATTTTCCATAAAATGGTAAAATGTCTCAGTTACAACATCTGATATATTGTCTAGGTTCTATTGAGAATAAATAATGGGGTTTTTGAGATTTGCAAATCAAAGCATTCTCTTTTTATTTCCTTTTTACACAGAAGCCCGACTTTTTTTGGAATTGGGGTTGTAGTTGTTAGAATAAATTGGCTTTGTGTTTTTATTGTCCAACCAGGCTACGGATGATTATGTGGATTGCTCGCCTTTTGACATCTAATTTTCAGCGACATTCGTTTCTCCACAAAGCCATGACAGGCTTGTCACCTCCATCTCATCGCAACCGCCTCCGTTAGATACCGTGCATCTGTTAACTCTGGTCCTCCTTACCGAAGCTTTATACTATTGCATTGTATGGTCGTACCACGGGGACAGAGATCAATTCCACAGCATTGCAGGCAGAGGGGATAATGAGGCTTTTCCATTGATTAGAATTTAATTGAGAGGCAGCGATGGGCAGAGGAAAAGGGAGGAGAGGCAGTTGAAGTCACTCAATGCAGTGAGATTACCCCTCGCACTCCTCCATTCATTCACCTTTTCCACTGCGTCTCCTCCTCTCGCTCCCTCCATCCCTCTGGCCACCTCCGTTTCCCGTTCCCTCCGCTCTCTTCCCGTCCCTCATACGGACGGTATATGGACAAAATAGAATTAAGCCTGTCATTGTTCCTGGCGATATCTCTGGCTGAGGCTGCTGGAGGAGATGCGGCCGAGCGATAACTGGCTCTCACAGCGCCAGGCCCAATCGCACCCTCCCAAATTACAACTTAATTCAGCTCAGTTCGCTGTCAGTCACTCACAACCTCTCTCTCCCAAACACACACACACACGCGCAAAATGAACTTTTCTTCTGCGCATTCATCTACTGAGGCAAACGGCCCTCAAACATCATCCATCCCATCTTTCTCCCCCTTCTTCGTCATCTCTCTCTTTCTGTTTTTCTCTCTCCCTCCTCTCTGCCCATATTGCAGCACTCCGGGCACAACACTTTATCATTCTAATATGAAAACATCGCGGCGCTCATGTACACCGAGTAATTGATCCTCTTCTCTGGGGTTTTATTTGCTTCAACTACACCCTCTGATGGTGATAATAACAGTGACACAGAGACTGGCAGGATGTTTTCCTTCCATCTCATTTCATCTCATTCCTGTGCGTGTGTTCTCTGCTGAGTCTCTACCAGATGTGTTAACTTTCTTATTTTACATCAGCGTTATTACAAGTTAGCTCCATGCCACATTTTTGCACATGCAATCGTTTTTGTTTGTATCAGATTCACTTTCAATTCAGACTTAAGAGCTCTGCAGTCACCTTGGCGTGTATTACAGTATGTTATGTGCGCGTGTGTGTGTGTGCCGAATTGGTGTCGATGTTCACATTTGTAAATTTTATGTCTTACCCTTACTCTTTTGTGAGTCTGAATTGCCATCGCACCTGACAACACACACTCCACGTTTGGTGGTAATCATGTAATTCTGTGTGTATTCCTTTTCAATTTTGAAGTACTTATCCGTCAGGGTCTCGGAGGGCGCTGGAGCCAATCCCAGCTAATGTTCTGGGTAAAAGAGGCATACACCCTCGACAGGTCGCCAGCCTATCACAAGGCTGATACACAGAGACACACAACCGTTTACACTCAGATAGACCTATAGGCAATTTAGAGTCAATTAACCTATTGACCTAAACGTGAGTGTCTTTGGACTGAAGCTGGAGTGTATGGAAGGAACCTATGCAGACACAGGGAGAACATGCAAATTCCACATAGAGAGCCTTGGGGCCTGGAATTGAACCCTCTTGATCTGAAGCAGTGGTTTTAACCACCATTCCACCGTGCCGCCGTGTGATGCTGTTGAATCGGGTATTTACTAGAATGGTCTCAAGGACATGTGGGATTGCATTTCATGTCCTGTAGCAATAGATACACACACACACACACAAACACAGGCATAATAATGAGGGTGTACTTTCTGAAGAGTGCGATCTATCACCCAAAAGTCTTATTAGGGAGTGTCATTGCTGTGTGGGTGTCTTTATGTGTATACATATTCTTGTAACACCACTTTCACCTTAAATTAAGTGGGGAAGGGATGGTTGGCAAAGAGAGAATTAGGATATGGAGGTGTGAAGCAAGAGGACAAGAAGAGGGAGCAGGCGGTGTAAATGGATAAAAGAAGAGGAAAAGAGATGGACAAGCAAGAAGAAGAGAAACGGGAGCCTAATCAGCATTTGAATTTTCCCGGAAATTGGTCATTCCTCAGTCTTTTCATTATTTCTTTTGTTAGTTATTTTTTTTATTCTATCTCACCTCTTTTGTGACATGGGTGGATGGAAGCCAGATGAACAAGAGAAGTAGGAGAAAGGTGGAGCAGTGGAGAGAGAAACAGTCAAGAGTGTGTCAGGAAAACCAAAAAACTATAAATAAATTATAACATACAGCTTGCGCACGTCATTCGGCGCTTACAATAATCTTTATTGTCGTGTGTGTGTGTGTGTGTGTGTGTGTGTGTGTGTGTAGTGTGACATTGACCTTTAGGGGTCACACACCCTTATGAAGACAAAGAGCTGCCCTCTTGGCTCAAAAACTGCCACTTTCTCTGTTTTTGCCCTTCTTTTCACTTTCTTCTCTCCTCCTTTCTTTTGTCTTGCCATCACTGCCTCTCTGACTCTGGCTGGCATGTATGATGCAAAGAGACAGAGCAAGACAAGAAGTGTAGCCTCAAGCCCCCTCATCAATTTATCATGTGCAATTTCATCAAACTGGCCCGTGTGTGTTTGTGTGTTTTTGCGCATGCACAAAATGAGAGCAATCTAGTTGACCTTGTGTTGGAGACAGTCATTAACCCTCTTACCCTCTTCTCGTTATCGCTTCCACCTCTCAGCTCCTCTCTGACTCTGTGTGTGTGTGTGTGTGTGTGTTTGTGAGAGATGGAGGGAGGGGCATAAGCCAGCACATTTTAAAATAATTTCTGTTGTACTTCTTTTTTGTCTGTTTCAGAGATTTTCCAAATTGTTCAAATTTATTGAATTGGGATGTTTATCCTGTGCCAGGTGAACTTCCCAAAGAAACGGAATTGAAATGTGAATATTTGTCCACAGAGATGTTCTGTTGCAGAGACAGGAAAATTGCAGCCCCAGTTAGCACATTCAGCACTGACTGTGTGATTGGTTTGTTGTTTTCTGCTGCATACTCATCTCACATCTCATCAACACCGTATAACTTTATCTGGGGAGTCTCTCTCTGCTTGGTGTAAAACTCTTTGGCAGAACTTGTTGCTGCTTCGCACGTTCATTCCTCTGCTTGTATTTCCAGTACGGGATGTGCTCCGACATTGTTCCTACGTTGTTAGGGATATTGTGTGAACGAGCAGGTCAAGAAAGCAGAAGAGGGAACATGCATAAAAAATTATGATGCACTGCACCATCAGTGTCATTGCTATATGTGCAATAAGTCAATAATTCAATTCAACAGTGGCATGCGAAGAAAATGTGTATTTTTAAAGGATTAAAATCCTGATAATAATTGGAAATGTAGTGGTTAAGCCAAGGACTGATGCGAAAACAAAATAAATAGTTGAATGATGAAAATAATATAAATGTACAATATTTTCATTGTAGTTTTTTTGATTCCTTAAAAGGCTAACAAAGGCAGACCTAGTAACATGTTAATCGGCTTGAAATATAAAAAGATGCAACGGTTAGTGTTTCTGCCTGTGTTTTCCAGCCCACAAACTGCCATCATTACTCCTTTAATGGGGCTTCGCAGTGCTTTTGTTGAATTGTGCAGCTCTCGATTCGGTCCAAGGAGTACCGGTAGCGCGAGGATGGAGTGATGACCACACCTCTCCCCTTCTGTGCCAATGTTGAGACGACTACACAGCAGTGGAGAGGGCAATTCGAGAAAGTGCGCAAGATGGCGAAAGGAGAAACTGCAGTGCTGCTGCGGCCTGCGAGTGTGTATGTGCGCGTGCATGCGAATCAGCCTCCACATAACCCCTTATGCCAGCTTAGAGTGTTCTGCTGACTCGTCGTTCCAAATACAATTACTTGAGGGAACACAAAGTGTGTGAATGTGTGCGTGTGTCAGTATGAGTGTGAATGAGTGAATAAGAGAGGAAAAAAAAGCTATATATGAATACTTGGGGCTTCTAATCTCTCACTCTTTTCTGGTGTGTGTGTGTGTGTGTGGATTTAGGTTGCTGCTGCTTTCTCTGACTAAGCTTGTGTGAGGGCGTGTGTGACGTCATGACTCATTTCTCTTGGTTACTTGGGCGGCCGGTTTTGTCTCTCAGAGACAGAGTAAAGGAATCTGAGATAAATTTTGCAGTTCTGGGTATTTGAAAAACAAGACTCCGCAAGATATGTATCATACCGAAGGTTTCGGACATGAGACCAAGAGCATGAGATCAGATGGAGGAACAAACAATTTTTAGTTTTTGTGGGAGAGGGAGATTTATGGAAATCAGACAGCTAAGTTGGACAGCTGCTTCCACACTGAAAGGTAAAATAAGTGCACACAGAGTTTTTAACCGATGTAATTATTATTTTTACTGTGCTGGGTTGTAGCTCAGTGGTAGAACGCATGCTTTGCATGCAGAGACCCAGACCCCAAACACCAGCCACAACACAGACAAGTGATAGGCTTGTGCCGGTCCCAAGCCCGGATAAATGGGGAAGGTTGCGATATGAAGGGCCCCCGGTGTAAAAACTGTAGCCAAACCAATCATGGAAGTCACAGAGCTGACTTGCTGTAGGGACCACAAATAAGGAAAAAGCCGAAAGAGGGCGGAAAATAATATATATTAATGCAACTCTTAATGCACATGTGACTGCAACAGTTGGATTGAAGAACCACAGTAAATTCCTGACTTCAGTGAAGGTTTGTCACATAAATGTGTCATATAGTCACTTTCCTTTTGCCCATTGTTATAGGGAAAAAATGTTTTCATTGTTTTCACAAATTTTTCATGTTTACTTGTCATAAAGACACTTCTGCATATCTGTCAGTGCTTGCACATCAAGCAGAGGGAGGGTCTCATGAAAGATGTGACTGAGTCACAGGGATGTATGGGAAATGCTGGACCCTTTGTTTTTCTTGAAGTTTGATGAATACAATCAATTAACTCCTCTTATCACAACCTCTGCTGCTTTGATTTTGACCAGGGTTATTTTAATTAGACTCTTATGACTCCTTTTGATTTTATGATGGCAGACAAATTATCTATTTATTGAGGTCAATGTTAAAAAAGGAGCAAAATTAAAATGCTGTGACACTCGCTGAAACTTTGTTCATATGGGTGTATGTGATTCGCGTCCAAACAGGACTTATGCACACAAACATGACCGTCCCAGTCGAGTTCTTATTTTTGCCAACTGCTAAGTCCAAGACCATATTTCCTTCCTGGTGTGTTCAACTGAATTTTACAGCGTATAATCAGATTGTTTTGGGCCAAGCTGCTGCTTTCATAGTCGGTAAGAACAGCCAGTTTGTCAAGGAAATCCAAAATAGCACAATGAGGAAGAACCGACATGGAGCTTCAGATAAAGATGAGAAAAGATGAGAGCGTCATAGGGAGAGAGATAATCTGAGCAACGTCCAGTTTAATGTGAGGAGGATGAGTAAGCTGGTCCTCAGACGTGGTTATTTAGTCAGCTAGCAGAGCAGGTCAGTGCCACCCTGTGGACTCACCTCAGGCACACACACACAAACATGCACAGATACTGTACACTGAGCGAAATGACTGACAGTGCGCAGTGGTGTGTCTTTTTGTTTTTTCATTGCAGTCAGAAGAGCAAATAACATTATTTATTTTCTGCAGTTATGAGGACAGTCACTGACATATATCGACTCATCTCTTAACCTTAACCATCGCTGCTATCACTGAAAGGCCTAACCCTCCCTTGAAATCCTTGAAGAAGAAACATTTGTACATTAAGATATGTACAAACATGGGAGACACACACCCCCACATTAGCATCTGCTTGAGTCATTGTGATGACACATTTAACAGTACTATAGCTCTTTGAGGCTGTAAATTACATAAATACAGACAAAGAGGGAAGAAATCTAGGTTGTGTTACGTCATTACAGGACTGCAACAAAATGGGTGAGGAACAACTGGTTCTGTCGTCACACACTTCCACATGCATTAGCAATGGCTGCCGGATTATTAGGTTGTTTTTCACCGACGTGGCAGCAGCAAATCAAGTTTGTTTCAGTGTTGCACGCACAATCTGATGCACATGCACAAACGCACACAAAACACGTGTCAGGGTGTATGCACAAAGACTTGTAATTCATGCGAACAGCACAGCATGAAGTCAGAAAATCAGCTCACAGAGTCACTCGCTGGCACAGACAAGAGAGGAAATATGGCCGAAACATCAGAGCTGCAGAGAGATAGAATACAAAAGAGGCAGGTGTGTTTTACATCAGGTAGATTTCATTTGTTCTTCACATCTATAGTGTTTTTTCTTCCTTCTCTTTCATCATTTTCTGATGAATATGGGCACTCAGCTCATACCATTCACTATTTTTTTTGCTTTTCAGACAGCGACTATGAAGCTCAAACAATTTCTTTGCCATTTTGGAGGTAGCTTCTATTTTTAGGAGTTTTCTTTAGGCTCATTGTGATGAGATGAAAAGTGAGCAGGACCCACTGAATAGGATGATTCCAATGGCTCCAATCTCTGGTTGTTTGAAACAGGAAAATTACAGGAAAATGTAGTGCTGCCCATTTTATGTGTCGTAGCACTGTGTTTTCAGGCCAAGAAACAACAGCCGTGTCAGAAAACTCCAGGGGAGCGGAGGTGACAGATGACATTTTCAAATGTGTTATCTTCCTAAGGTCCTCTTTCACACTCAGTTCAGAGGTTGCCGCTTTAACATCTGCCAGACAGTTCCCTAGGAGTTCACAAGCTTTTCAAGCTCTGCTGAGGTGAGTCCAGGTACTGTTGGCATGGACAGCATCCGACTTTTACTAAATTATACAGCTCTTCCTTCTCTTCATACCCATTAGTATAATATATCATTTATAATATAAGGGACACATTGGAACTTTAGGGTTGTTTCCACTGAAGTTAAATGTCATAAATAAGAATTACTGCTTCCCAGTCAAAACTCCCCTTCCTGAGTGACAGCATTGAATAATGGCCAGAATTTATTTTATTTTATTTTATTTTATTTTTTCAACATTATGATGTCAAAGTGAACGTTTAACTTTGGATATAAAACGGCATCCCTTTTTTTTTCCACTTCGTAGACATTGGAGTTGAAATGTGTCAGAAGGTGTATGAATGAGTGAGTTCTGGCCGCTGTCTTTTTGTGACATGGGTGGATGTGATGCAGTTTCTGCTTGATGTTCCTGATACATTGCATTCAGAAAAACAAGTGGCCAATTTGAGCTTGAACCTTGACCTTTGCCCACTTGAAGGCAAGTATCCAGTGCAAGCTCTCCTGCTGCTGAGGGAGTGGAGGGTTGGAGAAGCTTTGCCTTGGACTACCTCTTTTCCACATTGGTCCCAGTTCCAGCCAGTTACTACCATGTAACAGCTTATTTGTCATGTTCTTTAGGTTATATTTATATTGTCCTGTGCTGTTAGCCTTCTGGTTGTTTAGTATATGCCACTTTGTGATCCAGAATTCCTCATCTACCCCCCGTTGTTCTCTGAGCCGTAGAATCGTGGCCATTGAGTGCCTCTGAGTGTTTTTGTTTTTAAAGATAAAACAACGCTGCTTTTAGATGTACTTTAGGAGGTGTGGGATGCAACACTTCTAGAGCTTTACCAAAAGGAGGAAAAAGTCAGGAGTTTTAGCCTCTATCGGTTTTGGCACTTCTCTTGTCACTCTCTTAAAATCAAATTTAAAGTACAAGGGAGTAATAACCTGAAGCTAGTTAGATGTGTTCTTGGTGGTCGTGTGTGCATGCACTGCACTCTTGCACCGAAGACTAATTGCCTGAAAGTTGCTATCACAGCTGCCACACCTTTATTGAGCCCTTCTAACCTGACAATCGATGTATGAAAAAAAAAAAAAAAAAAAAAGCGCACACTGCTGTAAGCCTTACATTTCTCTGGCATAAATATTGCCAGCTTCCCGCATTTAGAATAAACTCTTGCCCAAACTTCACTTTCCGTCACCATACACATTAGTATGCACACAAACACACATGCAAAATGCAGGTTCATTTAGATCGATGTAGAGATGCCACTTAATTCATTCATCAGCATGTCCCAGCTAGAGGTCCAGGTGTCATCCTATCTATTGGCATGTGGTGGATTTAAAGTGTATTGGAGTCAGCACTTTTCTTGTCCTGGCCTCCTGCATTAAAACACATAATGCTAAATCAACAGCTCTATGAAAGCCACTAAGTCCACTAACCCTGTAGAGACAGAAGGAGAGTGAGAAAGAAAACGAGAAATAGGTTAAGAAAATGGAATGAGATATCTGCACACACATACATACACAGACAATGAGAAGTCTTGAAAATTTTCAAATATGAGATATTAAAGATGAGCACAGTGGAGGATAAAATGCTTTATGTTTGGGCAAGTGTTAGTTGGAGACCTGAGAGGCAAGGGGGCAGAAAGTGCTCTCTCTTCTCGCTAATCCTTACTTTTTCCTCCCTCCTCTTCTCATCTTTTTATTCCTATTCAACTCTTGTTAAAATTAGAGCAGAGGAAGTGAGGCCTCAGTGGCAAGTCATTGTGCAGGAGCCTAATGGCTAATCATCGCAGGCTGGAACAATAATAGCCAAAGACTGTCCTGGGACCAGATTCAGCACAGTGCTCTAAAGGCCATGAAGCCATGGGAATCTTTTCTGAGACTAAGGGCAGACAGTTATGGCTTAGAAAGAGTTACATTATATAAATTTGGGTTTGCTTTGGTCCTGCATTGAACTAGCTATAGTACAACCTATAATATTAAAGTGCATCGTCTCATTTGTCTGAATGAAATCACATTATCTCCAAATATTCTTTTGGAGTTGCCAAGCCAGGAGGTGATTTTCTGTATTTAAAAATATGCAACATAAAATATAATGAATGCGAGGAACAAAAAGCCATATCACATTTCCTACAATCAGGTTCCAAGAAACCTGCACAGGCAATTAGTTTTTTTGATGAAAAACAATAAACATAAGGAGAAAATGTTTAACAATCAATGGCTACTTTGTTCAAACTAGTGACATGTACCTGTGGCTGAACAACTTTTTTTCTTCTGCAGAACAACTTTGATAAATCGGGGATTGTACTTGTCACTTTTTCATTAATAACAATTTATTCTTATTGGTGATTTCCTCGCTTGACACAAATAATTTCAGTAACTTCTCCCAAAAGAATGGAAAATCAGCTTTCATTCAGGACTACTTTGTGTTGGCCCAGCAGGACCTTTTTCTTTTTTGCCGGCACCGTGTTGCATGCTATGCAACTGTAGATTTACCTTAATCTGTAACATGCAGGACAACAGGTCAACACCAGCCACAGGCAAGTGTTTAAAGCTGTGAAATGTTGCTGTTGTGCTTGTGTGTGTGTGTGTGTGTGTGTGTGTGTTTAAACGTCTGGTAGTGTGGTTCCTGTCTTGAGTTTGTGTGTGTGTGTGTGTGTGTGTGTGTGTGTGTGTGTGTGTGTGCGCGCAATAGTGATGCTGCTGCTCATGTTAATGGATTCACAGAGCGAAACACTGCTGGCTATGATGTCAGCAGGGGTGTGAAGGCAACGGTAGGGTTATGTGTGTAAGGGTGTGAATCTTGTTGAGTCGAGGGAATATCCATGTGAACACTTTAATCAATTTATACCAGCAGGAGTAAGAGAGAGTCAAGGGAACCATTAGAGGAGAAGGGAATAAAGTAGGGGGCAACTTTGTCTTAAAGAAGCTTAAATAAGCAACAGTGACAGCGACAGTAGGAGAGGAGGAAGAAATGGATAGTGAGATGGAGAATTGAGGATGCAGACTTCTCTGTCAGAGTGAGACAGAGATCCAGGGTGATTAAATGTGGGGGAAAAAAAACGTGTCAGAACAAAATGATTGTAGGAGGAAAAAAGAGAAACGCGTTGGAGAGGAGGGAGCCATAGGGATGGAAAATTAATGGTGAGGATGATGGATATGGGTGGGGGGGTCCTGTCTCACATTTTTACTCACTGCT
The DNA here is from genome assembly GCF_900963305.1 of Echeneis naucrates. NCBI lineage: Eukaryota > Metazoa > Chordata > Actinopteri > Carangiformes > Echeneidae > Echeneis > Echeneis naucrates. The sequence continues at coordinate 12,381,478 of NC_042518.1, forward strand.
CTTGATTTCATGGTCTCAGTACAATACAGTCTTTGACTTTCCATATTAAATTATATCATACATTCTCATGACAAATGTATAATCTTTTCCTCCACACTTTAAAATGGAGTTATAAATGGTTGCTCATGCAGTGATGTGTCGCACAATATTTTTCCTGTGAGGAAACACCTCAACTCAAATCACATCCATGCTGATGCTGATGGCATTTTGGTGCGCAAAAAGAACTCCAATGAAAATTCTCACTTATAAAACTTTACGCACATGAATAGTGTAGTGTTGTTTGCATGCCACATATCGAGAGCGGTATCCCTTCAGAACAATGAGTGACACTGTTAAATTATTTAGCTTGTACCCTCCATAGTTGGAGGCATGAATCGTACCACAACCTACTAAAGTCACAGGATGCCCAGGTCTCCCCAGTGACATAGCTTGCTAAGGCGATAAGACAGGGAAGCAGGTAGGAATGAAGATGGGAAAGGATTATGAGACAGAAGACATGAGATAGAGAGTAGGAAAATTAAGTTGAAATTGAAGAATGATGAGCCAGTGATGCTCATGGGGACTAATTTAGAGTATCATTTTGTATAATTAACCTTAACTTTGACACCTCTCACAGGCGAGGAGGCTGGGGCGGCATGATGCCGCTTTACAATGAGAGAATGGTGTCAAGCAGGGAAGGAACGCAGCAGGGACTCAAATAAGATGGCAGTCAACAGGGGAGTGGGATACTAGACACTAGGTAGTTGGCTCTATTCCAATCTTAATGGAATACAATAATGCATTGTAGTTGCAGTTTTCCTGTTAGGGACACTTAAGATATTTCTTATTTGAGTGTAGCAAGTTGTTTGCCATCAATTTATAATCAACAATACAGCAGATTTGTTTTTATGGTAGAACAAAATGTAATTCCTTGGATTTTTTTAAATGCAATCCAGTTTTAAAGTGTTTTGAAAGCTTGCTATTGTGACATAGACATTGTTAGCATTAATAGCTTTTTACACACCAGCCTAGCGAAGACCTTCAGCCATTATTGTATGTACTAGACAGAAAGTTATAAAAACTTATAATGTGCCTTCTAATCTGCTGAAATGCAAGCAAAGTAAGAGTGTGACCTTCCACTGAGGGCAGATAAAGTTTGATGCCAAACTTGCAATGTTTCTTACATGCTGATAACATTTGGCATGTAGCAAGAACAACATGTACAAAAGGTTTGTTTAAAGGGTGAATAAAAGCATATATTTGGCTATATACAAGATATAGCCAAAAGGTTTTCCCAGCATAATATAATAATAGGCCACCTTTACGTTTCACACATTATTATCTAAAGGAAAGAGTTTCTCACAAATTTTCATCAGGCATGTACAAACATATCCGGAAACCTTTCAGAGAGCGCATGCTTGCATACAAAAGAAAAGGTACTGAGAAAAAAGGGCAGAGACAAGAGAGTCACTAAAAGAAATGAAATACTGAGGAGAGACAACAGCACCACAGGTGATATGTTGTTTCTGTGAGCCTGGAAAAAAATCTCTTCAGAGGGTTTAGTAGTCTATCCAACGCAAAGATGTGTGTTTTAGCAACTGCAACCAAGAGATTTCTGTGTGTCAGTGGTTACACACATTTACTTTTACACTGTGGAGACAGGCACATGCACAAACATTTTGGTGTGTGCACGTACACAGTATGTGCGACTCATAATGCAACTCGGCTAATAATTTAATCATCTTTTGCATAGATATTTAATTTGTTCTCCTTTGATATCAAACTGAATAAATAATGTCATTCAGATATACAGTACACTGTGCATAGTGAGGAAAATGTGTATCAGACTTGCAGCTTTTGATACACAAGCAGCTGGTGCCATGTGTACATAATGCAATACCACATGATGGTAATTCATTGTAAGATATTTATTTAACAGTTATGTCACAGTGAAAGCTTTTTTTTTTTTTAATCAATGTGGTCATTTTCTCTCCTTCACACAGAGTGGCCAGATAAAGTAGAATTTAGATGTTCATATGATTTGATTTTTCAAACAAAAGTCGTCTGCCTACAGTATTTTTTGTTTCTGGGTTATGAGAACATTTGGCTGTCATGCTGAGCTGACTAAGTACAGAGGACTGTGATGTAGTGAAAGCCATGAATCACTGGCTGGTTACGGGGGGGTGGGGGGGGGCTCTCTTTTCCCTCCAGTGTAATCAGCCTGATCGACAAGTCCCATGGAGGTATTTACATGAGTGCAGAGAAAAATGATGGGATACCCCCCCCCCCATACGTGCACCACAGTCTGCAATCTGAGGGAACGGCTCTAACAAGTGTAAAATGCTGAATCTGACTCTTGACTCTGCAGAGTTTCTGCTATGATTTTAAAAGAGTGCACCATGACCAACTGTATACAACAGCAAATAATTCTGTTTTTCTTTTCTTATCATTCTAGTTGGGCCTTCAGTTCAAATCCACATTCAAACATTTCTGATGTGACCGAGGCAGAGCTATAAGACACTGGCCTCGAGACACTCTTCAGTGTCTGCATTAAAAGGATGTTTAAGAAGTGGATAAAAATATCAAAGTTCCATTCATAATGATTGAATTCAATTTAATTGTGAAACCTCTTGCCCCACTAGACCTGAGCTCTTTCTCTTTCTCCATTCTCCATTTATCATGTTTAGTGTCGACATGTCTGCCCTCATTGTTATCAATGAAACATGCTGTCATCCACCGGTTCCCCTCTTAATGTTATTCTCCTCTTTCTCGCGATCACTTTATCTTCTCTCGAGCTTTCAGGTCATAATCATAAGAGTTTTTTCTGTAATATTTTAAAAATTATAGTTTAATTGAAGCCTTTGGCTGGGGGGGGGGGGGGGGGGGGGCAAGCGAAGCAATTCACGTATCCTGGTGTCTTGGGGTGTCTTCTTCACAAGTGAGAGTAAGATTAAGTGGGAGATTATCAGTGCAACATCAGTTCTCATGCGTGCCCAGTATTGGACCAACGGTGAGGAAGGGGTTGAGCCAGAGGGCAAAACTCTTGAAATAGTAATTTATCTTCACCCACATCTATGCTCATGAGTTCTAGCTTGCGAATAAAACAACATAATCACGCTGTCTGAGATAGCTGAGCTCTGTCTTAGTGGTAGGATGAGGAGCTTGGACTTCAGGAGCAAGCTCAGAGCAGAGGTGCTGCTCCTTTGCATCGTAATGAGCCAGGGGAAGTGGTTTGGCCATCTGATGACGATGCCTCCCGGGTGTTTTCCTCTGGAGGTTTTACAGGCATGTCCAACTGGAAGGAAACTTCTTGGTAGCCCCAGAACATGCTGGAGAGATTACAGAGCCCTATCTGGCCTGTTCTTGGGATCCCACAGGAGGACCTGCCATGACACGACACCAGATAAGTAGAAGAAGATGGATGGATGGATGGATGGATACTATTATTATATTTTACATTCATGTAATGTTGTTTGAACATTCAGAGTGCACAGGTTGCTGAGATACAGATCCAGCTGCACACACTCAGATACAAATACAGCTGAGATACATATAATCAGCTATGATTGTCTAGTGCAGAGTGGCACCATCCATCCATCCATTATCTACCCTGCCATCAGTCAGTGTCATGGGGGAAGGCTGGAGCTAGTCCCAGGTAACATTTGTTGAGGACAGGGTGTCTCTTGGAGAGGTTGCCAGTCTATGGCAGGGCTGATATATAAAGTCATTAAGACTCAAACTGCCATTCATGCTCATACTCACGGCAACAGGCAATTTAGAGTCACCCGTTGAATGTACATGTCTTCGTGGGAGGAATCAAAGGTACCTGGAGGCAACGCACGCAGTAACAGGGCGAACACGAAAGGCCCCAGGCCAGGGGTGTGCACCTTGAGCCTTCTTGCTGTGAGCCAGCAGTGCTAACCACTGCATCACCGTTCCCCCAGAATGGGACCAGCCTGTGAAGAAATTGGACTATTTAGAGCTGAGATGCAGCACCCAGTGCTATTTCAGATGTAGAATATGGACTCAGTGTGGTGCAAAGTGCCAAACCAGGCCATGCTGTGCTGAAATGATAAAGGAAGCGCACAACAGTGGTAATTCCCAAGAGGATGTCCATGATGATGGTAATATACGTTAAGAAAGAAACATCTGCATCTGTGGCTTTTATGCAGTCGCGAACAAAGCCTGTGCACAAATGGAGTAGTTTGCTTGAAAATAATCTGCATACATAAATACAGCAATAGAGAGAACACACACACACAAACACACACAAATCATAAGCCAGTTGCATTTACCAGGAGCGTTGTCATAGTAACCAGTGGACTACAGTCAGTTTAAGGGGAGTTGTCAGCACACTTTGAATCTCCTAGATATTGGACAGCTTGGCTGAAACTATGCGTTGTATAATTTATAATCATATCTTTTACTCTGCACAGCTGTGTCCATGTCTGGGTTTTACTTGGCCGAAGCTGGGTTTGGATGAGCGGGTGTGCTACATCATGACTGGAGCCAATTTGAAAGAGAGTAGAGGGACGATCCCTCCTGTTTATTTATTCAGCTTTTAATGTTGAGCAGGATGAGTTGGCTTTACCCTTTTTATCTGTGCGAGACATTGCCTGCCAGCCAATCGGGGGGGAAATATCTTTTTTTTTTTTTTGCTGGGAGGGAAGCACTGTAGTTTAGACTAGAGAAGCTCTGCAGCAGGAGTGACTGAGATTTTACCTACTGTGTACCTTTTGTGTACGTCAGTTCTGAGGGGTTTCTTCTTGCCTCTCTGAGACCCGTCAAGGAGAGTTGCAACAACTATCGCCACAATGAGCCCCAGGGAAATGCATTAACCAGTTGCAGAAGCTGGCCCGTGCCTATTGCAGTGCACCACAGAGGGAACACACACACACAACCTGCAAGAATTTCTTGAACGATGGGAAGTATTGCGATAACACAGCCTGTGTGTATCAGGTGTAAACCAGGTCAGCATCATCTGTGTGCTTTTATCATTTTGCACCGGGGTGTGCATGCTGTGCCATGATGCACCACGTTGTCGATCCATTTAGTCCAATGCTAGGCCTTTTTCTAATATGCGCTACGGTTGGCTCCACTGCTCCAGTGTGATGTGTGCAGTGTGTGGCTGTGAGTCTATAATTCATAGACATATGCACTCTTCCCTTTGAAATCTATCCATAATTGATTCTGCCAGTCCCACTGAAGAGATGGTTAGGGGGCTATCCATCCCTATGTCTCACTGCTGAGTGTGTCTGAGTATGTGCTTGTGAGCATCTGGATGTGTATGCTCGTGTGAGAAAAAGAGACTTGAAAGCGGATGGAGAAAGACTGATAATATGAGAAAGGAGCATGGTGCAGTGCAGTGTAAAGCGCGCTCTCTCTCTATCTGTCTCCATCTCTCTTTTTCAAATACTTCCCTCATGGGTTTCTGAGGGGAAACAAAGGCGCTTTACTCACCTCTCTCCCTCGCTCACTTGCTCCCCTCCCTCTACTCTCTCCCTCCTTTCCTTTTTTTTTCCTCCTCTCTGGCTGCCTTTCTGTCATTTTCTATCTTCTGGTCTCCCTCCCTGTCCCTCTCTTTTCTCTTGCTCCCTGGCTGTTTTGCTCTATAGCTAAGATTGGTCCTTAGTCAGTGGCTGCGGAGCCGTTAAGCTGCTCTGAATGGCCTCACCAATATGCTCATTTGATTCATCCTTTTTATTTATTTTTTATTTATTTATGTTGCACGAGGCACAGAGCGGTGCTACTGAAAAGCTGCGCTGCATCTGGTGAGGCGCACTATTGTAGGCCAGTGTCATCAATGCTGCTCCTGCTGTGACGCAACAATGCCACTCAACTGGGGGTTGGTCATGCACATGAGTGTATTATGGTAATGTTGTGAACAACACAAGTTTAGACAATAAGATTTTTCAGACTTTCGGTCACTGAGCTGTTTCTTGGCGGATTCCCACCACTGCAGCACTGAGACGGAGGTGTAGCGGTGGCAGGAATAAAAGCATGCTGTTTGTTGCTGCCTGAGAAAAGAAAATGAGCTGAATATTGAATAGATCAGGCTAAATGTATATGAGGCCACGGACCTTACTAGAAAATTCGCATCTCAGGAATAAATGTTGAAATTCGACACATGTACACCGCATGTGTAAAGCTGTAAATGACCTTGACAATGTGATGAATTTTGATGGGTAAAAGCGCCCAACTGCGAAAATAATTAGCTCCATGTTAATCGACCAACACACGAATTGCTGCATAAATCCAGTCGTAACCCAATATTATATCCTTTACTCGCTGTTATCACCTACTTTCAAAAGGCTAGTAAGCGCACATATTTAACCCTATAAGGCCATGCATATCATATTTGATGCATACATTTGAGACAATCCTCTTGGCAAAAGAAAAGAAAGAGATTGGAAAAGGCAGCTGTTTGGGGGGAAAAAAAATAAAGATGCAGATGCTACAGATGGCCAAGGAGAAAAGTTGTTACTGCAGGAGTTGGGTGTAATGTCCGGTCTAACAAATATGAAACAAACATGCAATTTTTTTTCATTTTTGTTATTTAAAATGATTATTAATTTTTTTTTTCTATATTTTCTTAAAGGGCCAAATAAAGAAATTTTTAATTTTATGTCCATTATTTCTTGTGTCAGGCATACAGGGACCTTCTCCGAAGGACATGCTGATATGCACACACCTGGCACAGTTTAGTGGAGTTACTCTGTGGACAAGTGGCCAGATGTAGACGAGCTGCTATCATTTTAACACTGCTGTATTTACACTAAGGCTAGGAGGAACATAAGCAATTATATTTTGGCACTGATAGTAAATCCCTTGTTTGACAAGCAGATGTTTCACCAGAGGTTATTTCGGGCATCTTCAGTGGTTAATACTGCCATGCTGTTGATAAAAACTTTAGTTCCTCTCAATTTGGAGCAGTTCTAGTGGGTCTGTAAAGGGCTGAATAAGGAGTGGAACAATGTGTGTTGTATAATAAAGTTTACTAGTTGCAAGTTCACATAATAAGATACAGGGAAACAGAAATGCTGTTTTCTCCCACAGAGAATAACATTATGAAAAGTCAAATTATGGCTTCTTCCACGTCAGCACATAAAGCTGCTAATGCTGTTTGCGCTGGTTTAAGTAGCACTGAGCTGTACGTTTTTGTGGAAGTGAACATTAGAAAAGGTAATTCCAGAGTTAATGCTGAGGTGAGTTCAGGGGCGTGTGTCACTGATGATGTATGCTTGAGAGAGAGACTGGGCTGATGGCCCAGGGAGCTAACGATTCCATCTGCTCCGCTCACACACACCATTAAAACCACAGCTGGAGACACACCTCTGCATGTCTGCTGGTCCGTGTCACTCGCACTGTCTTCTCTCCACTGCAAAGAATACGTGCTTCATTGGACTGAGACACCTGAGTATCCACAGCCACGTAACAAATAAGTCACAATTACCAGTGAACGTTCAATAATATTATTCTAATTGATTGCCAAATTATATGGTACCTGTTATGCATCACTTGCTTTTAATTGTTAATGTTCCTTCTGTCTGAAGTTGCAACAGCTTGACATGTATTTTCAGCTCCATTCATCTCTTGCTATCGTTTCCATTTCTTCTCTTCCCCTTGAATTATCAGTCTCTGTTCTCCTCCTCTTCATCAGTCTGTTTGCTTTCTTTCTTTTTTTCTTTTTTTTTTTTTTTTCAGCCCGCTGCTCCCCTCTCTGCCCTAATTTCTTCGTTTTCTTCTCTGCACATCCATTGACGCACAATCACACAGAGAATTTCCATAGCGGCCCTACCTGACTTGCAGAGATGCTGCTGCATTGACTCTGCACCTGTTTTCTTTGACTCTCCAACCTCCAAGAACTGTAAAGAAAGGAGATGTTGTTTGAAGGATTATCATTTTGGTTGGATGTCTTATTTGAATGATTTGTGTTACATTATGACTACATAGCAAATTCAATAATCTCTCAGAAAATGTGCCGCTGCCTTTTTATTTCAGATTTAGTGGCAGAGAATTGCAGATCAAATGTAATGATTTTTACAAGCCTCTTGCAGATAAACTAAATTAAGGAATCTGCTAACTGTGTTGTGTTGTAATACCATTATATAATGTAAAATGAGCAGCACAAATGGTAAAAAAAAAGTAACATGGAATAGAACTATTGAATATTTAAGTTTATAGAGACACTTTTTTGTTACAATGAATGAGGTTGGCTGCCTCTATACCTTTCTCTCTGTGACCTTGCCTGTTTTACATTTTCTTGCCTCTACCTCTCCCATGTCATTTCTTCTTCTGGCCCGTCGGTACCCCGCTCGTCCCCCGGTATAACTCTTTCCACACATTCGCTCGTACACGCACTGCCAGCTCTTGGCAGACATAGGCCCTGCAGTTTTTCTGCTGACTCTGCCGCTGTGGCAACATCTCAGCTGTTGAATAATTCACTGCAGACATTGCTATCGGAACACACGTACACGCACATGGTACATTTCTATTCATCGGCATATGTGTTGCACATGCCCACACACAGCGGCTCTGTCTGACATCAACACATACGCACAGACCTGCACACCAAGGCGGAGACATGTGCTTTATTACACACGCATGCACGCAGATAGCCGCACACACAAAAACTGCTTTCCATTTCCCTTCGCAAAATGGGACAATGGGGAGATTTCATTACCCTGTGTAAAATGCATGACAGTTTAACAGTCTCTCAGTACATCAATCCTTCCATCCCCACTCTTTTCCACCTACCGCCACCCACATCCACCGTTTATCTCCATTGTAAGTTAATTACCCCACAGAGTTGCCGGTGGTTTCTGTGTGTGCGTGCTGTTGAGTGTTTGTCGGTGATTGTGTGAACGCCATTGTGTGTGTGTACAATTATGTCTGGTAGAAAATTTTTAGATCATTATGGTATAGCACATGTCCACATTTTGACGTATTATATTTAAAGCGTTTATGGGTGGAATTTAAATATTTTTAGCAGTTTCAGTAACTCGCCATCATCTTCCTCCTGCAAATATCACACACACAAAAAAAAAAAAAATTCCACATATACTCATGATCTCTCCATTTTCACTGTTTTGCTTTGTTCCTGTGATTCTCTGACCGCCTTTCATTTCACCTATCTGTAGCTGCCCATCTCTTTTTCTCACTCCCTTTCTCTCTCCCTCACACCCTCCTTCCATAACTGTTGTTAAAGCCACTGCAAGCCCCTGAATGTGTTCCAAATGAAATTGCCGCACCAGCAGCATAAGATATCTATCAAGGCTCACCGGCATCGCAGGAGTAAAGAGAGCTTCTTATTAAATCACATTAGCTCCATCGATTTCTGTGTTGGCCCGCTCGACTTTTTGTCTCTTTCACCAAATGAGCTTTTAACTCCTGGCTGGCCACAGCATTACTTAATGTATTACTGTAGACGGACACTAATGGTACTGTAAAGCAGGAGACGGGTAGAAAGGGAGGTTTCTCACTCCATCTTTGTGTTTTTGAATTGATTTGTTTCTCAAAACATTGCATTTTATTGTATTGTATTCCACTGCAGGGCTTTTTTTTTTCCTTCTTTATTTTAGGCTAGCATTTAAAGTTAAAGTTGTGCACTTTGATCATGTTGGAGCCTCTTCATAGAGCAACAGTAAGAAACAAACACACACACGGACACACACAGAAGCTGCCTCTAAGTCCGAGCTTTACTCACTGTGTGATGGTTGAGTGGATTTTAGACGTTATTTGTGTGAATTGATGTTTGAAGCTTTACTTTATTGCTGAGTTGCAGTTGCTGTGTTTATCCATAAATGTGCAACCTTTTTCAGTCTAAACATGCATATTAATACACGTACTTGTCTTAAATCTGCATATCGCTCCATTCGTTTGCATTTATTTATGCACCGAGATTTCGACCTGTCGGGCAGGACAAGCTAAGTCACAGATCAGTAAGTGACAGATGTACGAGCCTTGTTGTATTGTCAGGCACATCACAGAGAAACCTGGCTGTGCTATTCCCAATGATGTAGAAATCGATGGGAGTGTAATCAATGGGTGGTTTGTATTGACAAACCAGCAGGGCCGGTAGTCCCCAGCTGACCTTGTGAACCGCTGTAAGCAGAAAAAGGCAGGGCTGTTATCACACAGAGGATACACCCAGCTTCTTATGAGCTGAGGTCAGATTTTTTTTTTTTTTTTTTTTTTTAGGACAGTTTTGTCATATATTTGAGAAATAGATTTCTTTAGCCATTAGAAATAAAAGTGATTGTGTCTGGGTAACCCTTACTTTTTCCATCAGTGGTGTTTTTTCTAATACAGTAATAACGATAATATAATTATACAAAAATATTATATTGTAAGTAGCACGTTTAGTATCACATTTATTTATTCAACTCTTGTCAGTGTATCAAGTGCCACACTTCTCGGTGTTGGTGTGTCCATCCAGAGGCGACGCCACCTCCGCAGGTAAACTATGCAGTACATGATAGCTTGCACGGACCTGTGCTTCGTTGTGTCTTTTTTTTTTTATTAGGGTTTTTTTTTTCTTCTCTCGTTCCAGCTTTAAATTTGAAGGTTTTACTTCAAATTCCTTTTTAAAAGGTTTAAGAAAACGTGTCTTTGAGCATTCATTGGCACGCCTGCCAATCAATTCACAGGTAGCTGATGATCATGTGCACATGCATGAGTATTTCCAGTTCATGTCTTCACAGGACTGTGTGTAGATCTTTAGAGTTGATGAGTTGGTGTGTGCCATGTCTACTATGAGTTTACGGTGCCTTTGCGCTCCCCACAGAGCACATGCGTAGCATCCCCCTAATGAAACGTATCCAACCAGTTCTTACTTCATAGCTTCATACAGCAAGTCTCTTCTCTGACATCCCCTCCCCCTTTCCTGCTGCTCCTCACATTCCTGCTCCCACCCAACCATCTCCCCATCATCATTTGATCATCTTCTTTCTCTTTAACCACATTCTCGCTCTACTCCCAGCTTTTATGACCTCCTTTTCTCACCCGGTCCCCTATCTTCCCGTTCTTCACCAAAGCCCTCTCTTCACCTTATTTTACCTGACCTGCCATCTGCTCATCCCTCTTGGGGGCTGGGCGATGAGGAGGAGGGAATGGTTGGAGGATAATAGGTGGAAAAAACCAAAAAAAAAAAAAAAAAAAAGTAACTGAGAGGATGCCAGTAGGGATGTGCAAGACTATGTAAGGAGGCGGGAAATGTAGGTCTCTGTGTATGCCTTTATTAATTATGCTCTTGCCATAAAACATACCTGAGGAGTGTATTAACTGATGGGCTGGTTTACATGGATTTGTATGGTTTGGCCAATATTCAGATTTTCATTCATGTTATTCATATAATAAAAGAAATATATACACATTTGACTACAAAAATGCCAAATGATTATTCAGTAGTGGAAAATCTCATCCATTTTGCCCTCAAGAAACAAAATGATCATAAAAAATGTTGTAATGACCCACAACAAAAGCAGTGGAGTCCTAAATTCAGCACCAATGCAACCATGATAGAGGAAATCTAAAATGCTGAGCGGCAGAAAGCACATTAGCATCCTCTATTCATCTCTCAGCTGTTTAAAAAATAAATAAATAAATAAAAAACCCAACAACAACAAAACCAGCAATGTGGAAAAAGAAAAATCATTTCACATCCTCTAATCAAAATGGCTGTGACTGCTCAAAATATTCTGGGCATCAAACACACTCACTTGCCATCAAGTTGTATTATTCGCTCAGTTTTCATGTTTAACGATCAAGTGAATTCAGTTTTCTTTTGTGTTTTTTTTGTGTGCGCACACTAACTGCAGCAGCTTCTGCTTGGTTAGGAGTTAGAAGTTAGAAACCAAAGTTGTTTTTGCCTTTCTTTTTTTCTTCTCAACTCCCTCCACTTCCTGGTGGTTAACGTGGGAGGATGCACTTTTCTCTTAATTTATCAGGTGGGTGCTGCTGGAGTGCAGACAGCAGGCGGCTACACTTCACCTGAAGTGAATGCCAAAGCGGCGGCGGCTCACGGGTCAGAGCAGCGAAATTAAGCGCTCTTTGATTTTGGCTAGCCGTTTGACGAGTCTGTCAACTGCATGGCTTCTTAAAAGGCCGAAAGACTGCATGAGTGTATGTGCGGCCATCTTTTAATGCCTTCTTAAGCATTTACATGCATACATAGATCACCCTTCATACTTTCCACATCTCCATGGCATTTTCAGGTATCAAGTAACTATGATCATACATAGAGTGGAATCTGCGTATGTAAGAGAGACAGACAAAGAGAAAGAAAGGTGAGAAGAGTGCGAGAGCGTGTGTGTATGTGATTTATTGTTAATAAAGCTAAATTGAGGCAGAAGTGCTGTGGGTGTTACAGTTCTAAAGAGACAGAGAACACAACTAACTAGGTCATCGTCTTTCTCTACACACACACACACAGACCCACACTGTTTACCTTTAATACTGCAGGATAAAGTAGATTTCGACTCTCTCAGCTTTCTCCTTTCTACAGCCCTCTCTGGACACTCACTTTCCATTTTTTGTAGATGGAAGAGCAACCAGAATAAAGCCTCTGTATCTCTTCTGGGCTTAAAGAACACTTTCCATGGGTAGCAGTTGCACCGAAGTAGGCAAAGTGGCCTTGTGTTGGAAAGGTTACCAGCTGGACCCTGCGGACTGACTGGGAAAACCTGCAGACTGTTAGTGTTTGTCACTGTGCCATTACCTCTGCAACTGTGCAAGACTATGAATGTGAAGTTGGCCATTCAGTTAAAAAAAAAAAAAAAAACCTAATAGATGCTCACTAAAGTCTTTTCAGTTGCTGGATGTGTTTCTAGATCGAAACCAGGAGAGTGACACAGTGAAACGATTCCACGCGCATACAAGGAGAAATGCCCAACCTCTTGTAAGTCACGAAGGCTCTTTTTTTCTTTTTCTTTTTCTTCTTTTGACTTGAACATGACTTGATCAGTGTGCCTCAATATAAACAAATTCATGCCTTATTTTTTGCCCCTTGATTTGTTTTTTTTTTCCACTCTAGAGTAAAGTATATTGAAAAATGACATAATACATAATTACTGCACATTTACACTGCTGAAATACAGTATGTTATTTTTAAACATATTAACAATCAACGCCTGCTGCTTTAGACTGCATTGCCTTTTCTATTTTTCCTCTGATCAAAGGATGCTCCATTTTCCTCACTGATTACAATTGTAAGCCCCCCCACTTCTCTGTGCATTCTTGTATGACGAAAATCCTCTTTATATGACAAAATACGCATAAATGAGATGAAAGGGAACGCGGTCTCTGTTTCCCTCTTCAGCTGCTGAAGCTGTCGTGTCATCATTTATAGACTGTCTGAACAGTCACATGTGCAGTACCCAATGCATCATGGGATCTTTTGGTCCAAGTCAGCTACTCAGTTAATTGAAATTGAATTGAAATGATCTTTGCTCTGTTTTCCCTTCACGGTAGAGTCAGAGGTCATTGCATCGGGTACATTCTGGCAGTCATTCAGGTGGTAGAGATCACACTCACTCACATACACACACAAACGCACACTAATGTTAAATAAATCTACACAGTAGTCCAGTATGCTTGTGTCAGTGTGGAGCCAACAGATTTAGGGATTTCATTATCAAACTTGGTGTATTAACAGGCTGTTATCACAGTAGGAGGGTTTGTGATGGAATGTGTAGTTACTCCTTCTGACCACTAGAGGCTCCCTATTACTCACATATACTGTACCGTCCTCAGTGTGTTACATGCAGCAGTCTGCTGATGCACTGAGTTGAGGGGTAGGTCAGCATCACACTGAAGCTTCAGATCCCTCAGCTGCGGCCGGCCCTACTCCCCATGCATCCGATCCTTGTCGAGGAAAGCAAGTGCTCAGAGTACAGCTGGCTCAAACGCATCTACAGTTCATGTACGTGAATTATGAGACTTCCTGCGGGCTCTGAATGCTGCACTGTGAAAGATGCAGCAGGAAGAAATTACCCCCCCCCCCCCCCCCCCCCCCCCCACACACACACACACAAAAAGACAGTCTTGTTTTTCCAAGTAATCTTTCACACCTCATATATCTGTATCTTTTTCCCCAATAATGAGATTTTTCAAAGAGAACCCATTTCTTCACCTTCTTATAAAGAAATCAATTTCAATCAAATCAGATTGAAACAGGTTTAAAGAATGACACTCATTTAGCAAACGACACAATGTTCAACCCCAATTATTTAGTAACATTAATGCAAAAAAAAAAAAAAAAATTACAAAATAAAAAAATAACCCTCCTTCATGCCAGATGTTTAAAGTCAATATTTCAGGGTTCCATTCTGTCTCTCGAGTGAGAGAGAAAGTGAATTAAAGACTGCTGCCTGCCAAACATTTTTTCCTTAAGTACTAAAGTGCAGCCCAGACACTAGCTCTCACTGATCCTTCAGTATTTGGAGTCGAACCAGAGACAACCCCTCTCTTTGATTCCTTGAGTTGCCTCACTTAAGCCATGTCCCTTAACTTTGGCTCTTTTTTTTATTAGGTTTAAGATTTTGTCAGTGAATGAAACTCTGAGTTTATTTATTTATTTTTTGGTACAATAATCTGATAACACCACCCTTTCTGGGTGGTTGCAACCCTGATGGACTTCACACTGAATGATGTAAAATGCAGGTTCAGTGTAATAGCTTTTTTTCTTCACCATTTTACCAGCATTCATTGGCTTTTTTAAGATTTCTTCACCTTCAGCTGAGGACATTATTATGAAAAAGCCTCAATTTCTAGGCATTCACGCCCGTTTATATTATGTGTTGCTTTCACCAAACTCATCTCAGTGATGCTGAAGTGGTGTGCGGTGCTTTCTGCTGCAGTCTTTCTCATATTTTAAGTTTAAATCATAACATTCATGTGCTGCCTTCTGGATCACTAACATGCATCCATTCCTGTCACTTTTATTTATTTACTGGATACACTCATGGCAACCTGTCATCTCCTCAGGTCCCATGAGTGTTTGCAGCAGAGAGGAGTAAGAACAAATCCGATTCCACTCATTGTAAGTTTAGCTAAGCCTGATGGACTTGTCTGTGCTTTTTTGCTATAATACTCTGTCTCTGGAGTTCAGAACAGTTTCCTTTGCAGTGAGTTACTGATGATTTAGACTGAATATCGCAATAATCCGAGAGGATGCATTCCCTTAAATCCCATTTCATTGTTCTGACTGAGCTCTGACGCATTTCTTTCAGGGCTCTCAAGCTTGATAAAACAAAAGATCAACTGTTATCTCAACTGAACTTTAAAAGCATATTGCTAATGTCACTTTATGTCATTGTATTTAGTTTTTTTTTTTTTTTTTCATTTTTTCTGTTTACACTGTTTTAATCATACATATTTTGCGTAATTACATACATTAGCAGTATTCCAAATTAAAAGCCAATCAGTGTCAATCAAACATGGGGAAAATGAATCCTCAACAGCATGTTTTGTAAAGTAGAATGAGCTTAATTGAGCAACAAGCGGGCGCTTCAGTCACATCGGCATCCTCTCGGTAGAGTCTGTGATGCTGCTGGGTTTCAGGGAACACCCAGAATCTGTGGCTCCGCAGTGCTCGTACCGAAGCACTTTCAAATTGGTATCAGTTGTCGTCCATGTAGTTTCCATGTTTATAGCTGTATTTGTGAGCGTGTCTGTGCGTGTTTCCTGGAGTAGATTACCTTACTCAGTGATTTGTGCTTTTTATCACAGCACCTAAGCTGTGATAAAAAGCTTGTTTCCATGTGAATGTTTTATGCGATAATGTGTTTGATGCAGGCTCTTCCAGACAGTATCGGATATGTTTGAAGCTTGTTTGTGTGTTTAGTACATGTCTACATCTTGTGCGTGCGTGCGTGCGTGCGTGTGTGTGAGAGAGAGAGAGAGAGAGAGAGAGATTGTGGGTGCCACTGCGTTCGTTGCGCTGCTCTGTGTCGCTGTGCTCAGAATGCTGATGTGTCACGCTGCAGCACTGCCCCACTTATCCAGCTAACCTCTCTTCCCTTCCTTCTTCCCTCTGCTCTTTCTCCTCTCTTCCCATCCCTCTCTCATCACCGTCTGATTCCCTCACTATCCCTTTCTCCCCGTGCTTTTTCCTTTCTTTTCATCTTCTTTCCTACTCCATTCTTCTGTCCTTTCTCTTCAACCATCCAATCACATCACCTTTTTGATTTCCGCTTTCATCTGCCTCTCTCCGGTCAGTTTTTTCCACACATCTTTTGTGGCTGCTTTCGGTCTTTATTAATGTGCCTGTATGTGTGTGTGTGTGTGTGTGTGTGTGTGTGTGTGTGTGTGTGTGTGAGGCACTGAGTTTATTTGTGGGGGTTACATTGGGTGCCGCTGTTGGTTTACAGATGTTGGCAATGCAGCAAAAACAAAACATAAACAAAAAAGAGAAAACATCGGCCCTCAACCAACCACTCTGCCTGCCTTCTGTTCTCTCTCTCTCACACACACACACACACACACAGAAAAACACACAAAAGAGCTCTGTTCTTATCAACCAATCACATTGACCCCATCCGCTCGCATCAGCTAGCTCTCAGAAGGGCTACAGCTTGTGACAGCCACAGCCCCCTGGCAACCCACATATGTCCATGCCAGAAAGCAGAGGCTAGTGCTGCAAAGCTGTCTCTATGTTGGCAGCATCTGTCCCTCTGCTGAGCAGAGCCAGGTCCCTGATAATGAAATGTGACCACAGTATCTCATGATGTAAATACAGGAAGTACCACACTAATGAAGATTTTTGCCCCTGTGATGGCTGTGATTTGGAACATCTGCCTCTGGTCACATTGAGCCGTAGCTATCTGACAGTGAATTAATTAATGGATAATGAGACCTGAATGACAAGGAGATATTCTGTGTGATAGCCACAGAACTGCAGAGAGCGCGCTAGTCTGACCGGTGAGGATATAAAAGGATCAACAAAGAGTTGAGCAAGACTGTTACAACACAAGCCATGCAAAACATAGGCCAACATTAAGGCCTGAGAGTACTTCAGCAAGAAGGTGGTCACTGGAATTTGGTTTTTCACATCGATTTCCATAGAGCAGAGCTCTTCAGTTCTGCCCGAGAGACTTTCTCAGTTCACTTACCTCAAATCAGAACCACCTCATGTTCCTACACATTTCCTGCTTTCTGGCCTTGGAATCGTTCAGTTACTTGCTCTACAGAAGGCAGGTACATCTGTCGCTGGTCTTAACTCTTGTGAAGCTAAGGAAAGCTGTTGGGACACGACGGCCTCTTTTGTAGAGCCTGTATTGTGGCTTGTATTTCTAGCCAGATCTGTTTAGATGAAAAAATCCTCTTCTGACTGATGGTAAGGCATGCGAAGCATGTAGTGTTTTGAGGAAAAGTCAGGTTTTATTTGACGTGATTGCAGTGAAAGAAGAAAGTAATGCAGACAGTTGTCAGCCCATCCGTGTCCCCAGGTTCTCCTGGATGATCTGAAGGAATTTCCAGGCCAGATGGGGAATGTAAACCCTGTGTTGTATGTCTGCCTTGGGGTTGATTTCTCAATTGGATGTTTCCGTCATACTTCCACGTTTTTGCAGGATTTTTGTGAAGCACCCACAGTACCTTCACTGCAGGAGAATGTCCCCTTTTTTTCGGCTGATTTGAGATCCCTACCTGGGGGTCAAACTGCAAGTAGGTGTGTGCTCCAGATGATTGGTCCTTTTCCATGGTTCAGATACACCTGAGGCTTCTGAGATCACTGGAACTCACTCTTGGCCTTAAAAGATCTGTCAACATACCCAGAGACTGGAAGGACTGCCACTACTCCCAAAACATAAATAAAAAAAACTCTGCACACCTCTGAGGCCCGTGGACATAAATTGCTCTTTTGTCTTTTCTGAGTGTCTGTGTGTGCAAGATACTTATCACAGAACAAATAAAGTTGTTTCATTTCAGGCAGCATCAGAGCAACATTCTTCCAATAGTGACAGAGACATCTGAGAGCCGCAAGGCGTCTTTACTGGGGATCATAGTCTCCATGATAAATGTGTTAGATGCGCCTGTGAGTGTGTATGTGCATTGCGTATGTCATAGCTCTACTTGAACATGGGGTGAATGTAGGAACATCCCAAGTTAAAAGCATGAGGGGACATCATCCAAACACATACATGCACACCATACACACAAACATTCTTACTCCTCCACCGTGTTGTTTCTTGGTGGCAGAAGCAGCTTGACGGTGTTTGGTATCGACCAGGGAGAGATGTGTAATCCACTCCATGGGGGTGTGTGTGTTTAGATGGTTCCAGAGCGTATTGTCTTTTCTTGAGTGCTTTCTGGTTGCTTCCAGAGTGAGTGTGGCGTGTTAAGTAATTATTTAGACAATAAAACATCATTTCACACTCAGCAAAAGATGTTGAGTCCGTGTGTGCATGTGTGTAGACAAGTGCTTCCCATTTTAACACACTTGAGCACTAATAATGTGTGCTCTGATAATATAAATGATACTGCATGCAACGGCGTTTGCTCCTGTCCACCTAATAAGTAACTGGTTCAGGGTCAAAGGTTAACCACCATGAGGCCCTAGGGCTCGATGCCCCACAGCTACTGCACTGAATCTTACAGGCTGTGAGACAATTAGGGAGCTGCTCCAGACAAAGAAGACGATTAGTAACAAGTGGCACAGTGTTCTCCAAGTCAATCATGTTTCCATGTTTATGGTTAATGAACCAAAAACTTAGTCACACATCCCTCTCCAAATAAAAAAAAAAATCTTCTCCCTCTTGGGATATTTAACTAACCACAGTCTCTTCTATTGTAGTCTCTTTGGAGTATATAACGCTATCCTCAGTGGTTGCTACTTCAGATTTGAGGTGACATTGTGCACGAACAACGCATTGATGAATCCTCCTTTTCCTTCATATCAAGCTTCAGTAATCATCCAATGCTCTCTCCTCACCACTGATGATAAGAAATTCATAATATTGCGATAAATATGCCTTTCTGCAAAGTATTGATTTGCAGAGCAGTACAATCAATGGTAAATAGAATCAATGTTACTTCCCTTCTGTTCTGTTTTGTAGAAAAATAAATATATTTATTACTCATGCCCACAAAACTTAGCAACTGCCCTTTTTGACATTTTTTTTCACGTGGTAGCAGGAAAGTATGACTTGCTGGGACACACGAATGGAGCAGTCTTCATAAATATCTCCACCACACACACACACACACACACACACACCAAAAAAAAACAAAAAAAAAAAAAACCTAAATGCAGATCTTGCATCTTTTCATGTGACATTACTTGATGTTGACTCAAAAGGAAAATCTGTGATATCAGCTGTCAGGTTTGTGTACACACCTACACTACACCAACAACTGTTTATTTTTTTTGTGTTATCATTTTAAATTGAAATTTTCAGCTCCCACCAAAGGGATGCTAAAGTTAAAGATAAGAGTGAAGTGGATGGAAAGGTGGTCTCGGACCCTGAACTGTGCTCTGTGTGTGCTGTTATATGAAACTAGAATCTGTTTTGATGGCTTAGCACAATTCCATAATGATGAATTTCAGTTGTATGATGTAATTACAGGCTGTGCTGTTGGCTACCACGAACAATCTGAACTTATTTAGAAGGACAGCACACATAAAGCAGTCTGCCGGTGATCAAAAAGATTTTTTGACGCAACAGCTCTAGGTTGTTGCATCGTCCTCCCACCTTTTTCCTCCAGTGGATACAGAGTGAAGCTTTTGTGAATGCCAAGTATTTGTTTGGAAAAAGTGTCTCTTTGTACAATAACGGAAAGCCTCTCTGACTTTATGGAGGCATCGGAGGAAGATAGAGACAGAAAAAGAAAACCTAAAGTTTCTGTGAAACAGCAGGCAAGAGACAAATGAATCAGTGGGGGGTTATTTTTTTCTGCAGTGGAAAGAAAGGGGGGAAATGGGGGAAAAAGAAAGAGATTTAAATCTGAACGGGCGAAGAAACAGGAGGTAAAAAGAGAGGGGAGAAAAGAATGGAAAGAGAAGAGCTGGGTTAGTAAAGGCGAGTAGGGGGGCATGATGGGAAAATGTAGAGAAAGAGATTCCCTGTGTTTAGAAGGGCCAACTGGGATGAACTGCCTGCAGGCACCCTGATCTTGGTTATGAGATGTCAACATGCACACATCTAACCCATGGCTTTACACTCACACACACACACACACACACAAATATATTCCACACATATTGTCTGAGTTCACCTCCTTTGTCTTTTTAAATGGTTTCTCTCTTTTCCGTCACTGTTGCTCATGTCTTTCCTTCCCTCTCTAGCGTCTACTCTTGACCTCTGTTATCTCTGCCATCTCTCTCTCTTTCACAAGGAAGGCAGAGGAACGTAGCGGTCGATAATGCTAACCTTTATCTCCTCCATCCTCTGTGTTCATAAAGACAATCACTCCTTCCTCCTCACCTCCTCACCCGTCCCCTTCTCTCCTCCTCTCGCCCCAGGCTCCCCTCTTCCTATAAGCCCAATTAGCCTGTTGCAGCTAACGAAAGAATGACTGCGCGTGTGCGCGTGTGTGCGCTTGTTTGTGTGCGTAACAAGCATGAAATAAGATTTGGCCATCCAGCCGATCAGCCCCCGTTGAGTCTTTGCCTCCTTCACCCAGAGAAAAAAAGGGAAGGAGATGCACAAATCTTTGAGAGACTCCTAGCTGGGCTCCAATGAAGCAGCGATCAGTATCATGACTGTTGAGACATTTATGCAAGACACAACAACAATGTTGCCAGTGTTACTAATCTACCAGTGTCTTCTCAAAATGTTGTTTGTTCAGTATTGAGTTTGGCTTTGACCGAGCAAATTCCGTGAATGAGTGCAATAATCCACATGATGTATGGTGAACTGAGGTATATCTGAAATTGGATTTACTGCCGGGAAGGACAAAAACAATTGCATTGCCATTACATAGCTGAAAGATAGCCTGAAATAGATTTAGTAACTTCATATATTTGTCAAACTACATTAATTCTTTCATATTTGAAAGGTTAAAGCTACTTGAATCTTTATATTAATAATTTAAATAGGGGAAATCTCTTTTCAGGTCGGACACGTAGTACCGCAGCTGTTACACAATGCCTTAATCCTGCATACATCCTGCAGCATGTCACAGCACAAGAGGTATTTCAGTGCAAATCTCCGGCCTCTGAGGCTGATGTATATATTTAGTTAACACTGCTGTATAACACATTAAGTAATGCTAGAGTCATGTGGATTAGAAAGTGAAAACACTATGTGATACCATTTTATTTAGCGCAAGAAAGTGTACAAGATCTGCCGTCACAGCTGTGGAGCTCATGCAGCCTACATGCACTTTGCGTGGCAGTGCTGTGAGCATGCTCTCTGTTGGCCAAGTGTCAAAGAGGGAGTTTGTTGTATAGGCATTACCCTTGCCACCACACACACACACACAGTTTGCTGCAGGGTCATGAGCCATTTCTCAGCTGCAGTAGCCAAGTGCTGGAAAGATATGGAGAGATGGATGTAGAATGAGAGAAGAATAGGAGGAAGAGGTTTGATCCGCTGCATTAGCGCTAACCTGCTCCTTTCAGTCCAAGCACAAGTAGATATACTGTATAACTCCTATTTATGTATTCCTCCTAATCCCCTTTTTTTTTTTTTTTTTACTGAGATGTCATGTTTTCTTTCTTGGATCTTGTATAACTTGTATTGAATCTTAGATGTTTTCGCAGACTTTCGTCATCCTGTGTCAAAAGGTCAGACAGTATAAGCCACAGTAAGACACATGAGAGAAAATAGACCAAAACTAGATGATTCTAGACTTTTTGATAACATAGAAGATTTATTTTATATATATTTTTTATTATTGATTGTCTGGTCTTTACGTATTGACAGATAAAATATGTCTTTGCTTTGTTTGCTGTTTCCTCCTCTCGCTCATTCCACAAGTGGCAAAATGAGTTTAGTTTGTAGAAGCCAGAAAGACCGTAAAATTTCTGTTAATAATTATGCTTACTTTTTTTTTTCGATGGCATTTACTGGAGATCATAATGTGACAGTGAAGTTGTTCATTGAATGTCAGGGTAATATATTGTAATCAGAATAATTTCAAAGGAAATATTCTTCATATACGTACAGGTTCTTGTACTTGACATGCGCCACTCTTTCTTAATTGATATGATCTCAATGCACTTTTATGCTGTTACAGACACACAAAGATCACACAGAATAGGTGCCCCACTCTGGTTTTGAGTCCCCATTAACAATCAGATCAGCCCATCTCTCATCACTGACTCCAGTTGTGTGTATATGTTTGTGTGTGTCTGTGTTTTTCAGAGTTTTTTTTTTTTTTTTGCTGTTCTGCTCATGCATTCATTTATTTATGACAGCTGTCTTGTCTCTGCAATCCACAATCATATAAAAAAAAACTCTACCTCATTAGAAATCTGTTATTGCAGTGTTATTTTGTAGGGGAAGAAGCCTTTCCAGGCTTTTCTGCCCCCCCCATCATCATCAAATATTCCCTGACAGGATGACAGAAACAGGTGAAGGAAATAAATGCAGACGACACAGACAGAATTAGCAACATGGAGTTCTACTTTATTCACTGTACGTCTCCTCTTCCACCTCTGTGCCTTTTTTGTGTTGCTGTTTCCAGAGGAAGACAGAACTGAAACAAAAGGCAGAGAAAGTGAGGGGAGGGGAGGTGGAGGGAGGGGAGGGCAAAGAAGGGGAGAAGGAGGAACTCATTAGTGAAAGAGTTTAAGTGGAATGATGAGGAGAAGCTGGAGGGAAGGACAGACTGAGATAAGACAGGATTTAGAGTTGGGGAGAGAGGGAGGGAGTGGAGGATTTTGGAAGGAAGAGAAGTGACACTTCAAACTTTCTTTAGGAGGAGGATAGGAGGAGAGATAGGAATATCACCCAAACCTTAATCCTGGTGTATATTTAGTAACGGAGATACATGCAGATCAAAACTGTGCCGGGTGCAGCTGGAAAGCAGCACAATTTTAACCATTAAAACAATTACACACTGCAATTGACTGGTTTCCATATTAGGTTATTAGTTTTTGGGTTTTTTTTTTTGTGAAAATGATGTATTGGGACTCTTTGGATGAAGGATTACAGCAACTATCCAATAAACAGTCCAAAAAAAGAAAAAAACAGATTCTCTGATAACTAACTGTGTAATAAAGAGACACTTTTATTTTATCCTCTGTTTTCTCGTAATTCCTTAATCATTAGATTATAAATTGTCTGCCATGCCTGTCTGTTGTCTGATTTCTTTATTTATTTTTTGAGTAGTGTCTTGGTTGCAAACAATCCAGCAAAAGCCGTTTCACATTGGCTAGACTTAAGTTCATTTAAACTCATTTATCCGGACCAGTCAGCTATTTTGCTTTACTTGCCGCTCGACTTTCCAGTAAAGTTTTGCATGTTGTACTATGGTTTCAAATTAAGCTGAGACTGTGTCCAAAGATGTCCTCCTTTCCTTTTCTCCCTCACTCTTTCTCTGTGAAACAGAGCACATGCACATGCACTTGGGTCCCTGGTGAGTCTGCCTTTCAAAGACTACTTGAAATACCCCGTGATTGTCATCTCATGGGGTTCTGCAAGCAGAGTGATGTGATTTTTCTCAGCTTCCTCCCCCTGTGTGCCACTTTAACACACATACACTCACACAGGCAAACACACGGATGGACAAATAGGATGAAAGGAGCTCCATCATCTCTCTTGCAGTCAATTGTGTGTGTGTGTGTGTGTGTGTGTGTGTACTGTGTCCTGAGGCTCAGAGCTGGAGGCTGTCTCAGCGCTGTGGGAATCAATCAGGACTCTTTCAATGTAATTATGTTTCAAGGCGTGTTAACAGTAGTCAAGTGTGTCTGTGTGTGCGTGTACATGTATCTCCACCTCTATCTGTTTGTTCACCTTTCCAGTCGCCCACTTGTGGGAAATATGCAGCACACATTCCCAGCCTACGTTTATAAAGTCCCTCCTAAGTTGTTTGATTTTCATGTTCCACCCAAAACACTTCTTCGTCCTTAGAAAACATCATTTTATTTGTTGTGTACTGCAATATCACTGCTGCTGTATCCCTGAGGGTTTTGTTTATCAAATACAGATGTAACTGTCACCAAAATCCTACTTTCTCTCTCTCACACACACACACACACACAGTGATGCTGATGTTCCTGCTTTTGTGCGTGGGTGTGTGGTTATTGGCCTTCTCTGCTGGCCTAAGCATCATCAGAAAATACATTACTTTATGTATTTTTTCATAAATATATATTAAATTGTTCCCCATAGCCTATTTGCTTCAATTAATAGCTTTCCTCATAGTTGTGCAGCTTCCAGTTAGTTTTTTTTTTTTTTTTTTTTATGTAATCATATTTCAGCTATCATGTGTACCCCAAGGCCTTCAGATTCAACAGTAAAGGTGCCCATACACTTTAAGCGAACAGAAACATACAGTTGTGATAACCAATCAGATGGAGACAATGGGGCCGGCTAACAGGCATCACATGACACGTTCACGTCCTTTGATTGGCTACACACTACAGAGAGGCAGCGCTATGCAAAGTAACTTACCCTGCAAAACGCTGCCTATCTTACTTTAAGTAACGTTAACAAAGCTGAACCTTGTGACCTGCTAACTTTAATTCCTGTAGATCGACTCGCTGTGTTGTTGTTGTTGTTGTTTTTTTTTTAAACACACAACGACTAAGGGAGGAGAAGATCCCAGGTATACTTTCAACTCCATTTTCAAGACGGGCCTTTCAAGAAAAGCTGGCCATTGTGAGGAGAGGTGATCCAACCCTTCTGCTAGCTAGCCTGTCCCCGCCGGGAATGAGGGGTTGTCCTGATGTCGCTGCTCACCTCGCTCTGTTTGCTACGGCCTAGCTTCAATTAGCAGCGATTATTTTGCAGTCATCTGTTCAGGAATAGCCACCTGCAGAATTTTGGCGGTTGACCAATCGGAATTAAGTGTTTCAGAGGGCTATGTTCTAAATACTCTTAATTGTTAATGCGAGTGTATTGATTTTAAATGCTCAAATGGTTTCGAGAGCCACGGCACCCTTTATAATGGTACTAAGAGTTGGATGAATTCAGGTAGAACTGCGTAAGGCAACACTGAAGGCCTAGGTGTGAAATGCACGGCCCGCCACTGCTTTATATGTAAAGTGCATAGGCAGCTGGAGTGTTAATAAGGATGACTCTGAATCATGTAGTTTACCAGAAGCTCCCCAACACACTGAGCAAGCTACAGTCATTCTTGGTTTACAAGAACTTTTCAGTGTGTACTTACGTCTTTAGGGGGATGTGATTCTGACCGTTTTGCGCAGGAAGAAAGTGGAAGAATTTTCACTAAGGGGATTAGAGAGGGTGGTATTTCTGCTTTAGCCTTTAGTTATATTGACCCATCAGAAACATTTGATGCCAGGGAATCGAGGCTACGAGCAGGAATGCTAGTCGACCATAGCTTTTAATTGCGCACCGGCGTCGCAACTGAGAGAGAGTCAGAGAGAAGTTTGCAAGGCTGGTGGCTGCAGAGAGGCATAGACAGGAGCAGTGACCATTGGCAGGTAGAAACCACACACAGACACACACACACACACACACATACATCAAGTAGGGTGATTCTCAGTATCCCTCTATAATTATGTTGAGCCATTGCCCAAATACTTATTGATTGCCACTGAGCCTCTAGTGAATTTGACAAAGCACACACCACACACAAACACACACTCTCTAACACACTCATACATATGGGCACAGACTCCACTGCAGTAAGGACAGAGTGGGAAGAAAGAAGTGGGTTGTGGGAAGGACAGCTGAGGTAAGTGAGGGAATATTAGGGAGACAAAGGACAAGGACATTTGAGAAAAGAGCAGAGGAGGGTTAAATGAAGAGGGAAAATGAAGATCTGTTGGGTCCAGTCAACGTTACATTGAGGACGCTTTGTGCAGTGTCAAAGGACTTATTCACAGCTGAAGGAGTGTCGGTTGTGCAGTTATTCTACTAGATGTTTTCGGGGTAATTAGTAATTTGCTACAGTTTTTCCATTATGCAATATCTACATTTATTATTGACTAACATTTAAAAGTCTATTAACCACTAAAAGTAGAGCTCTTAATATCAATGATGAACTCAGGAGAGCAAATGCTGTCTTTGTACTCTCATCATATCAGTTCCTTCTCACAATAAACCTGAACTAAAACAGCCATTTTGACTCTTGTGAGCCTCACCTCCTGTAGTAAATGAATACTGATTACTTTTGCAGTACAATGTGTGATTATTCCATTGCCTGTAATGGGGGTCACTCTTCTGTTGCATTCACCGTATTGTTTTTTATTATTTGAAAAGTTCGAAGCAGGGTGGTCTGAACAGATTACAGTGACAATGACAGAGAAAGGGATTTAGGAAAGAGGAAATGGAAGGACTGCAGGGGAGTGAAACAGAGCAAGCGTACTGTAGATATTAGAAAAAGAGGGGGGCATTTTTTTTCCCCTCCTATTCCCCGCCCCCACCCCCGTCTCTTCCTCTTACAAACACACTCTTAGACGCATATTCCCGCAGTTACAGTCATAGCTGCACAGATGCAAAGCTGCTTAATAGCCGAGTGATGGGGGTGAATTGGCTTATGGAGTGGAGGGAGGGAAGAGAAGACATAATGGTGTCAATCTGGCTGCCACACTCACACACACACACACACTCATAAATGCAGACCAGCATCTCCTCCTTTCTCACTTTCCCTACTTTAAATATCCACATGTAAAGTTGAATGAATGAACAAGATGAAGCAACGAGGTTTCTCATATTTGAATGCTTCATTCAGAAAAGTAATTCCTGCATGCGTTTTGTACTATACTACAAACACAACAAAAAAGATGAATGTCTTCTTTTTTCTTTTTTTTTTTCTGGGTGATTGTGGTTAGCCCTTCTATGTGTATTTATGTGATTAGAAGCTTGCATGGTCTATCCCTCATCGATTCCTAGCGTTTGGTTGAGGACATCAGCAGCTCTTCTGTTGTGCTCTATCCACTCTCTCTTTTTGGACTCTTCTCTGTGCAGCTTTGTTTTGGTTATCAATTCTTTGTTGGGCCAGAAATTGGACCCAGTGCAACCTCAGCAGTTCTCTAGACAGCAGCAGCTGCTTTGAAAAAGTTGGCCACACAAGAGTAAAAGAGAGCAGAAAATGGCATTATTGATCATCTCTTCAGATGGCAACCTGTGTTTATTTTTACCCTCTTCTTTCTGTGCTCTTTCATGCACATGCAAATTATTTCAGTCGTCTCCCAGAAGCAAGATCGCATGATGTTGCTATAAAACGACCACAACACTCGGTGAATAGGTCAAGGGGGATAATTTGGTGTACAAAGCATGAAACTTGCACATCCTTAGGGAACACTGCTCACTCCATCTTTTTGCCAGCTGTTTCCTCTAAAACGCTAAGCTGAACCAAGCAAATTTTGTGCTTTAACCACCAGACAACATTTTTGAGACCTTTTTCCTCACAGTCACATGCAAATGGCGATGGCAGCACCAGATCAGAAAAGACGGGGGGGGGGGAGTGAATGAGCGGCAATGATTGAAGGGATGAGGAGGGAAGGGAGAAAAGAGAGGGGAGGGAGGAGGAGGAGGAGGCAAAAGCATTGGTTTGCAAAGTAAAGAGAGGGCAAGAGGGAGTGTGCAGCTTAGTAAAAGCTGCTCTCATCCTTTGAATGGAGGGTGTGATGGAAGGTGATACTCTAATAGGATACAGGACGGACAGATAAAGAGATCAGCTCTCTCACTCCCTGGGAGCATTCCAGTCGGCCATCAGGTCCCCATGCAGGGCTCGTCAAATAAAACCTCTACTTTATTCGTGGCCCCTCCCATCAGCAGGGACTGCTCTGGTTTGCTGCCAAGCTACCTCGAGTTCCTGACAAAGGGATAAAAAGAGTAAGACCAGGCTGGAATATACTGGGAACAGAAAAAGAGGCACATCATGCACATGCACATCAATCTGCTGCTCTAGATTGTCATTTTATTCCACATACAGTATTTATTTATGCAGGTAAAGCCATAAATAGTGATGTAGTTAGATGAAAGAAATCTAAGTTAATCTCCATCTTTTCTTCTTGCATTAGTTAAAAAGACAAACTTACCACACTTCATTTCACTGAGACTATTTTATAAAGGGTTACGGTTAGCCAAATAGGGATCCATAATGACGTCCTCCTACGCAGTAATGTCAAGTGAATGTATTAACAATGAGTTTTTTTACTTTCTTTTACACCTGCCCCTAACTTCGAGTTCACCATAGTTTCACCATAGTTTCCTTAATGGGGGTCAATACCGCTATAGCTGGTTGCATTTCAGGCTAGGGACAAGCAAGTTGGGGGAATTCTTGGAGAGAATCTTTTCTCAAAATTGTCTCGAATTACGCTATTTGTTGAGACTTTCCGTTGGTGCCTGTAGCAAGCAGCCCCTGGATAATGCCTGAATCAGCTTCAGAGGTTGTCTCAATGGCTACTGATTACTCTCAGCATAGTCCATCAGATTCACCTTATTCAGTTCAATCAAATCTTAAGAGAGTGCAAACTTGGCACCACGTCAATTCCCCAGGTTCTTGGACTGTTTTTATGTGTAACCCATTGTAAATCTTCAGTCATTCAGAAGGGCTTCAGTGAGCGCACATCTTCAGCAGCAGCAGTTTTATTCCATGCTCATTTTTTCTTGTTTCCCAGTGCCTATCATTCTGTTCTCCGCCGTACTCTCATCCTCTTGCCTGAAGCAAAAAAGTCTGACCCCCAATAAAGAAAACAGAGGAAGAAAAAAGACTGGGATTGCTTGTAACCATTAGTTTTGCCAACGATATAAAAGCAGCAGAAGGTGGACGACATCAGCAAATGGCAAGGTGAGCAGACAGATAAATAGGACTAATCAGTCATGGGTAGACAGGTGCATGCAGCAGAACAAAAAGGGAAGTGAGAGTGCACAAAAAAAAAAAAAACAATCAAGGGAGTAAAGACAAAAAGAGACAAACGCAAAGAAAGAGGGGAGGGAAAAAAATGTATGATTAAAAAAGAAAAAGGATTCGTTGTTGAAAGAAAGACTTGAGAGAGAGGGGGGTGTGTGGAAGGTGGGACAACGGTGCCAAGTAACGTGTCTTGTCAGTTTTCATTGTGTCTTAAAATGCTCCACAGAAGCAAGGAGGCTCTAATGGGATAAAGACTGTACTGTAGAAGGAGAGTAAAAAGAGGGGAGGTGGATGTATAGGAGTAGAGAGGGGTCAAAAAAGGAGGGGGGGCAGAAGCTCATCAACACAAAGAAGCACAAATCGATTAGTGTAACCAGGTTTTCGCTGATCACTGATATCGGGTTTGATGCTTCAGTAGCTTGGTGTAACTTCAGTCATCACTCCTCACTATCTGCTTTTTCTGCACAGCAGATCACTTTAATTTACATTGGCGGGAACTTTCCAGGATCTTTGTGGAGATGCTCAAAGCTTTTGCTGCACTGTCAAAGCAGAGCAGACAGTGTACTTTTTTCCCTAGTATTTTTCAAGGAGAGGTGACAGCTTGTTGTTTGAAATTGGATGCGGACAGTACAGTGTGTTTGTAGAGATACCACCGCTTGGAAAAATGGACCGGCTGCTGTAGTGTTTTCAAAAAGGAATGGGGAGGTCACTGTTGGCGCACACTGTTGTCAGCGCCTGGGTTGGTGGTGTCTACAAACACAATGACAGACCTAAACAGACACACTGTATAAAATAAACCACTCAGCTCCATGGTATAGCAGCTGGTTAGGCATTGGTGGGACAGACGACAAAAAGCCGTGCCGTACGCAAATTACAGCTAAAGGAATGTGCGTTGGCTGCAAATGTCAGCGTGCAATTGGACTAAAAGTCGCACAATTGCCCTTTGTTAATAGCCACAGCTCTGAGCTTCCAGATCAAGTATGCACTGAGGTATACTGTTCTTTGTTGGGGCTTTTAAGACATTTCTGTCTGTTACTGCCAGGCATTCAAATACTAACCTTTCAACTGCTCAATAATGTCTGCCATCAAGCCAACCTAATGCCCCTTCTATTTCTCTATTTCCTGGATGGCTGACAGTGACTAAGTAGGTGGCTATGTGCCGAACTGTTTCTGTACACTTGTTAGTTTATGTAAGAAAAAGAAGACGGAGGCCTGAAGCCATATAATATGAGAAAGTGATGAGAGATGTCTGCAAATAGAAAGAACCTTTTAAAAGTGACAAAAGGCCTCCTTTTAAAGTCACATACAACACATAAGAACGCTCAATCCCAGTCCTGTAGCCTGCGCTGGTAACACATTAATCATGCTGTTTAAATGGAATGCTGTAAGCACTGAGTGGGATTCTCTGACTGAGGCCATGTTGTTTTTAGAGGTAATCAGACATGGTTGTGGGGTTCTGCATGGCTCAGGTGTGGAGCCCTTCCTTTGTGCATTCTCAGATGGCAACCGATTTCAAGCAAACAGCCTTGTTTCCAACCAACAAACACTTCTGTGAAATGTTGAAGTGGCTTCTCATAGTGTTTGGATGATGTAAATCTGTTTGAAATCCAGAAACAGTAACAACTTAAACAAAAACATCCACTGTTTGTTTGCACAGTGTTAACTCCATGTATATGTTTGGAAGAGGCTCTCTTGTGATGCATGTGAGCCTCTTGTTGCGTGAGACAAGATGGCACCAGCCACCAGACATTTGGAGAGGTTACATTCTCACAAATATCTGTGATCAGATTCCTACGACCTTCTTTTAGTTTTTTGATTGGGAATGTGTATAGCTGCGTGTGTGTGTGTGTGTGTGTGTGTGTTCTCTAGGCATCATTTTCCACATGTACACATGCAGTACAGGCCAAAAGTTTGGACACACCTTCTCATTCAACTTTTCAAGCTTCTTCCCTAAGTATATAGCAATGCTAATATAGTGTACATAAAATAGAGTCCTTAATCTCAGAGGCCAATGCAAACTTTGTTTCCTTTTCCCTTTTAGCTTTAACTGTCAGCAAAAGTAATCAACTCAGCATTGCCACCTGATTCCAGTTACTCTGGTAATTATGTTGTTCAGTTCTTAAGGAGAGAAAATACTCGATCTCCATTTACAGAACAAGCCTGCTTCACTTAATTCCAATGTGGAAAGAGAAAAAGAAAAAAACTGAGACACCATACAAATATCCCGCTCATCGGACAGGAACTGGACATCATGACCACATGGGGCCGGCGCTTATATAACCAACGGACATTTCGAACTGCCTTTTCACAAAAATACTCCATTAACAGTTCCTCCTTGATCTGATAACTTATATATCTTATATTCTTATTGAAGAAGTAAAAATGGAAGAAAAACAAACTAGTCTTGTGATTGTCACATGCTGACATGTTCGTTACTGAAGTGCAAATATGTGGATGGAATAATCCAAGTTTACGAGTTTATAGTGCATTTTAAGAATTTCGCAAACAAGCAACATGATGAAGGCATAAAAAGGAGGAAATTAGAGCGAAGTAAAAAGGAATAAGAGAGAAATACTTTCCCCTTTGGCTGATTTGGCTATAAATATGTGACTCATAACATCTTTGATTTGCAAATTAAAGCAACTGTTTTTCCCATAACTCTAGTCCTTCTTTCCTTCTTTCTTTCTCTCTCTTATCCTCTCTTCCACTCTTTCTCTTTCCATCCTTCAATCTCCTCTCCTCTTGTCCCAGATACAAACTGTGCGTGCGTCACAGCATGAGTGCATGTGTATGCATGTTCATTAACTTCGCTGCAGTCCGCAGGGGTGTGATGAGGAGAGAAAAGCTCCCCAAACAAATCACAGCCTTATCTCTTATCTGGCCCAGCCAATCACAAGCTGATCTTATCGGCAACACCAACAAAATGCTCAGACAGAGAAACAGGGAGGGAGGGAGAGAGAAAGGGTTAAGGAATGAATAAAGAAAGAGATATACCAACAAAGGTTATCGAGAGGCAAAAGCAGAGGAAAAAAAAACCAACAACCCCAAAACCGCGAAGATGAAGGAAAAGGAAAGCAAAGATAAAAGAGAGAGACAATGGGAGGGGGATCAGAGGGACGAGGAATGAGAGAGGGTTTTGCAGGACTAAAATAAACCAAGTCAAATGAGAAAACTAACAAACCGTATCGAGCAAGACCAGTGTGTGTGTGTGTGTGTGTGTTAGTTTGGTTCAGTGCTGCCATTATTAGGTGATGTAAAGAGCTAATGCGGTGTTAAATAGAAGCAGCAGTTGCTTAATTATTCATAGTGTCGGGGGTCAGGCCTGTGTGTGTGTGTGTGTGTGTGTGTGTGTGTGTGTGTGTGTGTGTGTGTGTGTGTGTGTGTGTGTTTGGGTATATACTGTGGGTATAATGTCTGTGTGAGTCTGTGACTTGCCAAATTCTTGGCCACAACTCACTCTCTTTAAAGAGGATTTGAAACTTAGGGAGCTGCAAAGTGGGTCAGCAACTTTGTCCCCTCCCCTCTTCTCCCCTTCCTTCCCCTCCTCTCCCTTTCTGTCCCTTGCTCTCCCCTCCTCTATCCTCCTCTATTCTCCTCTTCTCTTCCCTCCCTACCTTTCTTCTGCCCTTTCTTTGCTGCCCTTCCCTCTTCTCCAGTTCACTCCTCTCGCCTCCCCTCCCTGTAATGGTCAAAAATGCACTGTCAAGACTTAAATTATGGGATGATGAGAAAAAAATAATTGTAATTGACTTTACAAAAAAAAAAAAAAAAATTGCATCCGCCCTCACAAAGCCGCGTTACTCAAACCTTGCCATAAAAATGTGTGTGCGACCCAGTTGAGTCTCTCTCCCTCTGTTGTGTGAGCAGTGATCCACAGATGCTCCTCTCTGCTCGCGTCTCAAGTCAGATAGCATTACTGTCCTTTGTCCTCATACGAGAGACCACAGCAAGGCTGCGTGAGGACGACCCTGATCCTCCAAGATGCTTGTCAGCCTCTAACCAGCGTCACCGATGACTCACTTTTGTTTTCAGTCACACTTGGCTGTTATTTATGTGACTGCTCGCACCACACTTAAGTTCAATTGCTTCTTCTCATTGTTCATTTATCCAGAAAACATTGTACTAATACACTTATTTTCAAAAATTCTCGTCCTCATATTCATGTGAGCTGACATGCAAGTCCTACTGAGAGCCGCATGAGTAGTATTAATGGACAAATGCACAGGAATGCAGCTAAGAGGGCTTACCAGTGGATGCATGTTTGCTCTGACCTGCATCAAGAGTCCGAGTACTAATTTATTTCCAATATGAACTGATTTGTCTTTTTGTCATTACACATAAAAGCAAGAAAATCAAACATGGGTCAACAATCGAATAAACACAAACAAATTAGCTTTGAGTCATTTTCACACTACTTTGAGGCTGGATGTTATCATTGCTGCATGCACGAAATTCAAATTGGGAATATTTTTCATAAGGTAAAGTGTGGAAGAGGAAAGAAAAGTTGAGATGAAAACCTGACTAAATGTATGAAATTGCTGATTCAACAGAATGATCACCCAATCACAGCTCACTCTCACCCACAAACAATGTGCATGTCTTAGCCAAACTCCCTTCCTCTAATAAAGCCACAATGACAGACGATGGTCGGTCGCAGAAGATACACGTTTTGTACATTCCTTTTTAAATCCTCCCCTTCAATTGTCCATATCTCAGCATAATCATTTCTTTCTCAGAATTGCTGCGCGTTGACACATTGAGCGGCTTCAAATGTTATTTCTGAATACTTTCTCAATTCAGTTTTTTAGCTGAAATACAAACTAGTTTTTGTTCTCTGTTCTCCTACTTCATTTATCCCTCCTTATCTCACTTTAGCAAATCCATGCTTTTCCTCTCCCTTTTCCTCCAATCTTTTACACTCCACTTTTTTTCTTTTTTCCGTCTCTGTCTCCATCACTCTTGTGCCCAGAAATGTAAGTGACCCATCTGTGGTAGCAAAAGGTACATTAAGCATTAAGGAGTTCCCCCTCCAGCCCTCTGTGTGTGTTTAGGTATACGTATGTGTGTGTGTGTGTGTGTGTGTGTGTGTGTGTAAAAAATCTGTGCGTCTGTGCACATTGTTAAGTTATCTCACAATGGAATCCTCCCAGGGGTTCTGTCCGTCTGTTTGGCCAATGAAATGCAGCCAATTACTCTGCAGGCCTCGCTGGCAGCCAATCAAATGGAATTGGGAAAGCTTAGAGATGGTGATATATTTTGGGGCACGGCACTTTTATTGTACTCAGGTAATGTATAGAGAAGTCAGCATGTGCAAATGATCAAATTTTTTGAACGTCTCATTTTTTGAGTATTGAAATGTTGAGTTTGCCAGATATACCTTACCTGACCACCTCCGAAAGCTTTGCATGTTCCTTTGTGTATGAATTGAAATGATGAGGTAAAGCTCATTGACTGGAGAATTTATACTATTTTGCCAGTCTGGCTTGAATTGTCCATTCACTCTCACATTCCATGGCAAGCTAGGATAAACAGGCACTGACTCAAGCTCTTACTGCCACACAGACACAGCGAGAAATCTCATCTTCCTCGTATAGAAGGTGATAAAATGTATTCTCCAGCCTGCTGAATTATTCCTTTAATCCTGACCCACAAATGCGCGCGTCCCAAATGTCACCCCTTCATCTTCATCAACCTCTCCTCTTCCCTCTTAGCCCCACTCTTGCTCCTTGCCTCTTCCTCATCTGTCCTCCTGCCACTTGTTCCATCCATCCACCCATCCCTCCCTCCCTCCCACCCGTCACCCCGTCCCGCTCTGTTTCGTCCCCTTCAAAGTGGGTCCTGCGGTGTCGCTGTCTGTCTGTCAGCGGCAGCGGTGATGAATCACTGATACTGCCAGCGAAGTTAGTGATGGCCATAACAGCTGACTGATGCATCTCTATGGAGGAAACTATCAGCACATTATACAGTATTGATTTGCCCTCACATAGTTGTATGTCAGAGGAAAAGCAGGAGCTAATATGATGGGGGTTGGCCTGCCTTTTGTACTGAAACATGTCTTATCCTCGACATGCTTAGTGAATAAAAAGAGCAAAACAGCTTTTTTACTCTCATGGGTCAAACTAATGCACTTTAGACCTTCTGCTCAGTTGAAATTAATGCCAACAGTCAAGAAAATATTTTTATATTCCATATCCATCAATTATAAGCTGCTGATGAGAAGGTTGCATGCTCTATGATGCACTGAAGCAGTCATTTTATATCCTGGCAACTGTAGGGCAGTCTTGCCGATTCCAGTTTCTTTGCAAAGCTAAATTAACCCTGTCTTGGCTGTAGCTCCTTATTCAGATCTGACATATGTGATAGGTATTAATCTTTTCATGTAACTTGCCACAAGAAAGTGAGTACGATTTTTCTTGCATGTCGTAGTCGAAAAATAGCGGCCTTGGCCTCTGGCCTTACTGACTGTCATCCTCCCTGCTAAATAGGATACTGCTGGATGATTTAAAATTATTAACCACCCAGTTAGCAATACCCTCGCACCATCTGAGGAACAGGGTCGGTTAAATAAAACCCAGTGAAGTGAGTCACACTGTACACAGTTTGCTCAGTTTGTGCAAGCCTGTGAAATTCAGTCTATAACGACGCGCCGGAGGTAGGGAGGTTCAAAAGCACCACAAACGTTCACAATATGATACAATGACACAGTAATAACATCCACCAGAATATATTCAAACACTGTGCTAAAGTATAATATTTAAATTCAACTTCCTGCGAACTATGGATGGGAAGAAAAAAAAGAACTAACAAAAAAAACTTCATTCTTACTTCAAAGAGTGAACACCCTCATTGTGGTGTTGTGAAGAAAAATCAAGCCAAGCTATAATGCTGTTCCTGGAAAGGTGACATTAAGATAAAAATGATTTCACCCCAGGACTCTAACTTTCGTGTCATGTTAGCCCGTGTTGGGAGCTGTTTTATGAATCCATAGATACGCTGGATGTTTTGTTCTGTGTAAATGTGGCCTTTGAGGCCTTTGATTTTCTTGCTTTTCCTGGGCAGTGGGTGTTCTTCCATTCTGTTTGAGCCGAGGTTTACATTATGTTGTCTGTGTCTTTGGAATGAACTCAGCATGATACACAGCCCTCTGGCACAGATATACACACACACACACACACACACACACACGATTTATAAATCCCTTTTATAAAGTTGGGAGCACACATCTTTGTACGTGTCAGCGCACAAAGAAAGCATGACCATATACAAAAGCATTTATTCGTGGATGCTTGGTTATTTGTGCGTTTGTGTTTCAGTTAATGCATATTTCTGTGTGAGTAATACTATATGTATGTGAACTGTCTGCTTTTTTTCTTGTGTATTATCTCTCCATCCGGTTGCCTTCCACTGAACTCTCATCTGCAGCGCTTCTGTTCGCCCTGTATGGAGTATTTCCATATGGGATTACTTTATCTAATGCTTAAAAAAAAAAACAGCACACATTTCAATAAGTAATCTTGACAAACAGGTGTCATGTTGAAACGTTGCTTATATATTCAATAAAGCACCATCGCGTTGAGGATCAGGCTCTGCAATGACGTCTAATTCAAAGCCCTTATTAGCCCCTTAGCTCATGTGGTGGGATGACTTTTTGGGATGACAGAGCAAGAGAGACACAACAGAAAAGAGACCAGCAGAAAAAAATTTGATATTGAAAAGGACAGAAAGGAAGGAATTGGGTGAAATTAGGAAATCACAATAGGCAGGTCAGTGGTGAATAATTAGGATTTTTATGGTTGTTTTTATATTATTCCTATAGCGATGACTCCCTTATGGCTGTGAATGCTGTAATAATGATGCCAATCATTTCGGTGCATGTGACAAGTGCCAAATGCACAATATGTGAAGTGGAGGCAGGCATAACAATGCAGTGACAAATAACAAGCGGAGCTGTAGAGAGAGGAAAGTAATCAGATTACCAATCCACAATCATGTGGTTGAAAAGGAATTTACTGTGGTGGTCAGTTTTATGCGACCCCATTAACGAAATAATGTGTGCTCATAACCACTTGTCATTTAGCTGTGTCAATTTCAACTAAAGGTTGGGCTATCCAACTTCATTTGCACAAGCATGTTTATGTATTAATAATCTCCTGACCCTCAGGTTTATCGTTTCACCCCTTTGGAGGATCCTGACCCTTTGATTGCAAACTGCTTTGTCCCATTTAAATGCAAGCTGACGTCCGACATTGTACGACTAAATCAAAAATTAAGGGAATTAAGAAAGAAGAATGTAGTTGTTCGGGCCATTGCAACAATTTAAAGAATGTAATTTATTTGCCTGTTTATTCTGCAGTGTTTGAGTTAAATTGTGAAGTTAGACTCCCACACTGACAACAGCCATTCCTGTTTAGATGTAAGGTTAGGTCCCAGAGGAATGTAGCGGAATATTAGCCTCATTGGAAGAGATAGGGAGTGGGTGGGAGAGGCCAAGATGAATAGCGGGAGGTGAGAAAAGACAGAGCCCCTGGACAGAGGCTTAGCAAAAAGAAAGGAAGACAGAGAGAGGAAGATATTGGACTTATTAGAGAAGAGAGTGAGTGGGAGAGAAGGGCAAACACAGAGAGACAACGGCAGAGACACAGAGAGAGAGAGAGGGATGATGTCATTTTGTCAGTGTTTCCCCGTGGGGGCTCGACTGCTTGTTAAAAAGTCCTGACAGAGGAGCAACCGCAACGCACACGCACACACACAACAGACAGTGCTCTTGTGTGATAAACTTTGCATAGGTCTCTTTCTCCCTCTGTGTGTATTATCTAAAATGGACTGATTTAATGCCAAAAATATTCTTCTCTGACGTCAAATAGAGCCTTGTTTAATCGTGTGTGTGTGCATGTGTGTGTGTGTCTGTCTCTGTGTAGCCTTTATTGCAGTTGAAAGCTGCAGTTTCTCTGTAATTATCATCCAACACAAACAAAGGATATATGCTCCCCTCTGTTCACACCGAGCAGTTTATTAAAACCCCTTTCTCCACAACACAAAAATGCACTTAAAGAACAGAGTCGTGTGCACAGTGGCACCACACAATTTGCTCGTTTTTTAAAACACTGTAATCTAGTAGAGGCAGAATAATCGCTGCAGTTTCTTAAGCTTCTGACGGAACCGTTTACAGAGCAAATTCATATGATGTGCTTTAAGTAAGAGGAACTTTGGAAATGTTTGGATGATGAAATTTTCCTCTGGTCATGCGTGGAAATGGAAAGAAAAGATAAAAAAAGGGGATCGCCTTACATAAATTTCACTCCACCTCCACGAAAAGCTGGTAACCGGCATCTGTCTAACACAGTATCGCCGCTCAGCTGTCACTTCATCGAAGCCATTGGTCAGCATTTTACATCTCTCAGGTCAAACCCTATTATACCATGGTAATAGCCTGATGCCATCAGGTTAACATTATGAAACAGGATGGGTTTTAAAAGGAATCATAAAGCAGTGAGTTCATGAGGTTGTCACAGCCCACATAGAGACGTACTGCTTCAGCTGCAGGGGAAATAACTTTGCTATTGTTTAGTTGTTGCGGCGTTTGATTGCTCCCTACTAACTGATCTTCACGGCAGACGGTTTTGTAATGCCATTCAACTCCAGTATTACTTCATCAACAACACCACGCGTGATGTTGCAGTCCATACGCCTTTATTAAAAAGCTTCCTTTTCAGCTATCATGCTTCCTATTAAATTTTCAAAATGCACAAAAAAAGAAAAACTGCAGCAGTGTGGGATCTGATCAGGTAGGCTTTTAGTGTCTTTGCATAATATTAGGATTTGGTGCATTGGTCTTTGCCAGTAAGATGAACGACCGACATGGAGGCCTCCTTGCATCGTCTAAATTAGTCTCCATAAAAGAAAAGAGTTATGGGAATTGTGAATAAAACATCACATGTTTTACTTTCCTTTATTAATATGATATTGTTAAATAAAGGAATTAAATTCCAGTGAATTAATTCTACAAATGAAGTGTTGTTAAGCATATTTGAACAAATTTTACAATACATTACAATAATGCTTATTGGCCCCTCGATGACTTTTGGGCTCGAAGAAAAAAGGCTATTTCAAATAGTTCAACAATTCGCTGCACTGTTGCATTTTGCTGCAACTCAAGATGCAAGTCTGGAATCTCCCGTCCCTTCCCGCCCATCCCCCTCCCTGAGGCGCAGCCTTCCGCCTCACGAGAGCACACACAAGAATGTCATGTCTAATGTCTTAGTCAATTTGTCATCTTTCTAATTATGAGTTGTGCCTCGTTAGGACAATTTTTCCTCAGTTTAATGTCTTTCTCTGAACTGACTTATTTCACTTTATCTACACATCCTTTGTCTGGGTTTGACAGAGGATATTAAAAATGAGCTTCACTTGCTAGAAATAACAGGTTGTGGTGCCAACAGTGGGCTGTATTCGCTTTCTCTTGATTACAGGTGATGACATCACTTCCTGCTGCTGGAACTTGTCACTTGAATGATGCCTTGCCCACTTGGCAAACACACAGAACGTCCTTTGGAAAACATATATGGCTCATTTCCGTAAGCGTTCAGCTTGCCAAGCAGCACTTACTTCAGCAAAGTTTCAACTTACCTAATTAGCTTAAATGTTATTCCTCAGT
The DNA here is from genome assembly GCF_900963305.1 of Echeneis naucrates. Classification (NCBI taxonomy): domain Eukaryota; kingdom Metazoa; phylum Chordata; class Actinopteri; order Carangiformes; family Echeneidae; genus Echeneis; species Echeneis naucrates. The sequence goes on from NC_042518.1 coordinate 12,421,046, forward strand.
TGTTTTTTGTTTTGTTTTTTTTTTGTCCTCTAAAATATCCAGTGGGAGGCAAAAAATGAGTGGCGCCAGCCTATAAGATCACTCATTTTGCATATTTGAAATTTGTGCATACATCTTCCATAATCAGTGGACCTGTTTGGCACCAGTCTGTTTGATATTGCATCGGTGCCAATCCAGCCCCACAAACACAGAAATGCCGTAGACCTGTTCTGTTGGCCCAATGTGCAAAATTAAAAACCTCTATCCTTTCTCTGTCATAATATGTTATTACATCTTGTGATTCTGGCACCAGGAAAGTTAAAGCTTTTAGAACACTTTTAACCTACTGCCATACATTTTGAGATCCAAAATCCCAACACAATTTGGCACACAGTGACCATGTGTGACTGTTTTTTGTGTGTCGTTTTATCTTTTAGTGCCCGTTTTTTGGCTGTTGCAGCTCTTTCTGTGCGGTTCAAATGGAGGGTGTTGTATGTGAGGCATTTTGAATCTTTTTCCACAGACATTTCTCTCCCTTTTGTTTCGCTGCTGTTATTTTTATGCCTGTCTGTTTATATTTAGTAACTGGCCACTGTGGAATTTTTGTCATATCAGTGTCTTTCCTCTCCACTGGACTCCACTGTGGCGATGCTAAACCCAGAGGATAACAGGATCTCTCTGGTAGATTGAGGCGATATGGGGATAAATATGGCGTCCTTTTGCATGACAAATATATACAGGTTTTGGTGTGAATGTGCACTTACTCTTGGTGAGTGCATGCTTCACAATTTCAATTCACACTCAAAAACTCACTGCGCACTAATCTGTGTGTAAATATGTGTGTGTGTGTGTGATTTTTCTGTACACATGCGTATGTCATCAGACCAGACAGAGCATGATGCTATCAGCACAGGAGCATATGAGGACTACTATTTATAACTCCCCTCTATCTCAACACACCGTCCTGACCTGCAGGTTAGGTGTGTGTTTGCATCATTCTAGTTGTACGTATGTGTGTACGTGTGTGTGTTTTTGTGTGCGCAACAGGGCGGGGAATTTAAGGGTGGGAGACTGTGAACATGAGTGAGTGGAAAAAGAGGTGTGAAAGACAGGCTGTGTGCTTACCTATTGTGTGCGCCCGCATGCGCTTAGGCGTGTTTGTGCGTGGACACAACATACACACGCACACGCTGAAGGTGTGTGACATGTCACACTTGACAAGGGTGAAATAAGAGGATATGATTGGCTGTTTTCTGATGTCATGGTTCGTGAGCCATCCCAATTAGAAACAATCATACGCTGTTTAGTCACTCCAGCGGTCTCCTCTCCAGTGCTGTGCCCATCACTTCTTTTCTCTCCCTCTACGCTGAATCCACATTCCCTCCCTTTTTGTCTGTAATTTCATGTCTCTGTGGAGCTTCCTCTGTTTGCTGCACTCAGTCTTATCGGCTTTCTTTTAGTATTACCGTTGCTAATTCTTCATCATGGCATGTCTTGTCAGTCAAGACATTTTCTTACTCTCTGTTGCTATTTTACTATTTGCTTGCCATATGTCTTCCTTCTTTAGTATCTTATTGCCTTTTCTCTTCTTGTTCAACTTAATTCCCCAAACTGTGAAACGTAATGGTCTTTAATTGAAACACGTAAGAGTAAGAATAAAAATATACAGTTAGAAAGATACGTAGACACAAAAAGTGGGAGCAGTGTATATAAAGAGCTGTTTATTATCCATTCCTGCGTGCGTCTCTCTGAGAAAGAGAAATCTAAACATGACAGACATCAGATGACAGAAAAAATGAATGGGAAGTGCAGTTCATCTTCATCTTAAGACTGAGAACAGAAAGTTTTATTCAGTCGTTTGGCACAGTCCCCTTTTGTGTCAGTTCTTCTGCCTCAGTAAAGTGCTCAATGGAAGTGACTGTGGTCTGAGAATTATAGGCTAGGCCGACCTAAACTGCCCATCTTTGAGAGGCTCATCCCAATCAGTGCAGGGGTCCGTGCACCTGCGGGAATTGAGGATATTCAGCTCAACTGAAGCCAGATCAATTTGATGAGCTGTAATGGAAATAAAGAAACCTGCACAAACACTCTGTCTTATTCCAGTTCGAAAAAAAAAATTCTATTTCAGTGCATGATAGATATTGGCTTTCTGCCCCAGGCACATGCAAACACAGACATAAAAACTGGCAAAAATATTGAATAACAAAATAGATTATCCATAACCACTGGTAGATTTTCCTAAATGAATAGTGCATAAATGGTGCCTTTGGCAGTTTCACTGTTCACTGAAATAAGGATCCAGATTCAAAAATGCACCACTGTGAACCTACTGGGTCATGCCACAATACAGTCACTAAAATTTAACAACACTTGGTTCAGAGACACACAAGATAGAGAGGGAGGGGAGCACATTTAGCTTGAGCAGTGTATTAAAAAATACCTTTTGGGTACTGGCATAGTACTTGTATTAAAAAAAAGAAGAAAAAAGTCAGTGCTCTTTTTGGCCTTGTGCTAGTCCCAGTCCTCTGTATATTAGAGAAAAGTGCGGCGTTATCGGCCGCTGTCGTGATGAAAACAGGAAGTGACATGTCTTATAGAACGACCTCCCTCCTATCCCACCATGCTCAAGCACACACAGTTGCCGAGAAAGCCTCTGAAGAGTCTGAGCATCGAGTCTGCCAACCTCACATACACGTACAACACCATTAAAGGCCACTTAAGAGCTGTGATATAGGGGGATCTGGCACACACACGCAAATACTTCGACTGCGAATACCCACATTATTCAGAGCCTATCAGAGCAATTGAAAAGGAAATGCTAGGCCATGCATGTAGAGATGGAATTACATACAGCACTGATATGGTCACAAATACCGTTCGCTGCACTCAGTCCCTGCTTTCTACTTGTATATCTATTTTCATTGCCCTAGTGCCCTGTTTTCTCAGTTGTCTCTTATGAGTGCAAATTTGTCTACAGGAAAAGAGCTCTATAGGAATAGACCGGCAGGCCGCTGGTATGCATCTGACAAAGAAAATAGGTGAAAATATGAAGATAACTTGTAATTTGTTCTCATACACTAAGACCATACAGCATCCGTTCCTCACAGTCTTTGACATTTCCCTGCATTTATAGGCTTTTTATGTGTCAGCGCTTACATAATGGAAGAAGCCTTCCTCACCGATGCAGACTTGAGTCTGGAAAACTATGATCGGAGCCTACAGGTGCACGTTGGAGGCAGGGCCCACTCAAAAGCTCCAGTATGGGATCAGCAGTGATGACATGTTATGGTGAAAGGGGGATTGTGTAAGTATAAATGGAGCTGCATGGTCTGAGAGGCCTTTTGTGCGTTTCCTTTTTGGAGAGGTGAACTGGAGATGTTTTGGCAATATTGTGGGCATTGTGCGTTTGTTGGTTCCAGAGAACGTCGCAAGACATTGCACAAGATAATGTGTGTTCTTAAGAGTTATGATAGAAAATAGAAATATTATATTATATTAGCCCACAGTAAGTTACAGCAATGATGATGTTTCCCTCCTCACACTTAGTTTATCATATTAATGGCTCTTTTTTTCTGTTCAACATTACAAGGTGTGTTTTCAACCTGATTTTTATAGCATTTAGTATTGAGGCTAATAAACTACATTTATGTTTGACCAAACACACCTGTTTTTTTTATGTGCAGTCATACTGAAGATGAATTACTCTACCTATAGCCTGCAGGCAGTGTGTACATCGTGTGTGTATTTATGCACGTCAGTGTGTGTCAGTGTATCCGATGCACTTGCTCATTTCAAGAGCAGGTGTCATCTTCCAAAGTGACACCGGGGCAGAGTCACTTATTCTTCATTTGTCCCTTATCTCTCGTTCCAGCCTTTTGTTCCATGTTTCCAAGCCCTGCTGTGTTCCAGCTGCCACGTTGCAGCCTCACACACACACACACACACACACACAGGCGCACGCATGCTGGTACAGATGTTGAAGACATGCGCACACCACCTCCTGCAAGTCTATCACAATTACACTGCCAAAGACAAGTGGTGTCAAGATAAGTCATGTGGAAACTCTTTGACAATTCAGGGTAACCGAAGTAGGCACGCGCGCACACACACACACACAAAGACAAACACACAATAAACCACGCATTAGGTAACTCTATCAACCACCCGCATTTTGTGATGCTAGTTGTTCCTCACTTTTTGTTGTCTCACTTTGCCTCATTTTAATACCTCACATTCCAACAAGTCATTGAATAGGAAATGTGAAACATAAATGAATAGAGCAAATTTGTCCACCTGTTGTAGCACTTGTCTGCTCTGTCCAAGCCCATACGTCATTTTAGCTGAATTAAGTGGTAAATGATTCTGAGTCGGGTTTAATGGAGTGAATATGAGTGACTCAGAGAGAATGGCAACCCTTGTTCCTTCCTTCTACCCAGGCCCACAGTACTGCAGCCTGCCACTACTGCACCAATCCAATTTGGGCTTAATTGAATTGTTCTGAGCTCCTCATCCATATATTTCTTCCATGAAGATGATTATTACTGTGTGTGTGTGTGTAAAAAGACACTCTGTTATAGAATTGTATTTTTTCAGATGTAGTTTGGTGATGTGAATCTTTAATTGAGTGTCATCTCTCCCTCCGTCCATCCTCTTTCCCCATTCCTCTCTCCTGTTGTCTTTTCTCAGGATGTGAAGTCAACTTTCTTCCAGTTTGGCGCCTCCATCCAGCAGGAGGCTCTCCTGATGCTGAACATTATGGAGGAGTACGACTGGCACATCTTCTCCATTGTCACTTCAAAGTTTCCCGGCTACCAGGAGTTCATCAACGTCCTGAAAACTACCGTGGACAACAGGTAGGATCGATTATATTCCAAGGCTCTTCACATTTCCCCCTTATTGCTGGGAGCTCTATTTTGTTTGTTTATGTACATATGTGGAAATGTAAATTATTTTCAGTTCTCTTCACAACAATAGCCGACAAGGGAATGCAACAGCATAAAGCGGTCACTCAAGAAGTATAGATGTGGCAACCATGTGGCAATCTTCCTTTTCATTTTGGGAAGATCAGGAAAGAGAGGACTAGCCTAGTCGGGCTTTACTTCTACACAGTTGTAATTTGAGATAAATGCTGCCTAAACTGTATTAACATACCTGCAACGGTGTGTCGTAATGTGCCGGGTTACTACGCTCATGAGCTTTTTTCATCGACACAGTGGAGGATGGTTTGGAATCAACAATATTCTGAACAAATGTTACAACAATGTATTATATAGTTAATAATAGATTTATTTATTTATTTATTTTTTTTTTTCAGTTTTGCATCCAATGGACAGACAGAAACATAAAAAAAAGTACTTGTCGCACAGTTGCAGCAGGAAGTACCTTGCAAGCATAAAATTTGTATGAAAATTAAAATTTTTCCGAAACTTTTCTTATTGGAAGGTGGAAACTTTGCATGTTTGTTTGTTTGTTTGTTTTTTTTTTTTTAAATCGCTGCTATTCTTGGCATTTCTCAGAGCCTGTAATCTTCACCATTATTGCTGTAAATTTTCTCAGAAGAATAATGTTTTCTTTCTCTAGGAATTACCAAATGGTTTTTGTGCAGTGTGTACTTCACAGACAGCAAACCTTAAAGGATTTTATCACCATTCTTAAAACTGATGTAGATGACAGCTGGCTTTACTGCCCATGCAGCTTGGCTTTTGTTTGCGGCACCTTCAGGTCATTTTCACTGATGATGCGATCCCTCTCTGCAGAGAGAAAATGAAATAGATAGGGGCAGTAAGCCACAATTTGTGGCGAAAAAAAAATATCAAGTGAGTGATACATGTCCAGTAATTTTGAGATGTTGACAATGGTTGTTGCCTCTGCTGGTGATGCATATACGTATGGCAGAGGAGGGTCTATTTTATTTGCAGTTACTCTCTATTTCAAACCCAGCCAGGGTTCAAAAACTCTCTTCCCCTCTGTACTTGGTGACAGTGTTGTATTCATTACAAACAGAGGGACAACTGGTCATTAACTTGGATGATTAAATGCGCTTATAGGAATTGTCTCCCCATAGCAGCTGTTACTATCCGGATGTTAACAAGAGGGAGGTTGCGCATACATAAATCATACATGTTCTTGTTTTCTCATAGCTTTGAAAAGTGTGTAAAGTGTTAAACATTCCCACTTTAATCTTTTATATCTTCAATCTGCCCAAACTCTTGTTATTCTGATTTCAGAAACAACACAATAAATATTGGCTATCCTAACGTAAACAGTATCTTTTTGCACAGCAATGTATGAGGTTTGAGGGGAAAATGACATTTTTTGAGAACAGAGAGAAAAATCGGAAAGTTGGCCTCTTCTTCTTTTTTATTTTATATATTTTATTGTGTTATGTCCACATTAATTTGCAGACAGGTATCCCAATGCCTTTTAGGAAAGACATACGAAAAGTTTCCATTCATTAAACATGTCCAGCCCCCCTTATCTAAGGCTCTTTATATCACCATAGGCCTCCATTGAAACATCAATGTCTACTCCATGAAATAAATACTTGAGGTGTTAAAATGGCAGCCTATTATTAAAAACAGGACGAATACATGTAAAAACGCTGTCATTTTCCTACGTCAGTGTTCAGCTGGTTCACCTTTACAGACTTTTATCACCAAGGAACTTCTGTCTTTTTAATTAGAAAATTGGATTAGTGAAGTGGGTGAGTCAAAGCTGACTGTGCTGTGGTGATATGTTAGTCCTGGTCCAGACTCATAACGTGAGATCAAAATAACATGTTTTGGTGGTGAACGCATATAGTGGATGGGCGCATCTGCTGGGAGTCTTCGTGTCTGCGTAATCTGAGAGTTAAAGATCGAAATGGCTGGCCAGATTTTCACTTACCTGTTAGCTGTTAGGATCAGGATCATTTGAATACACACAAGCACACGGCAACTGTTTCAATCATGCTAAGTAAAAAAAGTGCATTAAAATTGTGGCACTCTCAAACTTCTTTGGCAAAAAAAAAAAAAAAAAAAAGAAGAACGAACAACACATATTTCCTGAAAGTTCTTTCGGATTCCTGTATCATACTCTCTATTGTTTTTCTTTCTCTCTCTCTGTCTCTGTGAATGTGTTTCCGTGTATCATCATGTCTCTTTACTAGTTACGTCATCTGGGACTTGTAGGCCATCATCACTTTGGACAGCATGAAGAGGACAGCAAGTCCCAGATCACTCTCACATTACACCACCTGTCTGTTGTTAGATTCCTACATGATGGCTAACTGATCCCTCTTTTTGCTGCCACCACGGATCCCACTATGTAATAGACTTTGTGTTTGTGTATGTGGGTTTTCATGTGCATCTGTCCTTCACTCAGCCAGCTCTCTGCCGTGAAGGACCTGTGCTCCTGACACCACCGCGCACTGCCACTTTACGACATATCCTGTTTTTTAATTCCTAACATATCTGCTAATTCCTCTGCTTGTGCTGCCCTATGTGTGTACTAGGAGCTGAAGGAAGTCATCGCTTTGGACATTATCGAAAAGACCAGTCAGTCCCAGTGGATAACAAAGATACTATAGAAATATATATATATATATATATTTATTTATTTATTTTTTTTTAAATGAGCATTTTTACTTTTACCCACTTTAGCATAAAAAAAAATAAAACATTCTGTTATACTTAATTTGAACATGATAGTCATCACAGCAACACTGTGTTACGCATCTGCCCTCAGCCACACGGGTTTGCAGGTGCAATGCATTGTTAATGAGCTTATTTTTGTGCAAAGTTGTGACAGAAGCTCACAGTCGCTAACAATGATTATATTGGTAACGGTGCTGTTGTGTAATAACTGTTGTCACTAATTAGGGCACTGACCGCAGGCATGACGCTAGCCCTCGCACATTAACAGGCCAGTGTTTGAGATCCTTGTCCTTTAGTAGTGAGGGCCAAACCTACAAGCACTCTTCTACAGGACCGACTTTAGCATTTGCATTCAGTTTTGTCTTCATGTGTTTCCCCTGACAATAAGCTCTCTACATCCATTAGTATTCATGTTGTACTTAACAATGATATTATTTCTAATGGAAAATTATAACTGCCCTTGCCGGCACCTGAGCAAAGTTCATAGTCTATTAGTTAAATATTAACATTTTAATCCTGCTCTCTTTATTCATGCTTTAGTTTTGTCGGCTGGGACCTGCAGAATATCATCACTTTGGATGCAGTGGAAGAAGACAGCCGGTCTCAGATCATGCTCAAGAAGGTCCAGTCTCCAGTGGTCCTGCTCTACTGCTCCAAAGACGAAGCAGTCTACATCCTGGAGGAGGCTCGCTCGCTGGGCCTCACCGGATTTGGATACATCTGGATTGTGCCGTCGCTCACCACCGGGAACCCAGAGATAACGCCTGACGAGTTTCCGTCGGGGATGATTTCAGTGTCATACGATGACTGGGACTACCCGTTGGAGGCGCGAGTGCGTGATGGTCTGGGGATCATTACGTCAGCAGCGGCAGCCATGTTGGAGGAGTATGGCGACATCCCCGAAGCCAAAACATCCTGTTACGGCCAGATGGAGAAGACAACCAAACTGCCACCCAGTGCACTACATAAGTAAGCAAAGACATAGTGCATGGGTGCGCTTGTTTAGGGCATCCACATCTATAATGATTAGTGAGAAATACATAGAAAATTTGAAATTCTAATTAAATATAATTATAATAGTTTGTATATTTTGAGAGCATCTAAGAAAGTAGCTGTGTGAATGCAGAGATGTGAGTGTGCCACAATCTTTCTGTTTGCACCCTCATCCTCAGTAATTAGAGACGTCTACCAAGTCTAAATTAGGGATTGAGATTGAAGAATGGTGCAATTGCTGGATGAAAAACCGAGGGATTGGGAGTTAGAGCTGAGAGAGTAAAAGAGGTGTAGGAGTCAGAGCAAGAGGAAAGAAAGAGATGAATGGGAATTGAGGAGGGAGTTCGCAATTTAGCCAGCGAAGGAAGAGGGAAGGCACGAAAATGAGACTGGGGTAGCAGCAGGAGGTTGCTACAAATGAGTGCTCTCCAAAACCGAAGCGCTCCTTGACGAGTCCTTCTGTTCCTCTTCTCATGTTACTCCTCCATCTCTCATTCACTCTCATCTGTTCTCCTTCTCATCATGCACTCGCTCCCCAGCAGCCGGTGGGAGATGTTACCGGTCTTGCCAGCTCTGTTTGGCTCGCCATCTGGCAAAAGAGTGAGAGACACACATAACCTGTGTCTAGATCCCAATATTGTGTTTTATTTTTTGTTCGTTTGTTTGCTTTTTGTTGTTTTGAAAAACAATGCGTGTAATTTAGATTGAGTTAAAATGACTAAATGTCTGTCCCAAAACACTTTGCAAAACTCCAAATTGTCGTCCCAGTCAAGTTGGTCAGAACTAAAGAATGATGGAGAAGAACAAGAAAGTGATCATGTTTGCTTTTGTCTCAGAAGAAGACTAACGTTAAACACCAGCAATTTGCTTGAAATTGCTTTTTTGGCATTCAGGACACTTATTTGTTGGTTTTTAATATTCTGAAACTTTGAGAAAGATTTCTAACTTCAGGGTCAGAGTCTTCTGAGTATATCAGACAAAAAGAATGACCCTGAGTCATGCAGTAAGAAACGGATCATGTAAATGGTACATTTAGGGAGTTACAGTAATTTCCTCACCTAAAGTAATATAAGTTTATATCATATACATATAGTCACAGTTGAAGACTAACATCTCCCTCTGGGGTCAGTTTACAGCGGGAAAACAAAATTTAACTTATAATAATTTTATGTTAATGGTCAATAAAACAAAAGTCTATCTTCTCTATCTATCAAAAAATTTGATAGCTAATTCCTTATGTGAGCTCATAATATACTGCCTACTACCTACTTCATCAATATTGAAAAGCATCTTTTGTTGGATCTTACATTTGGCTTTCTACCAATTTTGAATTTAGGTTTTGCAAAAAAATTAAAAACAAAGAAAAAAAAAAAACAAAAACACACGAACAACAAAATGCATTGTGAGCCGTGAGTAGTTAAGGGAGCGCGGGAGATTAGATCACTCACTGCAAAAATGGGGCCGGGCTGACTCATGTCTCAGCCTATTTAGAGAGATTAAAATTGCAGTAGTCGCTGAGGTAACAAGTTAGTAATTGGCACTTGGAAATTACAGTCAATTTGTGCAAAGAGACAGTAAAATATGACTGATTGCATCTTTAATGACCTCAGCAGGACTCTGTATAACAATTCCACACTAATAGAGTAGTTCTTTTCTGAGGAAACACAGGTAAACCAAATAGAAATACCAAATATACAGAGCCAGCTGACATTGTTCCCAGCATGCTCTGCTGCCTCAGGTTTTTACCCAGGTGATGAGTAGCTGCAGATGGCTCTGTTGTGGGTGAGAGAGCTCAGCCAATAGGGCTTCAGGGCCAGAACGTGAGAAACATGATTGGTCAAGGCTAGGTCAGGGCAGCGAGCCAGTGTAGGTTGTTAGACCATCAACAGCTGTCAGGGGAGATAGAACATGCACACACACACACACACAGGTGGGCAGATGGGCTATATGTTCAAATATAAAGCACCGGTGTGACGCATTATGGAGTTATACTGTATTATAAGCCTTGGGTACAACCCAGTATCGCAGTGTTATATCCCAGGCTTCTATTTAGTTGTAGGTCTGCTGTCTTGCTGTCAGCAAGATGACTGTGACAGCTGAACTGGGTGTCCTTCTTTGCTTGAACACATCACAGACTCAGGTGTGATTTTTGAAACTCTTATTTAGTCGATCCTGTGTCCGTCCTCAACTGAGCCAAAAAGAAAAAAAAAAAAAGAAAAAACCATCACAAGTGAGCCAAACTTAGTTTGCGTCGCAGAAAATTGCTTATTTGTGGTGACTGGTGCCGAGCGGGGCAGGCTCTCAGTGAGCTTTTACCTCACTCACTTTGCCTCTGACAGCTGTGATGATAAATCCACCATGACATATCCAAGATGAATATGTTTTTTGGAGTAATAGAAAAATAAAATTAAATAAAAAAAGCAGGAGACAAATGACAAAGTAAGAGAGCTGGCCAGTGCAGCAATCAGACCAAGTGACAACTCGTGCACAATATAAATTATGGTATGTGTATGTGTTAGGGGTTGTGTATTTGCGCTTGTATGTATGTTGGAAAAATTTTCTTCACCTCAAGAGAATGTTCTGTCATGACTGATTTATTGTGTCCTGCTCACCTTGCTGTGGTGAACAGTGTGCCTTAAAAGACTTAAGCACTTGTTTATCTGTGTGTGTATGTGTGGCCTTGATATATGATTGTCAAAACTCAGGAAATACACAAAATTACATCTATACATGACACACCCATACAAACTCTTTGGCTATTGCCTTTGGCATTTCATACCTGAGACATTACCTGACGCACTATATTAACTGGTCATTATACAATAGACAAGCGTGTTAAAAATAAATACTCCAATCTGAATACTCACGTCAAAACTGCTTGTCACTTTCACAAAGAGTTATAGACATGACCTATGAATATGTTTTGTAACAGAAAGGAAAGAACTGCAAATAGATATTCCATTCCATTCATCATCACGGTTACGATAATAAGCACACGTTTGAAAGACACAGTCACAGCTTCTGATTTTAATGTGAAACAAACAGTGGTCTCCAAGGTCAAAGGCCTTTATTAAGTGAAGTGGATGGATGGATCCATCCATCCACTTCAATCTGATTTTCAGGACTTTGTTGCTGTTTGTAATACATCAACTAACTCCCTTGTTTACAACCAAAGTTACTACGGTTTCCTCACTATAGAGCACATCTATGGTTTTGTAATCAGCTGTTGGCACGGACAACTTATGAAGTGGAATGCAATCTTAAAATGAGCTCCTGTGAGTGTGTTTGTGTCTAATACACTAATGCATGTGAAGTCACTGTGATGCTTTATTGTAGGTGATAGTTTGTGAGAGAGAACCTGCATCCTTTTTTTCTTTTTTATTTTTACTGGCTACGTGGAAGCTTTGATTGATACATGAAAAAAGTTATTACAAAGCAAAAACAGATGCAATTACTTTCAGTGTACAACAGTGACCTAGTTTTGATGCAGAACCTGTGGGAACAGTAACATACTGTACAGGAGGTTACGAGTTCAGCCTCCTCGACCAATGCTGACATCAGCCAAGGCTATAGAAAAAGCCATTTTAAGATGTGTTTAGGAATAATCAGTAATGGCTCTAAGGGTAGTTATCTTTTAGAAAGCCTCCTGCTTCATGTGCCACTTCATTACAAATAGATGGCGTTTAAGTGTTGAGCAGCTGAACAAAAACAGCTTTCAGTAAGCCGACATGTGATTGTGTTATATTATCTATCTGACTGTATACATGAGTAAATATAATTAATGCATCGGAGCTCTGTAGGTCACAGCAGTTGTATGCATTGTGTTTGTTAAGTAAAATTAGTATGCAATTGCCAACTTGTGCACTAAATCCTAGAGATAAATGAAGCATCAAATTGCCTTTGGTTTGAGTAGTTGGAGGGTGGCGAAACAGGGAAGGATACGAGCGAGTTCCGTCAGTGATAATGTGGACTACTGCCAACCCCAACACGCATGAATATTATTCCTTTCTCATCAGAGGGAAGTATATCTTATAAGGTGCTCCACTGTGGTGCACTGGCTCCTGTCCTGGAATTGAATTTGCCCATTAGAGAAAACCTGTGATATTCAAACTGATTTCAGGCCAGTACACACATAAAGCTTATTGTGTGCCACAAAGGAATTGCCGTTGAGATAACTGTGTAGCAATGGGTTGCGTTTTATGGTGCGACAGCAAGCTCGGAGAAGACAAAATGTAATTGTTAGAATTAATCTTGTGCTGCTGAAACGCAAAAAATTAAATAAATAAAATAAAGAACTGCTCACACACGCACACACACTACGGAAACAGGGAAAGCAAACACACTGCCAAGCTAGCATCTACTTCACCTTGTAGTCACCATTCATGCCACACTTAACACATGCCACCTGAGGCTCAGTGTGTGTTTTCAAGTGACTACCCCCCCTCGGGTGCTCTTAAAAGACCTAAATCAGCACTGATAGCAGCCTCCGTATTTCTTTTTTTTTCCTCAGACCTCTCCCCTCTGCCTCGCATAGCCACAGTTTGTGTGTGCACTTCACAGATCATGAATGCTCTGACATTATATACGTCATCACTTTGACTGGTTCTTGTCCTGATGAAAGATAGCTGTCTCGTCCATTTAAACTCTACTCCGTGCCCATTTCATGCGAACCTATTTGTGGACACTCATCCCCCTGCAGTAGAACCTCCTCAGACAAAACGTAGAGTTTTATCACAAAGTATGCTGTAGGCATGCGGAGATCCAGAGCAGCTCAGAATAAGCACTTGAGATGTTATTTCTTATGTGTCAAGAGCACTTTGACAGGGGCAGGGCATATATATGTACGGCTGCACCAGGGGAGGACGGCTATTGTGGTGTGTGTGTGTGAAATCCACAGAGTGTTTGTGGAGGTTATTTGTTATGTATTATAACATCATTAATGCTCTGTCATTCCTCTGTCATGATGGATTAAGAAAGCAAGGGCAAATGCAGAGTATTTGGCGCTTGCTGCTGTAATGCAGTGTTATGTGTGTGCTCTTACTTGTGTGCTGCAGTGTATGTTTAGTGCTGGTTAACTCTGGTGCAGTGGCCCCCTCCCATCGCAATCCCTTTTACTCCCCCCCCCCCCCAAAAAAAAAAGAGGAGGAAGGAAGAAAATAACAGAGGATATTTTTATCCTAACTCTGTCGAGGCTTAGTTCTCCTCTTTCCTCATCATACTTCTTTTTCCATGTCTCTCACTCACTCTCTCTTATCGCACTTTTTTTTCTTTTTTCTGTTGCCCCCTTTTCTGCTGCACCCCCCCAAAAAAAATGAAGAGAGCGATTACTGATATGAGGCTAAAGACTGAGAGCAATTGGATCGCTTGACTATGATCTTGGAACCACAGGAGTGGAAACATGTGTACAAAGTAATTGTCAGTGGTGTGTGTGTCTGTGTGTGTGTGTGTGTGTGTGTGTGTGTGTGTGTGTGTGTGTGTGTGTGTGTGTGTGTGTGTGTGTGTGTGTGTGTGTGTGTGTGTGTGTGTGTGTGTGTGTGGATGTGGATGTGTGGATTCAGGGTTATTTAGGGTCATCTTCCGGCATACACACTCCAGTCTGTGTCCGTATCCTAGCAACGCCCTATCAGGCCCACCTGTTCAATGGGCATCAGCCCAAACATACTTGCAGACACACATGCACGCGCATGCACGCACAAACACACAATCTGCCTGTCCTGTCTGTTTCCTGGTCTTGCTTAAAAGCACAAATTTGTGTACTGTTCAATTTTGAATTAGTTTAAATCCACATACAGAAGGGTCTCTCAACAGATGTCAGGAGACAGCAGGATTAAAGGAGGTCTGCAACACCTTACCAGCTCTATCAGAGAAGAATTTTATTTATCTTCTGAGTCTTACAGGATTACTCACAGAATGCCCCGCTTATATTCCTACTGTCTTGCACAAACCTATGCGTAACATATCAGATTAAGAGCAAATACTTGATATTGATGCTGTAAACACCCCTTTCTTTCAGTGATTTTGTCTGAAACGTGTGAAGAAATGAATGAACAACAAAGAAGAACAAACTGTACAGCAAACAGAAGAAAAGAACAGCAAATGCTTCTGTTGTGTGTGTGTGTGTGTGTGTCTGTGTGTGGTATTTGAGTGTGTCCTTTACAGCAGTCTTGGCACTGGTATTGATCCCAGTTCCTCTTTGTCTGCTGTCATCGCACATAATTGGGTTCAGCACTGGATTCCCTGTCCAATCAAACGGCTTAATACTTCTCACCTGGTCGCTTGCAGGCCAATCAGATCATTTTAACCACAAAATCGGCTCAGTGCCCTTATCGCTGGCTGATTTCATCTGGAGATTGTGTGTGTGTGCATGTGTGTATGTGCGTGCGCGTGCGCCACCAGCTGAAAACTTAAAAAGACAAGCCGGTATAAATGTTGCACCAAACACATATTACACAGCATTTTTCATCCTTGTGACTCAGTATTATAATTGTTCAAGACATAGAGCAGAAAAAAAAAACATAAAAGAAGGTGCTTATCAATGTTCATGTTTTTCCTGACACAATTAATGAGATCTATCAAACGATCATTTGTGCATCATCAGTAGCTGCTATGGAACACCAGCTCCGCCAAATAAAGGACGCTCCTGAATGCCCCTCACCTGCAGTTTGCTCTGTTAGCATGGCTGGAGCTGAAGAGGAGGAAAAGAGGAGCCGTCTCTGCTGTGTCGTACATGACCACTGACACAAGGAGGGAGAGAGACAGAGTGGGCAAGGACAGCTGTGATTAATGTGGAGGCTATGTGGACCCAAGAATATCTTCCCACTGCCCTCCATCTTAGCTAATGTGACCTGCCATATGGGTCACTCATTAGTGTGTGTGTGTGTGTGTGTGTGGTCTTACTATGGACACACTTTAGGTGCTATTCATTCTCCTAGTCTCTATTTTTTAAATATAATTTAAATCTGATCTGATAAATGAAACAGACACTGCCCTGGTCTTACTAACAATACTGTCATTCAGAAATTTTTGCCAGGTTATCACGTACACACACAGATAGATTTTTGTAACTCTTTAGTATTGCACTTTCACTCTCTGGTTGCTTCATATATCTTGAATGTAATTATAATAAATCCAATGTGACTCCACAACTGTCTATGGAAAAAATCCCCCGTGAATATTTCAGGATAGTAATAGTAGGAGATTGTAAATGGCCTTTTTTTTCATGCTAATGTAATTCAATTTCCCTTTTCCTCTGTTTTTCCTCCATTCATTTCTTTCCCATGCTCATACTCTGAATTTTCCACCTCCTTCCTTCCTTACTCCTCTTCTCTTATGGCCCTCTGCTCCATTATTCCTCACCCCTATTGTCTTCCACCTCATCTTCTTTTCCTCTCACTCTCAGGTACATGATGAATGTAACATGGGATGGTAGAGACTTGTCATTCACAGAAGATGGCTACCAGGAAAATCCAAAGCTGGTGGTCATTGTTCTCAACAAGGAAAGAGAGTGGGAAAAGGTAAGTGTGAAAACTGTATGTCTCTTGGTTTGAACCGTGGTAATTTTGATGCTTACTTACCACATTATTTCGTTTTTTTACAGCTGATTCTAATATATTTTTTCAGATTTTTAAAAAAGTCTTTAGTAGAGTTGGTCTTTCCGTGTTGCACCTGACGGTGAAAAGAAGGGAACAGCATTTGGGACATTAGATAGAGAGATTGAACAGTGCAATAAAGTCTTCAAAGGTGACATTTTGGCACAGCACAAACACAAACAGAGTGACTGAGTGATGAAGTTATGCCATTATCCAGTCACTATACTGGGCACCTCATAAAGCCAGTATTTCTAAAACCCTGGCCTTTCTTCTTATGTCTGGGTTTATGTTCATATTGCTCTTGTTTATCGAATGCCTTTGAATGTTACTTCATCTTGGTCTCTGAAACATTATCTTTGTTTCCAAAAAGCTACACTTCGCATTGCAAACACAGATCTGGGGAGGCAGCAGTTGATAAGAATGGTGACTAATGTTGCCAGTATAAACTGAAAAAAAGAGATTGAGTGTGAGTATTTCCGTACTGTCCACAATCTCAGACTGCTTCTTTAACCAAACCAGCAATAAGGGCTGAAGACCAGGATTGAAAATCATACATCACATCTCCTCGTCGAACCTTTAGTTGATCAATGACCTCATTCACAAGCAAGCTTATACATTTCTATAAGTAGTTAATTTGACTTTATAAAGAATGGCCACTTTAAATGGCTGGGTATTCTAGCCATTTTAATGGACTTTAAATGGCAGCAATGTATCTTTATACGTACATTTAGCTGCCTTGTGCGGGCTTAAACACCTCATATTTAATGCACCAATCGCTCATACGTAGCTCAGAGCGGGTGAAGACACGTTTGAGAGAAGAATGGAGGACGGAAGACGGAGGCGTGACAAAAGATAGGGTTTGGATACGGAAGAATGTGGAGATGGAGGTTGTCTTTTTGCCTGTTTCTTCTGTGACGTCTCCATCACATCTGGTCTCCTTCCTCCCACTGCATCCTTCTCCGATGACATCTTAGATACCATCTTCGCATCTGCATTCCTTCTCTTCCCCTTTCCTCCCCATTTTCTTTCCCTCCTTAACTTCTCATCTCTGCTTCTATCTTTCAATCCTCCCCTCACCTTTTTTCCCTGCCTGATCCTGTCTCCCTTGCTGTTTTCCCAAAGCCAGATACATCTGTGCACTCTGTCTATCTTTAGCTGTGACTGCTGTTGCGGTCTATGATAGCACCTCAAACCACAGTTAATCAAAGCCTGAGACCTCTGTGATTGTGGTGGCAAGGGGGTCAGTGCGCTTTTGTGTTAGCGTGTGTATATTTACCCTTCCACAAAAGTTATTGACAGAAACACCATTCAAGAGACTGCCTGAGAGCTGGCTTTTATTCAGGTCACATCTGCACGTGTTACAGTCTTTCGCTTTAGTTTGCCGCAAACCGCACGGTCTCCACCCAATCTTTGAGACAAGCTATTTCATATTTCATATTGGCGAGCGCGAACACACACACACACACACACACACACACACACACACACACACACACACACACACACACACACAAAAGAACCTTTGTTGGTGTGCACTGGGGAGGGGGAGTGTGTAAACAGAAAGCCTGTGAAAATGATCAGTACCTCTTCAATGTGGTGCGGTGAAAGAGACTGAAGGGAAGAGAGACACGAAGACCCAAAGTGGAAACATAATTGGGAGCTTCTCTCACTCTCTCTCCCTGTCTCTCTGGCGCAGCCATCCCACCCATGCACCAGAAATCAGCAGCGCGCTGAGAGTGAGAGAGAGACTTCCACAATGATCAAGAGATAAAAATTCAGTAACTGCACTAAAATATGGATATGCACTAAAAATATAAAATGTATCCCCTTGGGGCAGAGGAGGAAGAGACAGGGAGAGGAGAGCAATATGGAGCGCTACAGAGACAAGTGAGGGATAGAGACAGATGGGGCTGAGATAGCAAGAGCGAATGAGCGCTAGAAAAAGAGACAGAAAGCAAGAGGGAAACAGAGGGAGAAAGAGGTGGAACTGAGCAATCACCACGTTTGTGCTCTCCCCTCTTTTCACCCACTACAGGTGTTTAGCACTCCGGTTTTCAAAGCACCCACACCTGCTGTTCCCTGCAGCAGATACATGCTGTTGGTTAGATGGTTTAGTTTTAAGTGTCTGGAAGAAAAGCTTTTAAAGTGGCTACCTGCGTTTGGGTTGCTTTTTTTATTTAAGCAAAGAGAAGCCGGCTGCAGCAAATAATTTCTGACAGGATCAGTAGGCTGGGTCAGCAACTGCATTGATACAGCAGCAACAAAGAGTAACGTTTGAGATTGTGCTGCCCTGTCACAGCACGTGACAGTGTAAAAACAATGGTGCGTGATATGGTTTTATATTCAAATGGGATGTTTTACTTTTGACGATACCACACACATGCTCTATAACTTCCTCTTCTCCATATGCATGTTTCTAAACACAAATAGTTTAATTCTGCTAAGTATTTTCTTCCCACAATATTTGATTTTAATCGGAATCTTAATATGTAGCTTTAAGTCATTATTAATGCTGCACAGTACCAAAAAAATCTCAAAACGGACAAATGCTTGGACCGATGATACTTAACAGCTGAGTGTAAATTCATTCAAGTTTTTATTTAAAAAATAAGTAATGCCCTAATTTTTCTTTTTTCTTGTAGGTTTATTGTTCCAAAATTAGAAGAAATAATCATAAATTAGCCACCAAATTGTGATCTGAGAGTCCTGCATAGATCTTGATACCATGTCCCTATACTATGTTGATACCATGTATGCTCTGAGGAATCACGTTAATTACGTTCCATAAAAGCCAACATGTGGCTTCTGTTGATGTAACTGTTAGAGCAGCAGTTCATGTGAGCTTCCGAACTTAAAACTGCCCAAGATGCTGGTGGTTGAGGAAACGGGGGAGACAGAGTGACATTTTGTGCATGTCCGAAAAGCTTTGCTGAAACTCATAAATAAATAAGTGTTAATTGAACTCATCAGAGTAAAGTAAGATCTCAACACCGTGTCACAGCTGTAAAAAAGCCTTGTGTAAACACTCTGCAGAATCAACTGCATGGCAATGATGATAAATGTTCTTAATGTTTTCAGAATTACAGGACAACTTCACCGTCTGAATGAGAAAAGTTTATTTACCGATCAGAACCAGGATGTTATGTTTTATTCTTGCTGAGTAGATGGAGTGTGTAAATTGCTCCAGGAACTGCTGCAGTGTTAGCAGCCAGTTCACAAAATAATTATTACAGACAGCATGGGATTTGTGCTTGGAGAATCACAATATGGAGCGCAGACAGGCAGAAAAGCCCACGTGTGCCCACGCACTCACACAATCATACAAATATACACACACAACTGATGCACAACCATGCACATGCATTCCCTGTCCAGGCATCAATATTCTCTTTATCTCAATAAAAGCAGCTCACTTTAAGAAAATATGTCGAAATCCCCACACATTGTTTTCTCTTGCTCCTCAATCTGTCATCTTCTTTCTGTCTCTGCGCTTGTTTTGTCGCACACGCGTGCGGGCGCATGCATGTGCTTGCTGGCCCATGCACGCAGGCGCGCATGCACACACACAAAGAGAGATGGA
This sequence comes from Echeneis naucrates, assembly GCF_900963305.1. NCBI lineage: Eukaryota > Metazoa > Chordata > Actinopteri > Carangiformes > Echeneidae > Echeneis > Echeneis naucrates. The sequence goes on from NC_042518.1 coordinate 12,440,821, forward strand.
GCAGAATCCGTTATACCAACATAATTTTGTCTGACACGAGTGACAGATACTGTTTTATGACTGAATGGGTTTCGCCACACTATTAGGAACTCATTGTCCCATAATGCAACTTGGCACAGCAATAACTCTCACAGTTAGACTGGCACAAAAAAGATGCTCAGTATAATAATCCTAAACCTGTGATTTCTTAAAATTCATCTCTCTTACTTGTTCAGCCAGATTCTAGTTTACTTTAGCGTGTGTGTGTGTGTGTGTGTGTGTGTGTGTGTGTGTGTGTGTGTGTGTGTGTGTGTTTGTCTTTGTCTTTGTCTTTGTCTGTGTGTCAGTACCTGTAGGCGAAAAACAGTAAGACAAAAAGCGGGAAACACGGAAGGGTGCACAACAGAAGAAATAGAAAGTGATACATACATAAACAAAGACCAAGGCCTTTCAAAATCTAAATAAAGACAAGGAGGAGAACAGTTAACAAAAGAGGATAGCACAAGAGAAAGAGCAGGAGATGAAACAAAACACAGTTTGACTGGGGAAGAGTGTCATCTCATGGCCAAGTGGCTCTAAATCCGTCGCACGGTGATGATGCGATAGGATTGCCACCATGGGGTGTTATAGTGCAGTAATCCCACAGGCCCTATCATCATAACCTCCCACAGGCCTCGCTGTCATATTGAACGCAAACACACACACTACTTTCTTCCAGTTGCTTCTGTGTGTGTGTGTGTGTAATATCTGATTTTTCATACAAGGGAGATTCAGTGTTGTGCCGCCTGGCCGGTCGATAGAGAGAATCCTCTCTCCTCGTTAATTTATAACCCCTCTTTCTTTAATTAGAGAGAGAGAGGGAGGCGGAAATCAGAAGAGCTGCTGAAGTCAGCTTCTTCTTCTGTTCCTCCTCCTCCGACTCTTTTCCTCAATTCTTTTCAGCCATCTTCCAAGTATAACATTTATCTCTCCTCAGAGTTTACTGGCTCATCCAACCAAATCAGGGCCGCTACACTCGGAAGCTTACATAATGATTGAGTGTTTTCAGGTTTAATGTACAAGTCTGCACTTTAGGATGGAAAAAAAAAAAAAGTAAAAAAACAAGTTAAAGTGGGGATGAAATTGATTATTATTACACTGTCTAATAATCACGAGATACATGTGAATTTTCACACTCACACACATTTCACATTATGTTACAACGTTCAAGCAACACTCACGTATACATTTTACCATGTTTGTCTGAATCCATATTACTATATGATCACACTGTCTTTCACTCATCTTGTTTTTTCTCCACTTTCCATCATTTCTGTTGCACAAGTCACATCGTGCTTACTATGCACACTTTTCATTACCAATCTGATATCCTAACATACCCCACCACCCTAATAAAAGACAAACACACACTTGCATGTGAAACATGTGAAATACAAAATAAATGAGGTAAGACACACAGACAAATACTGCTGCTGCCTGGAGACTGAAGGTGACACACAGGGAACCACGGACATGTAGCCTCGGCGTACAGTAGTGCCCTGCCACCCTGACCGCCTAACACCTACACGCCACGAACACGCTACATACAGATGTGGCCGGCAGCAGAGTGAACTATTGACAGTGGTGCCCTGTAAGAGCTGAGAAAAGTCTCTAATCCCTTTCGGGGGATAGAAAACCACTCAAAGCCAAACAATTAAAATGCTAATTTTGCTCTCTCCCCATTGCTCTTCTGTTAATGATTTAGCCAGGCATGCAGGATAAGCAACAACATGTATGTGTGTGCGTGTGTGTGTTTATTTGCGCGCGTTTGTGTGTTTGCATGAGCCTTTGTCCTCCATGGTTGATGGAGATGAAGATTAACATGCCTGTATTACAGGTTCATGCCAATGAACATGTATGTTGCTGAGTGGGACTATTTGTGTGCAACAGTCATCCATTCTTCTCTTGACTACAACTGTGTTAGTCTTTTAGGCTGCGAGAAGAGAAGAAGGAAAGACTTTGGAAAAGGAGGGAAAGAATGGGAGCGAGGTTTTGCTATTTTCTCCTCCTGTGACATTAATAATTGAGAGTTGAGCAAAGCCTCGCTGCATGCTGTTATCTCTCACTTCCTCTCAGACTTCTCTGTCTGAACAAAAACATACTTGCATAGCATAAACACACACACACCTGCACTCACGCGCTCCTAAATGTCACGTAAAAACATTTACATGCAGTTGTTGGGAGGGGGGGGGGGGGGGGGGGGGGTAAAGAGCATCCGTAGAGGAATGTGTGACATCACTGCTCTCAAAACTGTCTGAATTATTGACACCGTCACAGCACTATCATGGTGCTATAATCCCCCTTCCTCTGCTTCTCATATATGTCCACATTCATAGCTTTACTGTACAGTATATTCCTCTGTGTGCGTTTTGTCATGCATCCATACACACCATGCTTTTAATCTGTTATGTTGTACCTACAGCCATACCAGGAGCTGCGTGCATTTTGGTCTCTCGACAGCGTGTATTGTGATTTGTATGCATGTGTTATAGGCAACGCATTTTTTCCCGACCTGCTTTGAGATATTGCGCAGCAGACTACAGCAGTCAGAGGTAGAAGAAAAGACACACACACACACACACACACGCACGCTGCGCTTCTCCACAAGGTGCCATGTTATGATCAGTGACTGCTGGACATCATTTTCCCACCATTTAAACTTTTATTTGAGGGCTATGATATCTGTTCAGAGACCATGTCTTTTCAGTGTGAGCTCATTAGTCTTAATCCAACAGTCAGTGCTGTGTAACAGTGACACACAAAATGTCCTCAGGCCGATGCTGACTCTCAGCCCATTTGCTAATTATAAAGGTGAAGGTACCCACTAGCTTATTTATCGTCTCACCTTTTTCCCTCTCCTTTCTTCCAGATGGGAAAACTGGACAATGGCAGCCTGACACTTAAGTACCCGGTGTGGCCGCGCTTCAACTCCTTCGGTGATGCTGAGCTCGACGACAACCACCTGTCCATTGTCACGTTAGAGGAGAAACCTTTCGTTATCGTGGAGGACGTAGAGAGGCTCACCGGTACCTGCATGAGGAACTCCGTCCCCTGCAGAAAGCATATCAAAGAGTAGGTTTGATTGACTGATTGATCCGTCCGTCTTCTGACCTGAGCTCAATGCAACTATTCCTCATCAGTAGCAAGCAATGACATTGATGCCAGAGAAATGTAACCCAGTGCAATGACTTTCCAGTTCCGTTGTTAATTGTTCACGGCTGCAACGTTTATTATATAACACAGTGACACTGACCAAAATATACTGTCACACCCATGTGTCGCACACCCACAGCTAAATTGACATGTCTGTAAAATAACAGAGTGTGAGGAAAAAAAGATAATTCACTTTCGCATCAGCATCTTTGATGATCAGCAGGTGATTGCATTTTACATTTTCTTTGAGTTTTGTGGGTTCCCTTTCTCTAGACGTTCGATATATGTTGCCCCGCCCCCAAAAGTGAAGCTGAACTGAAGCAGTCTACTTCCTTCTTCACCAATTTCCCCTTTAATGCCCAATTTTGTGGCTTCCTGCTATGTCATGTTCTTCAAGTACACAATCGTAGTGTAAGTGGCTTATGCTGTGTGTATGTGCATGCAAGTGTGTGTCTGAATGGCTTGAGTGCTGCTGAATCAAAGCATGTAATGGGTTTACAAACGATTATTTTTCTCTGCTGGAACAGAGACAGACAGACAGACAGACGCACTTACAGGAAGACTGACACTACATATTTTCTGCCACTCTAATTACCACATATATGTATAGATGCCTGTATACATCTACACATGGACACACACAGAGCTTATTAAGCAGTAATAGGGTCCCAGGGAAGAGGCCAACAGAGATTTCCACCCAGAATCACTGTGAAGTAGGGCAGAGGATAAAGCAACTCCAAGGAGGAAGACAAACACACAAGCTCGTATACGTTCTCTGTTGCCACATGTCCACTCACTCACAGGCCAATGCATCCGGGCGCATTCCTCCCTCCCACAGTGCAATTCCCACTCAAGCATCCATAGTGTCCATTTGGAGAAAGAGGGATAGATGGAGGGAAGGGAAGTGGCAGAGAGAGAGGAGAGGTGGATTGGATTGGGGGGGAGTGGAGGACTAACCATGCATGCGGAACCAACAAATTCACTCATCCAGGCTGGGCCTAAGAACAAGCCATGCTCACACACACACACACACACACACACACACACAATCGCACGTATACCCACACTGCCCTCTCTGGAAACCCCCCAGGTCTTGTAGTGTTTCTATATCAAGTTGGCCTGGCAACTTCACAAACAGCCTCCAAAACATCACATGCTCTCACTGCCTGATCTGTGCTATGGGCCGCCTAAGTGGGTACACTGTGTTCATAAATGCAGCCATTACAGCTCTGGCCTATATGCTTGCTCTGCCACTGCCCTGCCAGCTGAACCTGCCAGAGAGCTGACTTAGTTGTCCTTGTTTTTGTTTTTTTTTTTTGTTTTTTTCCCTGCTAATACTATTACTGATCCCATTTCCTGCTCAATCTCCTCCCTGCACCGTCATGTAGTTGCATTAGAGTAACATGTCTACATAATAATATAAAACTTGTGATGCAATTTAGATTCACTGAAGTTACTGACAGTCGCATTTGACATAGACAGCGAAGCTCATGTAGCTGTCTTAATGGAATCTATCACTCTTAAAAAATAAATCTTAAAAAAAAGTTGGGTTTCAGGGGTGTAACACACAGATCAAACATTAAGGAAGGAGTGTAGAAGTATGTTTTTGGGGGTTTTGGGGGTGTGCCTGTTTTTTTTTTTTTTTTTTTTTTTTTCGGAGGTGGATGAGGATACACAACCCATAATGGTAATGAATAAGCCTGATGTTGTTTACACATGGCAATGAAGTTATTTATTTCATTTTCAATTAGGTCCAACAGCTGCCACAGATGCTTTCTGGTTACAACTGTAGAAAATCATCCAGGGCGATTGCACAACGCTTTACAAAAAATCGTTCACAACAGCTAACAGATCCACCAGGATTTATGTCTTTTAATTAGTTTATTTAAAATGAACCTTTTCTATCTTTTATAAAACTATGAGACCATTAAGAGGAAATTCATCTCCAGTGTCAAGATGGAGGGGAAAAAAAATCTACTAATGACATTGATTTGACAGAGTGATGGAGACTAGAGAGGGGAACACGGGGGTTTGGCCTTTTGGGAGGGGATGTGACGGTCAATGTTGTTCTGGTATGAAAGAATTTCTTCAAAGCGGCAGAGTATCAGGTGTGAAGGTACCTGGAGAGTTCCAGTCACATGTGTGGAGTTTTTCTTTTTCTTTTGTTTTGTCTCACACTGTCCGTCAACTTTTGCAGGGGTTGTTGTTAAACTAAAGGGCGAGGCTATCTTCTCCTAATTAGCACACATCTAAAAGTTAAATGAGAGTCCCAGGTGGCTGAAAGTTGATGTGCACTCGTGTGTGTGTGTGTGTGTGTGTGTGTGTGTACGCGCGTGTGTGTGTGCGTGTGTGCGTGTGTGTGTGTGTGTGTGTGTGTGTGTGTGCGTGCGTGCGTGAGAACACTCTCTGAACTTCCCTACTATCAAATTCATACACACAGATGGTACAAGGCTTGCAGATGCAGTGCCATCACAAACCCCTTCTCTAGAGACGCAGAAGGTAGAGGCAGGGTAGAGGATTATTTTCCAAGTTGTCTGATGTCATTTCTGAGTAGAATAACTGAAACTCAAAGGTGAAAAGGTCCCTGGCTGACATTTGATCACAAAATTTGCAAGTGTAATGGAAAGAGGGGCAAATGATGTTTTGTTTATTTTGAACTTAAAAGAGAAGATGTATGACACATTTGAAGTTGTGCAAGGTTGATTAAAATGAATATCAAATGAATTTACGCCGTCAACCTTTTAAAATGCAAAGATTTGGGATGTTTGATATTCAGCCCACTCACTGTATAATATGTAATGCGGGCTTATGAGATGCTCGGTTCCTTGCCATTCCTCTTTTCTTCTGTGACAGTGTTTTGACCGAAGATGATACATAATTGAAGCAGCTGCTGTCCAAAATCCCTTTCTAATGATGTGCATGTCCTGTTTGTGTTTTGGCAGCAACACAACAGAGGCTGGTGGGACATACATCAAGAAGTGCTGCAAAGGCTTCTGCATTGACATTTTGAAGAAAATTGCCAAATATGTAAAGTTCACCTATGACCTGTACCTGGTAACCAATGGAAAGCATGGCAAGAAGATTAACAATGTCTGGAATGGGATGGTGGGAGAGGTAAGACAAGTACGAGTGTGTGTGGGTTTGTCCGCATGCGTGTGTGATTCAAATAACCGAACCAGTTCAATGAATTCACTGAACACAGTGAGTCAGCGTTCTGTCAATGAAGGCCCCTGAAGTCAGAAGCAGAATCGGATACTAATCAAGGGTACACATTTGCTCCATAATCACTGAGCTGCTCTCGGATATTAGGCATGTCAGCTATAATTCACATCCAACTAATGTGCATTCAATGTGTTCCTTCTATGATGTTCACTACAGAGGTGCCAATACTGAATGCCATTGTGATGTCTAACGGTATTAATCAGTCTTCACTTTAGTTTATAAGACTTTTAAAACAAGAAATAAGAGCCAAGATATTCTTCCTTTTAAGGTCCCAAAGATGCTTAATGTGTTGACTTTGTAAAACATTTACAAGGCAAAAAAAAAAAACAGACAAACAAAAAAAACCCTAACAACTAATTTTCAACTACAAGGCCTCTGCACTGACTGTAAATGCTCAGTAAACAAATCTTGGCTACTCCTGCAAAAACTTCTTTGCATAACTTTAATTACCAGCTCCAACTTGAAGATAGAGTCCCAGAGTTCATTTTAACACCATAAACTTTATAGCTGTCCATATATTTTATGGCAGACTTTATTCACTTAGATGAAGTTCATCTGGCATTCCCCTCATTTAGTGGCGATGCACGCTTCCATGTTGATTACATTTATTAAGAGTCGACTTGAGATTAAGAACCCTGACAATGCACAGTCAGTAAAAATCATATTCGGGTGCACGGGTTTCTTGTTTCACACTGACGCCAGTAACTAAAAACGGAACAAATGCAATACCCGGTGCAGCCTCATCGGGCAGATGTGTATTTTAAAGTTATGTTAATTGTTTGCTGCATTTGATTGTGTCTTGTGATGCATACACTAAGAACACAAGACACGAATATAATGTTTATTTTCTTCTACTTTTTTCCCTGTAACCTTCCCATCGCACTATAACTCCTTATGCGCCTTCTTTGTCCGCCTCCTGACAACACCCCTCAACCATGCCCTCACTCCCTTCTCCTTCTTTCTCCCTAACCACTCCACCTTCCTCATCCACCCATCCCTCCTTTATCCCTCTGTCCCTCCTTCTTCTCCACCCCTGAAAGGTGGTCTATAAGAAAGCCGTCATGGCCGTCGGATCTCTGACGATCAATGAGGAGCGTTCTGAGGTCATCGATTTCTCCGTCCCGTTCGTGGAAACCGGGATCAGCGTCATGGTCTCCCGTAGCAACGGAACCGTCTCCCCGTCAGCCTTCCTCGGTAACTGTCACTGCATACCCACTGCTTAGTTGTTGGACTCAGGCGAAAGGGGATGGGGGAGGATCTGTATTGTTTGCTTTTTCAGTTTCTGCGAGTGCAGACATATTTGTTTTGTGTGTGTGTGTGTGTGTGTGTGTGTGTGTGTCTCTCTCTCTCTGTGTTCCCCAAGATAGAGAAATGACAGCACAATTCAGTTCACTTACACACCTGTCAATACTTGTTCTTTTATCTGAGGGATTTAGCTCAGCTCCTGTTTTCTGCTACATTGACTCACTCACCTGAGAGGGACTTAACTGCAGGATGTTAACCTGAGTGACCATGGATATCCCTGTTATGGCTGCTTGATTCAAGCTCCTGCACTCACATATGAAAAACACTGACGGCTGCATAAAAGTGCTGAGAGAAAGACATGCATATGCCAACATGTGCGCACACACAGGTGCACACACTGACATGTATGCAGCATGAAGTTAAGTGCTGCGAAAGTGGCAATTATAAGGGCTTAGCAAGAAAACCCCATATAGGCTTGCCAGCGCGCGTGCACACAAATATAGTTGGACACACACAGGCACAACCCTGTGCTGGCAGCGCTCTCCCATACATTAGAGCAGGGTTTAATCTCTGCAGCAGCGCTGTGAGCTCAGAGGGAGGACAGGAGTGCTGACACCAGGGCTTCCAATACTGTACACCTCCTCAGACTGTCAAATAGGAGGTGTGCTTGTGTATGTGCAGTGTGTGTGTTTGTGGGGAGGGTGGGGGGGGGGCTCTGTGAACGAGCAGCAGTCAGCTTGTTATCCGTACATTTCTGTCCTTTCTGTGGGTATCTCTCTGTGATTGATTTATTAATTCGCTTCCTAGAGAGACAGTAAGTTAACATGAAGCATAAAAAAGTCATGTGCGAGATATAAAAATCAACCCAAGATTATTAATTATTATGATTATTAATGCTTAATCTCTTTCCTCTTATCCCTCTCTTTCTCAGAGCCATTCAGTGCATCAGTGTGGGTGATGATGTTTGTGATGCTCTTACTGGTGACTGCAATGGCTGTTTTCATGTTTGAGTACATCAGTCCACTGGGCTTTAACAGAAACCTGGCACAGGGAAAAGGTGAGCACAGCCGTTCAAGTTTTGTATTACTTGCTTTTCAAATCTCATCTCCCTGTCTAAATTCTGTGTCATTCTCTCCCCCCGTCCCCACTTTCAGACCCCCACGGCCCTTCCTTCACCATGGGCAAGGCCGTGTGGCTGCTTTGGGGTCTGGTGTTCAACAACTCTGTGCCAGTTCAAAACCCAAAAGGAACCACCAGCAAGTTCATAGTATCTGTGTGGGCCTTCTTTGCTGTCATCTTCCTGGCCTCCTACACTGCCAACCTGGCTGCCTTCATGATCCAGGAGGAGTTTGTCGACCAAGTCACTGGGCTTTCTGACAATAAGGTAATTGAGAACAAAAAGGAAAGGTGGTGACTGAGTGGGTGGCAATTTGTTCATTAGTTGAGGATTCAGCCCAGGAAAGACAGATGATTTACATACCTTTAAAGGTTTATGTGTGCAATTTGGTTGCAGCACTTGACTTTTAGCTTGAAATATTCCAATTACCTCCATGGCTTCTCTCATTTTTCAAGCTCTGGTCACCCTGTAGGGATTTGGTGGATTAATCCATCAAATGTAGTGCCCTTCTTAAAGGTGTAAACAGCTTTAAAAGTAAAAAATCTAACTTTTAGTGTTCTGCAATATATGTTACTCAACAAAAATAGGGCTAGAAGGTAAAATCTGTCACATTTTTGTCACATCTTTTTCATTTCATATACTTACTGGTGTGAAATAGGAGTTCTGATTTGATATTATCAAGTCAAGCGTTTATGCGTTTAAGTCATTAAATGGATTTGATATCACTGCTATTAGCTAGCAAGCTTATGTTCAAGTTATTTTTCACTTTACCAAATAATCAATAACTGCAAAAATAATGTAAAACATACAAGGAGTTTCTATTGTCTAAACAGCTCTGAAAAATTAAGTTATCCTGCAAAAATGAACGCATTTTATAGAAACGGCATTCTTGGTTCTTTCGCTTTGGGCCTCTCTGTTTGTGAAATGTTTACATTATAAAACAGTTGTCGCCTAATGTTAATTATTACACGTATATAAATGTGATAATAGGTGCTGAGATCAAAGAATATATAAAAAAAGGAAGGAAAGATGGGGAAAGCAATAATGTAAAGTTGAAAAGGTTATGTAGGAGAAAAAAAATGATCAATGGAAAAAGGTAGAGAAATAGAAAAGAAAAGAGAGGGGTGGATGTATGGGGAGATACAACCAAGGAGAGAGGATTTAAGGATGATGTAGAGGGTTTTGACAACTTGCAGAGGGAGGGAAGGGGGAGGGGAGGGGAGGAGGGGAAGAGCCACTGGCAGGAGGGTGACTGAGGAATAGCGAGAGGCCAAGATGCACAAGATGTTACAAGACAACAGTGGGACAGATATGGGCCAGGTTGACGGCTGAGGTAGGGAGAAAGGAGCGGCACGAGGGGAGAGAAAGCCAAAGAGATTTGGGAAGACAGAGAGGGTCAGGGAAGAAAGGAACCAGACAAAAAGGGTAAATGGCCATTCAGACAGATATGCTGAGTGAGGCATGACAGTGAATAATCCTTGAAATTGTTCCGTTTGACCACCAGGGGGCTAGAATTTACCAAAACAAACGCACAACTAAGAAGCTTCTGACATTATTAGCTCATCCACTTCTTTGGGCCAATATGTTAGCAGGTGGTCGTCCCACTTCGCAGGCACAGATCAACGTGGTGACCCCACAGCATCTGTGTTCCTTCCACGGTATTTTTAGAGCCTTGGTCACACATCACTTGAGAACAATATTGCTGTCTGTCATTCTGTTCTGTTTGCATGTAGTGTCCAGGCTGCGCCTTTGATCCCTTTTACACCAACACTAATTGGATTGGTTGTTTCCCGAGCCGTAGAAACATTATACTGCATTACACTCAGCAGATTTTTTTTTCTTCTTCTTCTCAAAAGCAAGCCTGCACGCAGATGAAAAATTGAGTTTCCTGCTTAGATGTGAATTGGAGGAGCTCACAGAAAATCCCCAAAGACAAATCCATTGCATCATAGACATGCTGGTGGGAAAAGCTTTCTACGGAGCGATTCGATAAAACAAATTGTCAGTAAACATGATGTTTTAAAACGACACACTAACTACACAATTTGTGTTAAACTTTTATGAAGGAGAAACGGGCAGTCAGTTAACAGGTCTGTGATGTTTCAAAGATTTCTCTTCACAACACTGCTTGTCGAAGAGGATATGTTGTTCTCAATAGATGACAGCATGGCATGCACAACAATTCAAAATTCAGCCAACAATCCTGTGCTAGTCTGGAAATCTATAACACAAATCCAGCATAGAAACCTGTCCTGAGCTGGTTGTTGAGTACGATTTATTATGGAAGATTTTTGGATCAAATGTCAAACTACAACCGCAGCTAGTGGGAAACTTTCAGCTTCTTGGATAAGTAAGAGCGAAAGAGATGCAGATTTCACAGGCAATAACAATATATCAATTTAATGACTAGTGACTCCATGATCAAAGAGGAGACGTCTCGCGACTCATCATTCACCGGCCAATTTCTAATCACCTTGGTGTATGACTTTAACCACGGATGTAGTCTGTTCGCTTTCATTTCTGTAATATTGAATTGCTCAAAGATGCAAGGTCAACACTACATCTGGAGAAATGTTAGGGTTTGGATTTTAAAGATTAGTTATTGATCCATTTTCACATTCAGAGCTTTGCTTCTAGTTTTATGGTTATCCGGAGAAAAAGCCTATTTTGAGAGCAACGCGGAAAAAAAGAACACAAGCTAATCAGCAACTTAACACTTTTACAGAGGCACAACAAAATTGCCTGACACTAAAATAATAAAGGTCCTTGAGAATCCCGGATTGTGAAAATATAGACATACACATACAATCAACATAGACAAAAAGCTAGTTACAGAAGGGAGTCCTTTGCTTATATAACAGCAGAACTTGCATAATAAGGATAGAGCAGATTACAAGAAAGGAGGGAGAGGAGCTGCAGGAGACAGGGGACATAACAAGAGAGGAGGGCCAGCAGTTGGAGAGGAGGCTGGATGAGCCAAGGTGGGACTATGGCAATGTGAGTTCTCTCAGGGTCACATGGCAACCTTAAAGATTTACAATATATTGATAAATTGTATATGTTTACATATATTACAAACATATTCCATATGTTTGAAAGGCCCCCGTTATACTTAAAAAAATATAACGTAAAAGATCTAAAAATAGCTGGAAAACAAAAATATAATTTTTTCCAATGAATTGGGAAAGAAATGAACACAGTTGTGGAACAAAATCTCTATCTACGCTGGAGTTCTATATGAGTGTAATGTTGTTGCTCATGACCACGTATCAGGGCGGTGAGCACTCTTATCTCCACCTGTCCCTCTTTGGCCTCCGCACTTTCATTTTCCTCATCATTTCCACATCAAGCTTTCATTAGCAGCATCTGGTGCGGTTCTCAAAAGCCCTTCACTGGTAATTATCCAGCAAGAGGCGAGTGTTTCCCCAGCTGGCCTGGCAATCCGGACCAGTGAAGCCCTTTTTACATGTGCCCCGTTCTGACCTTAAAGCTAATGCTCTGCCATAAGAGAGCTGGAAAAGAAATGAAACTATGAGGGAAACTATAGGAATGACTGCGTGAGGAGAGGGTGTCTCCTGAGGGGTTATCACTTCTGATGCTGATGCACACACACACACACAGAGTCCATGACATCACCACCAACACATGCACAGCAGGGTTTGTCTTATCACCCACCGCATGCCCTCATCCTGACCTGATTACACAAAGGAGATGAACATGTGTGCAGACAGATACGCAATGTGTGTAAATATTTACATACTTATGTAGATCCATTTGTGATGTAAATCGTTCTTATAAACAATTGAGTATCTGGCTATGTAAATACACAGATGATTTCTACAGATGTTTGCCAGACAGCCCACAGAACGTGGATATTAATGCTTTGAAAATACAAGCCTTCACATGCTCCCTATCCATCGAGTCACTGCTCTGTTGTATGAATTTGTGAAAGCAAAGTGGGAAATCACGTGTAACGTTACATTGTGGAGCAGTTTCAATAATGTTGCTAAAACTGCTACTTACACAGCGCTCTCGCACACACTTTGTGGTTAGAGTGGAGCTCGTAATATACACTCGTAATTGAAAGGGTTGGCTCGTTTCATGCACTCAGGGCAGATTGTAACCACTGTGTTTGAGAGCAGGCTCTTACCACAGTGACAAGCTACCACTACGAAACCCTTGACCTGCACACTGACTAGATTATACCTGACAGAGGCGCCGAGGGGCGAGGATGAAAATTGAGAGAAATTATAGGAAAGTAAAAAAAAAAAAAAAAAAGAAGAAGAAGAAGGGGAAAATCAGTCAAAGGAAGCGAGGGTGGATAGAGAGATAAAAGTATTTGACATTGTGCATGATTAATAACAACTATATCTCGTGTTCAGACATCTAAAAAGAGAAGGAAACTGAAGAAGAAATATTTCCATAAAAGCAAACAAACTTTGACCAGCCAGTGTTGAGATGGGTCGCATTATACATTTGTAAAAAGAAAAGTAAAGAACCTTTTACTCAGCTGACCATGAGAAGATGCAGCACAGTAAACATCAATAACAACTCAGAGGGAGAGAAAAACAAAGTTTTTATTTATTTATTTATTATACTAAACAATTTCACTGTGGTTTGTGTTTGAAATCAAACCATAAGTGACAGTCTGTCAAACATTTGGATTCATCCATTCCATCTCTGTCACTATATTTTTCATACGCGTGTCATTTCCCAACACACACAATATCCATACCTGTGGAATGAATACTGTCTGTCGTTGCCTCTCTTTGTGTTGATATTCAACATTTGCCGTCTCCCCTTTCTCTCCTCTGCGTTATTTTTCCTTCCCCTGCCACAGTTTCAGAACCCGTATGCATACTCACCTCCGTTCCGCTTCGGGACGGTTCCAAATGGATCAACAGAGAGGAACATCAGGAAGAACTACCCTGCCATGCATCAGTACATGGTGAAATATCATCAAACTGGCGTTCAGGACGCACTTGTGAGCCTCAAAACAGGGTGAGGAAACACTGTGTGTGCGTTTTTGTGAGTAAGCACACTATTTTCCTGTTCCACTCTAATCAATGCTACTTGACTAATGCAAAATATTTCTTTGTCAACCTGTTTCCGTGTGAATGTGTATGTGTGCACCTGCAATGTCGGTGAGTGTACTTGGTGTCACGTGTGTGCGACAGCTCCTCTGAGATTGGCGATGAATGGGCTTCCTCATTGGAACAGCAGGAGCTATATTTAGTACTGGTCTTACAATGGGACTGCTGGTGATGGGGTGGATGTGTATGTGTGTGAGAGAAGGTGTATGGGGAGAGCAGGAGGGTGAGGGGGGGGTTATCACGCAGCTAACCAAGAACAGATTGAAGGAGTGGAACACTTTAAGCTGGTTGGATGGATAGAAAAGTGGCGGTAAAGATGGTAAAAAGGAAAAAGAAGCAGAGGAGTGGCTCTCATCACACATTAAATGGGAATAAGAGGAAAAATGGTCGGGTAGGAGGCCAAGGGCAAAGTGCCTGATAGGGGGAAATGATTGAAGGGTGAAGGGTAGGAGGAAGGACACAAGAGACTGGAAGGAGAAGAAAGTGGTAATGTAATGAAAAAGGGAGGAACATGGGAATTAGAGGGGAAAATTGAGGGTAAAGGGAGAAATGGGAATGGGGAGAGGGCAAAGCAAACAGCAAAAGAAGGGGCGGTGGGGTACATCAAGCAATGGAGAGATGACAGAAGGACAGAGGGATGATGAGATGATAGGGAAAGGAGTTGTTTCTGATTGGTTAAAGGCAGCAGTCAGCGTTTACAGCTCAAAGGACAGGCTGCCCCGCGGAGGCAGGGGGGGTATATGTCTTCTGGCTCATTCTCTCTCTTCCATAAATAATAAATAATCTGGATGTAAACACAAAAACAACCTAAACCAGTTCAGCATTGTGAATACTCTCTGCCTCTGTTGGTGCATGAACATGTGTGCAGCATACATCTAAACAAACATACACACACCGGTACCTCAGGGAAGCACACACAAGAAGCGTGCTTCAAAATGAAAGCACGTGCTCACACTTTACATCTATGCACAAAGAGCTAGCACCAGGTATGCACAGTTAAAAGAAAAAATCCTCACTGATAATTCTATTCGGTGTTCTAGCCTGGTATTAGTAGATGAGCAACAGCACAGTGTTCAGCTGTTTGTGGCTTGATAGCTGGATTAGCTCTCGTCACACATAATGCCGAGAGGCTTTACACACAGAATCTGTTACAGTCACGAAGAACCAAAACCGTGCACATGGGAGTTGAACTGATTTAATTACATTTCAAGACCTGAATTACACACAGTAGCAGCAAAGATTAGATTTTAGAAGATGAATGACGACAGTGGAATGACAGTATGCAAAATTGGATGTTCAAAAAATGAACACAAGTAACGAAGGAGCCACAGTAATGACGTCACGACCAAGACCTCCATCTGTAGTTGGTAAGCGATACCTACAGAAATGTGCAGGCTAACAGCTACCTCTGACCTGCCTGTCTTGTGGTACCATGATGTGACACTAGGTGCTATGTGAGTCAGTGTGGTGAACCGTCTGCCGTCCATCCCACAACTTCCTCCAGAGCTTCAGGTCAGCCTACTGCTGGGAGCTGTAGTTTCCACCACTAAAGACCGCCCTGGGCAATATGACACTAAGGTTGGAACTTGCCCTTCATTCACCTTGTCCACTAAAATTAGCTCGCATAAACAGTTTGTTTTTTGGTTTTTTTTCCCCCAATGTGAGGATGCCACAGTTAGAGCTACAGACACACACAAACACATTGGAGAGAGGGAAACTGTTAAAAACAATATTATGTGTCTTGCGTTTCTGTGTTGTTTCTCCTGTAAAAGAGTTTAAGCCTCTGTGTGAGACATTTTGACTTTTTCAAACTTCTATCGAGGCTTCAGCTTACTTTGTCATCCCAGGGTGCAGAGGAGCAGTTTTTCTGATTTAATTGCACTGTGCTGGACAGGTGACAGGTATGGAGAGGACAAGATGAGGGCTGAAGCTCATATATATCACCATCTACTTTCAGGTGTTGTCCATGCTAATTGGACCTGGAGTAGAATTTTTTGCCTATTCGTGCTGCTGTCTGGACAGTTACTGTCAGTTACTTTCAGCTTATTTTATAACTGATGATTGCACAATGTATTGATCCAGTAGACAGAGATTACACATTGTGCCGGCTCCAGTGGGTGATGTCACAGCCCACCGGCGTTTCATTCCAAGTTCAAGCTCTTAGTTGTTGGTATAGCCAAAGCAAAGGGGATCAGTGAGATGAAATTGGTCTGGGTTTATTGTAGTGAAAGAATGAAGCCAGAGAGACATGGTCAGTAAGATATTGAGACGGTAAGAAGCTTTGGAGCTGATTTTGCGAGAGGAAAAGAAAAAGAAAAGAAGAAAAGGGCCACCAACTTCTGATTAGATCGAGATAGAAACTTCAAATCAAACTTAGTTCAACCTAACCACGTGTTAAAGTGTTGAATTGCTAAATAAATTCTTCATAACGTAACTTATGAACTCATGAAAACACAAAGGTAAGAAAAAGGAAAACCTTAATGTGGGTTTTGCATTCCTGGTGCAAATGTACCACACAATGTCAACAAGCTGTAAGTGATGCAACTGTCTGGAGCAAAACACAGCCTCCTCGTTCATTTTAAAGTGGCTGTGTTAACACAGCGGGGATCCCAGAAGCAAAAGGTCTGGCAAAAAAAAAAGAAAGAAGTTGCCTTTGCTCCAATATGCTCCATTTACCAATCAAACACATGCAAAGACTAACACACTGTAATGCGCTCTACTGAGAGCCATATGGCACTGTGCAAATTTAAATGCTCAATGCGCAAATTTAAACACACGGAGCAGAGGATTCCTTACTGCTGTGAAAACTTGGCAGAGTTGGGAAATCCTGCCTGAATCCAGAGTCTTGGCATCTCATGAGTCTTCAACCTGAACTGTTTGCATTTCATTTTCTGTCTGGTAACACGTAGCCACGCCAACGCAGCCCCTTGTGTTTTTATGACGCAGTGCTCTTCTCAGTTTGAAGACAGGCATGCGTGTTTTCACTGAAACTGAAACTTTTCTTTGGTGTGGTTTTGAAATGGTGATTTTGGAACATTTTTACACATGAATTATGACCTTTATTAAACTTTATTCCCCTCAAAGTTAAAATGTTGTACCATATATACTTACATCACTGAGCTATTTTTTTTTTTTGGATTGGTATTTAGAATGTGGTTCTGTTCCAGCTTTCTATTTGGGATATAGTTATAAATATGATACCGTTCTTCGTTCATTTTAAATGTCCAGTCTGCTTTTGCATTTATGGCAGGGATTGGGAAAAAAAAAATCTGTGCTGTCTTTAGTCATCCCAGAAAGGTGTGATGTACGAACTGAATGGCTGAATCCCTCTCCATGCCTTTGGAGCTCCAATGTGTCTGCGAACATGCACAGACAAATCCATGCTCACAGACATTCACCAGAACGCAATAACACACAAACTGCACCGTACACACACAAACACACGCCTGGTTCCCCCACATGTTTGGACAGACTCTGCGTGTAGATGGAGCCAGTGCTGGGTTAAGCTAATTACACAGCTAAACTATCGGCTGTGAGCCTCTGTTAGAGGGCTGAATCTGACATTCAGTAAATGCCAGCCAGTCACTGCACTCTTAGCAGGGCTGTACGTGTGTACATGTCTACGTGTTTGTGTGTGCGCGCGTGCGCGCTCAGAGAGGGTGAGAGTGCGGCGGTTAGTGACAGCATCAATTACATTGCAAATGTCAGTCTGAGTCTGGGATCTTTGGTGTTTCACTTTGGAACCTGCTCATTTCTGTGTATGTGTGTGGACAGAGGTGAGAGAGAGAGAGACAGAGAGGAAGAGTGTAAATGTTTGTGTCTGTTTGTGTGTTTGTTTAGGTCGTCCATGTGCCTCCGAGGTCCTATCATCAGTGAAGCGTACTGTATTGAACGACAGCCTCTCCCCACTGTGTCATCTTGTGTTTGGTTATGCTCGGTTTACAGTCCTATTGGAGATGATTTAAGACTTTAGAATTGATCTGCAAATAACACATTCTGAAAATAAGCCCCTCTTCTGCTGTCTGTCTCCTTCTGTGCACTTCTCACTCAATCTCTTTTAAAAACATTTAAAACCCCTGATGCTTTGTCTTCTTCCCCTCCCTCTGTTTGTTTTCTTCTGTCTCTCTCCTCTGTTCTTCTTCCTTTTTTTTTTTTTTTTTTGCAGTAAACTGGATGCCTTCATCTATGATGCTGCAGTGTTGAACTACATGGCCGGCAGGGATGAAGGATGTAAGCTGGTGACCATTGGCAGCGGGTAACTAGAGCTTTGTTTCTTTGAAAATACACTTTCAGTGTGGATTGTCTGCACGCCATGATGTCATCCTGACATTCTTTGGTCCAAACCACAATGTAAGTTGAGTAAAGGTATTTTAATGTTTGATTAAGTTTCCACTGCATTACCACATGGACTGTGAAATATTCCTTTTTTTTGGTGGGGGGGGGGGGGGGCAGATCACGAACACACAAATTAAAAGCTCTTGTTCTTGTTCTTTTCAATTTTTTCCAGGAAGTTACAGGTTATGACCAAAAACAGACACAGACAGCATGCCCCTTTTGTTATTTCTTCCACTACCAAATTCACTTCCACTACAAAATCCAATTTTGATGATATTTGGAGAGAGGACAGCCTGCAGCAGTCTCTCTTCAGTAAAATATTAATAAATATTAGATACTTGGAATTTAGATAAACAATGATACAGCTGCTAGAGCAGCATGATATTATTTATGGCCAGGGATGTAGGCTGCATGTCTCCAGGCTCAACCAAGAGTAAATCAAGAGTTTCAGGAATTTCGACTGAATGCGTCTAACCTGTATTTCTAGTTCATGACATTTATCTGCATCATTATGCAAGAGGTATTTCCTCGAAGAAAAGCTCAATCACAGTGACATTAACTGCAGAAATAAAGTTTTTAAAATGTGTGTTTTGTGCGTGTGTGTTTGGGCGTGCTTGTGCTCAGGTACATCTTTGCTACCACTGGTTACGGCATTGCTCTGCAGAAAGGCTCCTACTGGAAACGACAGGTGGATCTGGCTATCCTGGCCATTATTGGAGATGGTGAGGAACACACACACGCGTCTTTCTCGTACACAAATTCCGTGTGGATGAAGGCATCCACGAAAAGGTTACATTATACCTTGGCAGCTTTGTTAATTCATGGTACTTGCACTACACACACGCGGACATCTCTACCGTCTTGTCTGCTGACAGCACAAAGGGAAAGTATAAATAGTCCTTTGATGTTATTCTGGACACAAAAGGCTGCTCTAAACAGAGGGCAAAGTGTGTAAGTTATTCTAATGTATTCCTCTCTGCAGCAACAGATTTGTGTGTGTGTTTGTGGGCTAGTGTGTGTATGCATTACGCTATCTGAAACACCACGTTCTTATATTACAGTAGCTTCCGAAGTTCTTACATAAACAATTTCTCACTGCAAAACAGACAGAAAAGCGAGACAGCTCGAGCTTTTAGTGACAGATTCATTTACATTTTACATCGAAAGCATTTTGCTGATGCAAGTGTTCACAGCCACTCACATTAAGTGCACTGAAGTTGATTAAATGAACATTGGTGTCACAATAATCCTCTCTAACCAAATCTTATCAGGGCTGCAGAGCACGCAGGCCACACTTAATTCATATTTCAGGGCTGAATAATTTTGAGAAAAATCAGACTCAGTGTTTTTGTTTGGCTTTGTCTTCTTCTCCAACTTGATCTGTTTGTACAACTAGCTGTTTAAGCATTCATTGTATATATTCACCAAGCATATGTATATAGTGGGATTTTTCCAATATGCCGAAACCCAAGTGTTGCTGTTTGTCTAAATGAATAAAGGCAAATGAGGATAGAAGGCTTATAAAGAGAGAGTGCGAGAGAGGGGGAACACAGAGCATGTGGTGGCCAGAGGGAGGATGGAAAGAGGACGAGGCAGGATGAGAAGAACACATGAAAAGACTGTGTGTCAGGTGCAGCGAGAGAGAGAGAGAGGGATGGGGAGTGAGAGGAGGGCAGGTTGCCTGATAGATGACAGTGACTCGGTGTCTTGGCAGATGCTACTTGATCAGATAGACACAATGTGGGGGGAGGGCATATGGCTTCCCGCAGACCGAGAGCAGACAGGGGGCTTCTTTGGGGTAGAGTGGAGGAAGTTGAGGAACAAAGATGAACAGACAGAGAGAAACAAAAGCGGCTGTCTGGAAACACTCGGGCTGATATACACACACACACGGCCAAACCTGCTGCGGGTCACAATTAGACAGTTCGAATTCCTCTCCAGTTATGTTTGGACCTGTGGTTTATTTCTTCACGTTACAAAAGTAAGGAAAAAAAAAACTCTAGAAACAACATCAACGCTCAGTTACCTCATTAGGAAATTCTGTCTCAGGCTTTAAGCCCCACCCACCAGTGCTGCTTGTACAAGGTTGACAGAGCGGAGTCTCTAGATGTTTAGCAGAGGAAACATTAAAGAGCCGCATGTTTCAGCCACATACCGAGACAGCAGATATTGTGGGACAGTTAGCATATATACCATGTTTTATGCATTCGTGCTGTTTGTTAGTTTCCAAATGACATTCGCTGACAGAGCTTGATTGGTTATACTAATGTGAACTCTTGCCCTCTTTACTGATGAGCCAGGTTTCTCTTCCAGCTGCCCTGCAAAAGGTGATGGGATTGGTTCCTAAGGTTTGCCAAGTGTGAAAGCCTGAATTTGAGCCATTTTTTTGTGAGACTGACTTGGTTCACAGTTCCCAGGTGGAAATGAGCAGACATTGCCGTGACCGCTCATTTCTCCATTCAAATGCGAGGTAAAGCGCCTTTTCAACACGAGCAGTTAAGAAAGCAAACATGCTTTTACGGTGTCGAACTCTGCAACTCTTCCCCAACAGCCCCAGACTAGTTCCCGTTCGATTGTGGTCAGGGTCAGGAAGCAAGCAGGAGCTGTTTCAAAGTGCAGATAAGCACTGTCTGCGTGAACAAATTTAGTGTTTGTGGTTCATAGTAATATAAAGTATACAATAGAATATCAAAACTTCACTCCCATATTTGAATATGGTTGTATGTTATGTATGTATGTTTGTTTATTTTTCATTTCGTTTTGTGTTTTAACCATAGGTTCTTCAACTAAAACCTTGTTAAAAGCCCCGAAAGTGTACATGAGAGCAACAGTGCAGGCAGGAGCAGTTCCCCAAAAGCTTTTCCTTTGAATGCACCAGATTTATGTAAAACAAACATAAGCGAGAGAGAGAAAAGCAAAGTGACCTGTTGATAGCTAAAAATCTAATACAATGTAATTCTCTTCAGCAGCCACTTCCAAGCAAGTCATCATATCATGTCATATTAACCTAAGATGTACTATGGCTGCATCTTCAGGAGACAAATTGTTCCCAATCATCCTAAAGGGTTAATGACATCTTTGTGAGTCTGGAGCCCCGAGACATCTAGCTGAACCCCACCACGATATTTGTCTTTCCCCACTAACGTCATAAGATATCCAGCCCTGAATGACACAGATTGGATTAGCCACGCGCCAAATGTCACAGAGGAAGCCAGAGAGGGAGGGTGGACAGAGGGACGGGAGCACAAGAGTGAGAAATGAGAAAAGATAAGGTCTTTGTTGCTACCTACCTTTATTTCGTTAGCACTGAAGAAACAATATCCTAACATAGAAGGGAGTAGAACCCCATTTGCCCACGGAATGCTTGTTAATGAAAGAGTTGTTGGTCTGATGGTGTCGGATCAAAACATTTCCAGGTCATTTCAAACATTTTTCTTAATGCCATTTTTTTCTGACCTTATGGTTCTAAGCTTCAACCCTTAAGTTATCAGAAATGTGAGCTGACGAAACCTTTATTTCCTGCCCCTCCTACTGTCTTCTCTGTTCACAAAAATCAGCGTGAAAGAGTTTTGAAATTGCTTTATTCAGTGCTTTACCAGTTTTGTTCACTTGGTCCATGAAAAAAGTGCATTGAACTTTATTTCCAGCCTCAAAAGTGTGTGATGATCGACGACTTAAGCTGATGTTGTTGTGAAGCAGCAGCAGGTACTGTTTCACTGACGCCTGCTTCAGCAAGCCGGGTCTGCTTTCCTCCATCAGTCGGGTAAGGACTGGTTTGTGCAGAGGAGGTGTATGTGTGCGACCATGTTCTGCAAGCATTGCTAAAGCTGATGTGTGGTTTGGGAGAGCAAAAACCTGCTACAGGATAGACTTACATTTTGAATTATAGCGAGACACTGGTGAAAAACTCTGGGACAAACATTCATATTATATCCAACCTTAAGATTCATTGGCTTCAAACCCCGAAGTAAAGAATTTGAGTCTCTCTCTTTCTCTCTGTTCTTTGTTTTTCAGGTGAAATGGAGGAACTGGAAGCCCAGTGGCTGACGGGAATTTGCCACAATGAGAAGAACGAGGTGATGTCCAGTCAGCTGGATGTGGACAACATGGCTGGGGTCTTCTATATGCTGGCCACAGCCATGGGGCTGTCTCTGATCACATTCGTCTCTGAGCATCTCTTCTACTGGAGGCTCAGATACTGTTTCACCGGGGTCTGCTCCGGCAAGCCGGGCCTTCTTTTCTCCATCAGTCGGGTAAGGACTGTTCACGTGCAGGCATTGTTTAGCCTGCTGTGTGGTTTGGGAGAACAAAAAACTACTACTGGCTTACACAGAAGTTTTTATGAATGAAAATAAGACTTTGGAACAACAGTCTTGATTTATGTCAACACACAGAAGCTGCCAGTGAATATACATACGTGAATATCTGAGCCTGGTGTGGTCTGACTGGGTTCACAGTGGTCGTTCCCATGACTGAAAGGTGACACAAAGCACTGTAACCATAGTCGGGGCCAACGCTGCGTTATTGGGTTGGACAAGTCTGCCTCGGTTCCATTTTCCAACAGCAGAATGAGGGAACAGAGGAAGCATCCTCACAGACACAGAGAGAGAGAGAGCTAATGCTAAACTAAGAAACTGACACAAGGGAGAAGGAGGGAGAGCTGCACAAAGGAGGATAAGAGGGAAGGATGGGGATGGAAGCAGGAGGGGGGAATCACGAGGCAGCCCTGAATACTGACAAAAATAGATCTTAATTGCGGCATGTTTTTTTTTTTTTTTTTTTTTTTTTTTTTGGGGAGGGGGGGTTGAAATCATTGCAAACTGCGCTAAGTCAATTTATCCTGTCTCATTCAGCTAAAATGGTCAGCATTCTGCCTTGTTGTGTGTGAGAACTGAAGACATGGACATGCATCCCTAAAGGCACTGCAGTGTCTCTGCGCTACTTTGGCGGGGGAGAGTGACTGTTAACTTTGCAAATGCTTGAACAAAGAGGGGTGATAAAGAGGGCAAAAACTTTGAAAAGTTAAAGTGAAGTTATTGAGAACAATGTTGTTTTAAATCTGAAGAATGATTGAAGGCAAAAGACATATTTATGTGGATAATCAGACTGAGGAAAGAATCTGTGGCTGTTGTTGTTTTTTTACGACTCTGTGGCGTCACTACCTTGTAGTTGGCCCAGATATATTTTATAGCCTCCCTCCCTTCCAGGTCATGGTAGTTTAGTTATTCTCTCTCAAAAAATTGTAAACCCTGTAGTCCTCTAAGGGAGGTTTAAATTCTGTCCCGTTTTATTCAGTTTGTGTATTCTTGTTTTTGTGTGGTTGTTATTTAATTATCGTTCTCTTCCATTTAAGTAATTCCTAAATTATTATGCTCATTTTATAATCATACACTCATAAATTCATTATGGTTGTTTCAAGTTTCTGTTTACGTCACAAAAGCCTGTGCTTTGCTGATTCACAAGCAATCTTGCATTAGTTTAAGACATTTCAAAATAAAGCAGATCTCAAATATGTTTGGTCTTAGTCAATAAGTAATCATTATTCTCTTTGTCTGTTTCAATCCCTCATCATGTTCGGCTTTACCTCTCTCATTCCATTTTATCTCCTTCACTCTGTCATCCGCCCCTCCTGCACTCCTGATTCCGCCTGTTCGTACGCACCCACCTTTTATCCATGCAGGGAATCTGGAGTTGCATTCATGGAGTCCACATTGACATGAAGAAAAAGACAGATCTGGACTTTAGCCCACAGGACAAAATGCTTAAACTCATTAAGTCTGCCAAACAGATGACCAACATGTCTAACCTTGGCGGATCACGCCTAAACTCACCCAAACGTGAGTTCATGCACTCAGCTGGCCCGATGATCATGGATATGATGGCAGAGAAGGGCAACTTCATTTATGCTGACAACCGAAGCTACGCTCCTAAAGACATGATCTATGGGGATACTGGTGACCTCCAGGCTTATCTTGCTAACCGTCACAAAGATCACCTTAACAACTACATCTTCCAAGGAGGCCAGCACCCTCTCACCCTGAATGATGCCAACCCCAACACAGTAGAGGTGGCGGTGAGTGCAGATGCAGTCCAAACAAATGCTAAGCCACCAAGGACCCTGTGGAAGTCAATGGACACGCTCCGTTCAGTGCCTCCTGGGCCCCCTCCAATGCCCGACATGCTGATGCCAGAACCTCGAATGTCGATGAAGACACAGCGCTACCTCCCTGAGGACACAGCTCACTCTGACATCTCTGACTGCTCGAGCAGGGCAGCTTCCTACAAGGACCCAGAAAACAACAAGCACCTGAAGCCCAAGGACAACTTAAAAAAAAGATCGGTGACGTCAAAATACCCAAGGGACTGCAGTGAGGTCGAGCTGTCCTACTTAAAGACTAAGCAGGTCAGCGGTGGAACTAACCAAACAGGGAGAGGAGGAGGAGTAGGAGGAGGAGGAGGAGAGAAAATCTACACCATTGACTCAGACCGAGAGCTGAGTCTGCACTCAGACCCCCTTCACTACCGCGAGAGTCGTGGCCTTGCTGCAGATGATTTGGATTACCCCGAGATCTACTCAGACCACAGTGACAACTTTAGGAAGTGTGAGCAGCCCATCATTCATCTGAACTCCTCACCTTTGCATCACACAGACTCAGATCTTCTGCCAGACCCAACTTACTCAAAACATTACAGTGTAAAAGAGAAAAACCTTTCCCTGTCACCACATGAATCCATCGATCGCTACAAACAGACACACTGCCGTTCCTGCTTGTCCAAAGTGACTGCTAGCTACCCACCAGCAGGGGCATACACATCTACTGGATCTGTCTCAGCTTCTGCCACGCGCTCACCTTACAATCGGTGTGAAGCGTGCATACACATGGCCAATCTGTATGACATTAGTGAGGACCAGCTCCTCACAGACCCTTTGGTCAGTCCCACCATGCATCACCAACAGCAGCAGCAGCCAGACAAAATGTTTGGTCTATATTGGCCACAGACGGATGGGCCACATGTCCAAAAGAGAAACCGTTTGAGGCTGAGTCGTCAGCATTCTTTTGACAACATCATGCTAGAAAAGCCCAAGGATGTAGACCTGGGCCGACCGGCTCGTAGCGTCAGTCTCAAAGAGAAGGAACGCTTCTTGGACTCCGCATCTGACTCACCTTATGCGAACATCTTTGGCATGCGTCCCTACTCCGGCAGACTGTTTGGCACTGGCTCCAAATCAATGCTGTTTAACCACAACCTGGAGGAGAGCAAGAGGAGCAAGTCCCTGTACCCAGCCCATGGCTCGGAAAACCCTTTCCTCAGCCATTCGCTGAGGGATGACGCCAGCAGCAGACTGGTCCATGGGCGTAGCTCCTCTGATATTTACAAACAGGTGGCAGTGGCCTCACCTGTAGCGGTCGTTGGGGCGGCCCCCATCAAAACACGCAACGATGCGAACAATCTCCGCTCTTCCGTAAAATCCACCACTTCTTACTGCTCACGGGACGGGCGGATAGCGAATGACATGTACAATAAAGAGCATGTGATGCCTTACTCAGCCAATAAGACTAGTGCATACCCCGCCCCACGTGGCGTCCTTAACTCAGCCCAGTTCAGCAATAGACGGGTCTATAAAAAAATCCCCAGTCTGGAGTCAGATGTTTAGTTTTGTTTTCTCTCCTTCTCGCTCCTCTCTGGGTTTGTATTATAATTTATCAACTATGTTATCCACTAGGGGATGCCATAGCCTCACTACATTTTTCTTATCTTCGACATAGTAACCCGAATGAACTTGTGCCCGCTTGTGACGGGAATGACGGTACTACTACTACTACTCTCTTTGCAGATGATATCACCATTTATGTCCATCCTCAGCCATGTACCAAAGAGTTGGCTGCATGGTCAGCTCTAAGGTGTCTGTGAGTAAATGGAAAAAGGAATCATAAAGCCCACACGCTTTGGAAAATGGATAAGAAATGGCAAAGTCTCGTTAGCGGGACCAAGAAAGCCGAAGTAACGATAAGGGGAGGAATTTATTACTCTATTGATCTGTGATTGAAGAGGTTGAGGATGTGGTGAGGAGAATAGTAGAAATGACATGAGAAGAGAGGAAGAGCTTTCAACCCCTCCTCCTTTTCCCTTTTTCCCTTTCCACCTACACTGTCAGGCTTTGGGCTCACTAGTTGAGGAGAATGGGCCTGACAGGGAGACCAGATGGGCACGTTTGATGTCGCAGCCAGACATGTTGGTGTCCCAGGAGGGCAGGGGCGTCACGGTGAGCTAGTCCAACAGCCTGCTGCTTGTTACTCTGACAAATATGGCCACTGAGACACCTGGCAGTGCAAGGGGAGAGAGAGGGAGAAAGGAGTTGAGCGGCACAGAGTGGCACATCCAGTCGTTTTTTGCCAGTTATGGTTTTGTGTGCTTGGTCAGAATTCAGTTTCATGTCTTAAGCCCATTCTTAAGGACACGGGAGTGATGAGAACGTGAGAGTAATGTAGGTGCTATCAATGAATAATGTTTACAGACTGACATAAAAAAAAAAAGACAGACTGACAAAATGACTGATAGAAAAGACAGACAAGCAGGGAAACCTGAGGTATATGATGGGCATTTCATTTGTGACGCTGCACATAGAAAAATAATTGCAAAGTATTGCTTTTTTATTCTATTTAACTATAAGATTAATTAGGGATTCTGGCATCCGGATCCCGTTATGTAGGATTTTAGTGTTTGCTTATTTGATAGCACAATAGCCATTAGTTTTAAAACCTCTCTCCCACGTTTGCTTTTAAAAAAGCATAGTTTTTTTTGGGGAGGGGGAGAGTAAGTGTAGTAGATTATTTTGCATGTGTTGATTTTTTTCTGTGTCGGAGAAGAGAAAATACACACATATACTCTCACAGACACGTATTTTACATGTTTTTGAAAAGAGACTTATGTCTTGCCAGATATGATGGATGGATACTTGTACAATCGAAACCTTGAACCTTGATCTTTGTGCTTAGTAATACAGCGTCACGCTTTGGGTCCCGCTGCAAAAGAGCAAGAGAATGGCGGAAGGGAAGAGAGCACAGAGGATATAAAACAAGGGAGGAAAGGATGAAAAGACAATTGTGTCCACCACTACCTTGTTTGAGATGAGGAAGGGGTGGGCACCAATGTGTTTTTGTTTTGTTTTGTTTTGTTTGTTTGTTTTTTGTTTTTTGTTTTTTTGCCTTTTGAACTCCCTGCCATTGAGAAACAGGGTATTAACTATAAAAAAAAAAAAAGAAAGAAATACTGAAAATTCCTTCCTTCTATCCTCCCTCCACCTTCTCTTTCCCGATCAACGTGATGAATAACTAAAATGACAAATGATTATAGAACCACCTCACTTTTAACAGTTTCTTTGGTTTCTGTAAAATTGAGCTTTGGTTGGTTGTTTAGTTGTTCGGTTCTACACACT
The DNA here is from genome assembly GCF_900963305.1 of Echeneis naucrates. Taxonomy (NCBI): domain Eukaryota; kingdom Metazoa; phylum Chordata; class Actinopteri; order Carangiformes; family Echeneidae; genus Echeneis; species Echeneis naucrates. The sequence continues at coordinate 12,468,443 of NC_042518.1, forward strand.
ACCATGAATCACAACAGTCCAACTGTGGATTCTGTTCCAAATTCGTCATCGTTTACAGTTGATGCACTATCATCCCGGTTCGTGAGGATTGGAAGACTCCTTGAGATGGACCCCTTGTTTACCTTCATCACGTTGTTTGGGTGGGGTGTGGGTTTGGCAGGAAAGGGTGGAGAGAAACGGATCCAAAGAGGCTCCTTTATGTGCTCATCAATCATGTATCTATGTATGGATTAAGTGGAGTGTGTGTGTGCATGGCAAAACTTGGGTAAGCTTGAAGACAAAACATTTGTTAACGTCATTGTTTATGCATTTTTTTGGTTGATTCTTGATTTGTTCTTTTTGATAGCACTTGTTAAAAAGGACTTGCACATGTGCATAATTCCTTGTAGACATATGCCCACAAAAACACAATTTTTTCGTAGCATTATACTGTACAAACTGTACAGTCAAATGAAAAAAAAAAAATCATGTAACCATATTAACTGACTGATTTGCTTGATTGATTGGATTAACAAAGTGAAATTGTGATGAAATAAAATACCTCAGGATGATTCTGTGCGCATTGGGGGAGCTTCAACAGTAGCAACAGAAGATGATACGGCACAGATTTTTTCTTTTTTTTTTTTTTTTTTAGGAAAAAGAAAATTCTAAAAAAAAAAAATAAATAAATAAACACAACCACAACACAATTTCTAGTGGCCGCAAAGCAGGATCAAACTTTTCTCTTTTCGATGTTTACCAGTCCAAGGTCTTCCAGTTCAGCTCTCTGCCCGAACTCACGCAACCCAAGTACAGAAAGAAGAGGAGGATGAGAAGGACAGGAGGGATGGTTGTAGGGGACCTAGATCATTTTGCTCACACAGGGGTGCGTTGTATGCAACTCTACTCCTTGCCAAACTGAGCACCCTTAACAGAGCGGAGGATGCTATTTAAACATCCGCAATCTGAAAAGCTACCGGTTTATGGAATACTCTAACAGGAATCTTTCTCTTTTGCTCTCCATGGTTTTTAATAGCAGCCGACTGCTTTAGCCACTGTGTTTCAATCGAAGCTCCATCTTTAACAATCAAGGTCATATCGCCCTTTTGTACTCTTGGAATACGGCAGCGAACCTTTCCTTGCTCCCCAATCAGCTTACCCAATGTTGACTGATGAGCAACATTTGTCCTTTTTTTTTGCATCTTATCTGCATATTTTTGATTATTATCATATTTATCTCCACATGCCGCTTGAGTGAGCTAACTAGTGAACAATATGCACATGTAAAAATGTCAAATGGCACCCCTCGCGTTTTATGAACTCATGATGATTTGTTCTGTTCGTTCTACTTTTTCCAGAACTGTCATGTAAACTGAAGCTGTTTTATGTTCAAACGCACACACACACACACACACACATCCAGACGCACCCTTGTGATGACAGCCCTGCTCTTTTTAATGGCGAAAATGTATTTTAATTACATTTAATGATAAATAATGAGGTGATGGCATGCAACCCCAGATGTAACAATTTTAATGTTTTATGTTTTGTTTTTTTGGTTGTTTGTTTGGTTTTGTTTATTTTTTATTTTTTTATTTATTTATTTATTTATTTTTGTTATGATGTTATGATCACTAATGCATTATAACCAGGTGTGAGTATATACATATTTGAGAGAAAAAAAAATGATCTATGTTTAACATGATGAAGATGCTGCTGCTGCTTTGGGGGAGAAGGCGAGGACTTGACCCTCATGCAACTTGTTCGTTGGCGGACTGGCTGTTATCAGGCCATGTTTAGCCCACTGGAGTTGCGGGTCAGGGCTTGGCTTGGGATGGCGGGACATCCTTGCTCTTCCTCCAATGGCAGGTGAGAATTACTGTATCACCAGCTCTGCTTCTCTCTTCCCTCTCCTTCATGTGTGGTCAGGACTTCAACTGTAAAGAAGATAAAAGATTTTAAAAAAGAAAAAAAAGCAACCCTCTACTTTGAGTCTGCTATCCCTCCAAAGATACAAGACCTCTTTCTTTATGGTTTGCTGTAAGAATAGAGCTTTTTTTTTTTTTTAAACTAATACTTCCTCAAAGACTTTTAGGGAACTATTTTGAATATATTTAGAAATGACACCTGTATACATCGCTTGTAAATTCATACTGGAATACATCATCATGGAGAATTATAAATGATAAAGAGTAAAAACAATATTTTTTGTGTGAATTTCACAGGAGCTCTTCTGTACAGTGGCACTGTTTCTCTCTCTCTCTCTCTCTCTCTCTCTCTCTCTCTCTCTCTCTCTCTCTCTGTAGAGCGACTAGAATAAAACTTCACCATTCACAAGGTTTGCTGTCCTGTCAAAATTCGCAATGCACACGCACACCAGACACTGTGTGTCACATCTCACCCCTTTGTGCTGGGGGATTACTCTTGCAGGACATGAGGAAAAAGTCCTTTTCCATTCATTTGATTTTGCACCTGAAGATGCAGTTCGCTGTCCAAGACACAGAATTGGTGCGCGAGAAGATAATCTGCAGTCCTCATCACAGAGCTCATTGCCTCGCCATTGAAAGTGGCTCTTTGTTACATTGCGCTAATTTAAAGTTAACTCCAAAACTTGACCTTAATTTTGACTCTTTGATGATACAGGTAAGACTGGAATTTAAACAAATATTGCAGGAATGTAGACCAGAACATCAGTGAGTGAAAGATCTTTAGTTGCTCGTTGATCGTTTGGTGTACAAAACCTCCAGCTCTTTTAAAAACTCTTGTCAATACATTAGTATGTAATTTGTGGCATTTACCCCATTTGCTTTCCGCTATTGAAATTCATATGCATTCAAAGAGAAGATGAGAACATTTTTGAACGCTGAACGACAATCAGTCATTTCCGCGATGAGAACTCTGATTTAGCGATGCTGGTAATACTGGCCTGTCAGTAGACAAAACATGCCGCATGTATTCAACTAGTATGAATTAGTATTCAAACTAGTGATTCAACGTAGATGCTTCGGCCACCTCTGCCACACAACTTGGATTTGTGATTCCTGATGGCTCCACAGGCATTTCTGTAGAGTCCCCATAGGAATTCACCATGAGGTCTTTACAGTACGTAGGCAGTTTGTTGGATATGTTCAGTAACTCGCATCTACTGAGCCAATCTGCTGCCATGACTTCCTTTTATACTACAACTCTCTGTGGTCTGAAACAAATGCTCTGTTATAACCAGTAATGCCATTTACTTTCTTTGACAAGCTGAAAAAGTTCTGTTTTGTTCATTGTATGAGTACAGTTGATGGTACATGTGTAAACTACGTCAGCAAAAAGACGTTTTGTTGCAATGGTTTTCGCACTACTATGCATCTGTGTGTGTGTGTGTGTGTGTGTGTGTGTGTCCAGTGTGCACCGGAGCATTAAGACAATGTGAGTGGCTTTTAAATTGATGATCTTCTGCTGTACCTTTTGCTGACACTGTGCTCATTAGCTATAGGGCCTTCAAGTGAGAATGTAAAATTACCGTATTTTGGTGGATGAACTTATATTTGCTGCATTGTTTTGGGCTGCCTGTCCTTGTGTGTGCACAAGTAAGAATTTGAACAGCTCTGTTGGTCTTGTATAGCTCTGCCTCAAAAAGCTTTTCAATTTTATTATTGATGAAGTTCCCTTAGTGATTGGACCCCTCTGGACTAGTTCAAACATCGCGAAATTAGCAAAATGATCATGAAAAATGTGAAAATTCAATTTTTAATGGTCTTTTATGTTTGAAATTGGACGGCCTGGCTATTCTGGTGAAATTAAACCCGTATAGGGCAGAGAAATGTTAGAATTGGCTGTTCACTGCATTCAGAGCAAAATCTAGACAAAGCACCATTTAAAGTTGTTCAAACTAAAAATATGATGGGATTGTAATTAACCATTCCCCACTTCCTCAAACTCACATTCACTGCTATACAACATTGCATTGGATGTGGGAAATGTGATGTGTCTGCTTTGGAGCACAAATGCTCAATATAAATCAATGATAATTACAACATGTAGCGGAGAAAATTCCCATTGTTCAAAGGTTTATCACTTGATATCTTTTGCGTTAAAGTACCGTTTTATGGGATGTTTGCCTTCCAAAAAAGATAGTATTCTCTTGTTGATGCTCAGCCAGTTTGTGACAAGTGTAGGCACACCTCGCTAGATGTGTTGTTTTTTTTAGTTGTTTTAAGCTGTGTCTCTGTGTGACAGGAAGAAATAGGCAAAGAGGAGGGGCAATAATTGAAATGGGGGTGGACCAAACAGAACGCTGTGGAGGAATTTGTGTATGTGCGCATCTGTCTGTGTGTGCACACCCGTGTGTCAGCCGGTTTGACAAAAAGACTGTGGCAGATCATTCTTCTGCAGAGAGGTAGATGAAAGAAAGAGTGAAGAGAAAAGAGAACTCGTTTATTTTGTCATAAAATCACCTCCCATTTGATTCAGGGAGACAAACCATTGGCACGGTCAGCCCCCCCGCCGGCCCTCACTGCTTGTGTGTGTCTGTGTATGTCGGTCTTAGTGCACAAGTGTTTGCCCATAGATTTCTTTTTCTATCCAAACTTTTTTATTTATTGCATATACTGTATCCATCCAGTGGGAATCTTGAAAAATAAAAAGTTTTACCTCTTCATCCACACACACACACACACACACACATGTACTATCCACCTAAATTCAGAATCATTCTTAGTTTCTTTGAAGGAGCCCAGGGAAGAAGAAATGGGTCCAATTATTAGAGAAAAAAGGGATCAAAGTACTGTGCTTTTCCTCGCAATACAATGGTCGACACACACAAAAGACCCTCGCCTAAAGAAGAGCCTTTGAAGGTGAATGCCTTCACACTGCTTTTAAAATGGGTTATTCCTGGTTTGTTCAGTGTGCATGCTCTAGAAGCACCTTAAATTTAACATCTTCTATAAATTGCGAAAATGCAAATTAATAAAATCATGATAAAATTATGATGGCAGCTAAATATATCAGCCAAAGCAGCCAGCATTGTGAGGGTGTGTAACTGTAGCCAAAAAAACAAACAACTCTTTGAAAAAATAAGGCTGCTGAAGCTTTTGTTTAGTTCCAGTTACATTTAATTTATTTTTTGAATCTTTCGTATTTTGTCCCATTTCTAAGAGTGGTATCATTTTATGGAGGCACCCTTTTATGGCCACTAGTGACTGGAAGAATGATTACAGCCACCGATAACTCTTACAAAGTGCATTCGGATCATGATAGCCTGAATCCATCTTTAAACTTGAATTGCCCTCCTAATGCAGGATGTTATTAATAGTTTTGGAGTGTTTGCCATTCTCAGTAATAAGGTGTATATCAGCCAGTTAATAAAACCTAAAAGAAATCTACAAATAACACGTGATTAAATATAATAAAACTCAAACACCATAATTAAATGATAAATTCCATGATAGTGGGAAAATTATACTGGATGCACTGCTACTTGGTAATTATGATAAACATTTTACAGTTACAGATTAATTAATTAATTTATTTAAACAATGAGCAACAGAAACCAAGAATATAAATCCCAATATAATGACTGGCCCTCAAGCTGGACTTTAAGAGCAACCTGAAATAGATCATTGTGTTACATACTCAGTGGTCCTAGTGGTTTAATGTTGTGCACTCATGATGATGCTAGATTAGTTAGTGACATCAATGGCTCCCAAAGCTTCGAACCAAGAGGGAAATAAAGACAAATTAAAGTAGTGTAAAGTGATGGAAGTGCGCCAGTAGTTACTATATCGACCATGGTTTTAATGAGAAAGTGGGACAAAAAGAATCCCAAACCAGTAGACCAACAGCACTACTTAAATCCTTAGTTGCAGTTTGCTGTCTGAGCAGCGAGGTGGAAATGCTTCTCAGTGAGCTTCAGCTCGTTTTTCAAGTTTTTCAATGCAGCATGTTGGTTATTTGATGTGAGCGTTTTCTTCCACTGTGTACAAATCATTTCTGTTTTAACGCCACACGCACTCGTTAACAGTGAAGAACTTACGGCAGCCAACAGCTGTCACATTTGCATGTACGGTATAGACCCTGTGTAATTGAAAAGAGGGTTTAAGCAACACTTCAGCTGAGGTGTCAGAGGCATGTCCCGGTTGGTCATTTTAATTTCTCAGGGATTTAATGAGCCTGTAGAGGTCCTTGCCCATAGCCCCTGTTAATATTGACCCAGACTCAGAAGCCACTACTGCGGCTTTTTATTGCCACACTGATCGCAGTCTGTGTTACAACCATAGTTAACACTGGGTCAGCTGTCTTCTTGAATTTCTTTTAATGCTGCAAACCTCCTATGTTGGTATTTTTAAGCATTTAGTAAAAGCACGCCAATACACAACTTATTCATGATTGACTGTTTCCCAAAAACTGTCTGATTACACCCACAGAAGGGAAATCATATTTTGATGGCAAGAGCTGCATTCTGCTGACCGTCCATCGTTTTGTAATGAAGACAATAGAATCTGATATATGACACATTAAAAAGTGACAATGATGGAAGTTTAAAGAGAGAGAGAGAGACGTATGAATGGATCCATGGATGAACTATTTTGTGGTGTTTAGGTTAAAGCATTTCAGTGAGGATTGATTGCAGCTTTTTGACATCTGCTAACGGAAGAAAATAGGGCAGAGAGGAGGGAGAAAAGGGGAAGGTACACAAGACAGTCACATGATTAAGTAAAAATTTGGGAAAGCTTTGCAACTGCCAGAGAAGAGAAATCTAATAAAGTTTAAGACAAAATGGACAAAGTGAGAGGGAATTCAGTTTGGAAACGGATTTAGAATGGCCAAAGATTTAGATTTCCAAGTATTAGTTTGATTATATTATAAAAAAAAAAAAAAAAAAGATAAACAATTGTGTTTAACTGTACTTGACATGGGGAGAGGGGCTCAGTAGATTTCTCAGATTTCTAATAATGTGTGTCTTTGTGTATATGGAGCAGGTGGGTCATAAAATGTATGTGTAATCTGTCTTCCCACTGTCCCCGGCTGTAATGTCAGTAATAAAGTTAATTGGGTCTTTGCTCCTAGCCACGCAAAACATTCTGTGTGCGTGTGTGTGTGTGTGTGTGTGTGGTGTTGCCTGGTTTGTCTGGTTCTAAATAATGCTGAGACTTCAATTTGACACAAGGGAAATCTTGATCGAGACAGAAAAAAACAAAAGCCCAGCTTGTGACTTGGTGGTGCGCACCCCCTGTCTGAAGTCTTTATAGCGTCTATCACGACGACGGCGTTCTTTCCCAGTTGTCCTCCGTATAAAAGCATTCATTCACATGCTCTCATAAGTTCTCAATAGTTTCTCTGAGGTGCTGCATTCAGCTTAATCCACAACGTTGATTACACCCACAAATTATGAAAAACAGCAGGAAGAGACAGAAAAGGTGAATGTGTCCATTTGCTTATTTAAAAAACACACAATGAAATTAAATACTTGAGTGTGACAACAAGACACAGACTGGATCTGGAGAATGAGTTCAGCACTGCAAGATAAATGTCAGTTGAGGATACGAGGCCTTTTATGTCCCCACACTGCAGTTTGGAGGTAGAGGCTCCTGGTGTTTAGTTTGTTCGCTAATTAATAAAAGTAATTAACGCAGAATGAGGTCATGTGCTTTCTGTCTTCTCACTTCAAGTGCGAATGTTGTTTGAAGTATGATTGCGCTTCAGTTCAGAGTAATTACAGAAAAAGGAAATACATGAAACACACAGGAATTGTCTTTTTCTGAGAATAAATGTGCAGATGCAAAATGCTGTAACTTTGAAACTAACCATCTGAGACTTTGGGGAAAAAGAGCACTTAAAGCTAAAAAAAAAAAAAAAAAAAAAAAAAAAAGGAAAACAAATCCTTTCCTTTTCATCCTGTAATATACTGCCCACTTATAGTGACAGAAATGCATTGTCGCTGTAAGTTACCCTCACTCCCAGCTGCTGTAGCTAAAGCTTTCATCACCGTTTTCTTTGGTGTGACCATGTCCCGTTGATGGAGAGGAGAGCAGAGAGGAGAGCAGCTTAATCTGGAGGTTTGTGCATACACATTGAGGATAATCCTGGGTGGGGGTCCACGACTGGTGGTTAGTTCCAGCCAAAGTGTGCTGTGCAAGATGCCCTTGACTCGCCTTCTACCAGTCTGTGATCAGTTCTAATGTTCAGACGTGCGCAGAAACTTAACGTGTCCCTTAAGTCAGGCGGCAGAATCAAGTAAACAAGCAGAGTTTGGGCAGAACATTGTTAAACGTGTGGCGGTACGTAGGCTGTGTGCGCTGACAGAGAGCTGAGGTGGAAGGTTGGCTGGACGTTCTCAGTGGAGCTGAGAATGTAGCAATGCACGTTCGCTTTCCGCTGTTTGCCGGTCAGCAAATGCTGCAAGTTCTTGGCTGACTCGTGCCACAGTCAACCAGGATTCTACATCGTCAGATACTCCGAAATATGTTGGAGACCATAATCGTCTTGATTGGGAGAGGTGAAGACAGGAACTACAGGATATCTAGTCTGGGCTAACGGCAGAAGCTTGAAGCATGCCACCTCACCTTAAAGTGGAAGTTTAGTCTAAAAAAACTGCTCATACGCCGAAGATGGTGAAAACGTGTCATGAAATTATGGCCTTCAGATGCATTCCACATCAATGAGAAGATAATGCTGCATTTGTTTGTCTAATTTATGTGAACTCTGATCAGCTTTATCTTTTGTAAGTAAGAAAATTGCCCTTTTTGAGAGCAAGGGAGTAGCTGTTGTGACAGCTTTATTAAATCGATCCATTCTCTTCCTTTTCTATTTCATGCAAACATCATATTGGACAATATTTTTAGAATGAAGTGGCTTTTTTTCTTTCTTTCTTTCTTTCTTTCTTTGTGTGTGTGTGTGTGTGTGTGTGTGTGAGAATAGTGAAGCGTTAGCCCATCTAAAACAGTTGTTATGATGATGATCTCGTGAGAAGAAGGCTGGCTGCACTTTTATAAAACATCTGTTCTTAAGTGCTGTCTCTGTCTCAGACACTTCGTGGACACAACGTGATTTTATTGATCTGTTTTGGTTGTCTGATTACAGCCCTCTGGATGTAATATCACTAAGAGCTTTGAAGCCATACAGATTGACTAACCTTCCCACCATCATCCCCAGCACAGTTACACCACTTCATTTGTCATCCCTAGACCGCAGCCAGAGCTCTAGGATTTCATTACCCTGTAATTGGAACAAATAAGGAATTATGCTTTGCAAATTACCTTTTTACTCTTCATTCGTGTGACCTTTAATCAGCAGATTTAGCCTGGTTAATCAATTGATTTTTCACCTTTTACCTTTGATACTGAGCTAAGAATTTTTCTCTGTATATTCACTTTGGCTTTCTAACACAGTTTCACTCTGTCACTACTGGCAGCATTCAACCTTATTAGGTTGAATACTAATATTTTGGGTTATGTAAGTCTGTCGCTTATATAAGAACAGATAGCCCATGGCAGGGATTTCAACTATTTGTTTAACAAAGTACAATCCAACTCAAAAAGTTGCAAAAGATATTCCCTGGTTTGAACTGCAATATGGTCAACATGTATCTTTTCTTCCCCGTGCTGGCTGTTTAAAAACTCTGTCGCATGCCGTTCTTCTGGCAGGGTGATATTAGCCTGGGGATGCATGTCCTGGCTGACAGGAACAGGCTTGTTCCCCCACAGCAGCGACTCTTTCCACCAACAGCTCTGTGTCCTGATTTACGTGTCCTCGAGCAACACGCCGAAGCACCGCTACCTGCTCCAGTTTCCTGTTTGGTGAAAGACTCAGCTGCATCACAAACTTAAAAATGTAAAAAGGTGCATGCTTTTGAAATCACAGAAGCATTTTTGTGTAGGCAGAAAAAAAAAAAATCTCTCACACTGGCATAATGGATACAAGGAAGTTCTGCTCAACATAAAAATAATGAAGATGGGTTTTGTTTTTTTTTTCCCATTTTCTCTCTCTGCTGGGGATAAAGAGAACAGAGGGAGAAAAGGTTCCATGAGCAAAACCAACAACAAGGCGCAACAACAGTCCAATGTAGGCTAGCATCTGTGTGTGCATGCTTTCAAATCAGACTTTGAGAAAGGCTAACTACAACTGTGCTCTATGCAAATTAAACGATGGACTTTATTTATTTTCTCTTCTTTTAACTCATCAGCCTTTTGTGTTGGAGAACAATTTCACTCAGTTCCTTTTTAGTATCCCTAAATTTGACATAAGAGGCCCCATAAATCATTGCAGGTCTGTAATGTGCCTGCAGGGAGATAATACCTGTGGTCTCTGAGCCAAGCTGAGCAGAATGAACAGCGATACTGGAAGGAAACTTTCTGGGGGGTTGTTTTGTGTGGTCATTCTTCTCAACCACATCTTTCCATCCTTGATTTTCTGTTCATTTTACAGTTTGTTTGTTTTTTTTTTTATTTATTTCCCTATCTTATTCTCTAGACAGGCTCTCAGTAATGAAATTTGCTTGATGACATTTCAGCAGGTGGTTTCTGTCACTGAGGAGGTCTGGCAACACGCCGACGACCACGACACGAAACAACAGCATTAGAGGTAGGAGCCGTGTAGAAGTGTACAACTGGCAAAGTTTAACAAGCTGGTGGTGTGAAAATGGACAAAACTGGCTCTGCTAAAAAGGCTTTTGGAAGTCAGTCTTTATTTTTATAGCACATTTCCAACCCAAGTGCTTCCCAGGCCAAAAAAACACAAAAAAACAAAAACAAATGATGCAAGCCCAGGTGTGATATTAAAATTTCCACTCTGTTGATGTTAAGATGCACGTGATGTTTCTGTACACCTGATAGCCAAGCACACATTTTTAGTCATGAAATGAGTACAACAACAACAACAACAAAAAAAAAAAATCATAAAATCATCATGTCAAGTGCCCCGTAACTATGCTCATCGCTGTCTTTCCATCCAATCACGCTAAAATGGTGTTTAACAGGAGCAGAGTATGCGGAGGCTAGAGGCTAATTTGTATATCAGGCTAATCGCTAACACCAGCTAATTACTTGTAGCTTAACTCGCTGCGCTCTGATTTCAGATCACTGAAAATGTATCTGTGTGTTTGTGTGTGTGTGTGTGTGTGTGTGTGTGTGTGTATGTTGTATGCATAGTATCATAGGGAATAGGTGCGGTGCAGGTGTGCTGCTATGTGGGCCCTCATGTTTAATTAAAAATATCTAGCTTGATTGCAGCATACCAGAGGGAAACAGAGGTGTTAATTGGCTTTGTGCGTGCGTGTGTGTGTGTGTGTGTGTGTGTACATGTGTGTGTGCCAAATGTTTGCATATGGAGAATCATGGTGCTTAAATAACACAATCAAAGCGTGCCTGCTGTGGATCAGTCTGCAACAGGACGCTACTACATGCACACATAAACAGACAACGTGGATCAGGTGTCCTCGGAACCATATGGCATGTCCTGATCTTTAACTTCAGAATGTGTAGATGGCTTTATAGTTTGTGTGTGTACGGTGCAAGCAGATGTCGTACGTTCTCTGTTGTAGCAAATGATATAGAGATTGAGAGGAGCGGCAGATGATGCAGTTTAGGTGATCGTGCACACGGGTGTGTGTGTGTGTGTGTGTGTGTGTGTGTGTGTGTGTGCGTGCGTGCATGGCCTCTCCTGCTGACTTGAGCAGTCGTTTTGAAGAATTATGTGCGGAGACTTATTTGGGTATCAGGGACAGCCATTCAGATCTCTTGCCTGCTGGCTAACACGCACACGCTTTTAGCACAACATAACTCCGCTTTTCTTTCATCTGCCCTCCCTCTGTTTCCCTCCCTCCTTTTTTCTTTATCTCTCCGTCTCTCTCTGTCCTTTCTTGCCTCTATGATGTTATATATAAACATGGGCCATCTGAGTACAGCTAACTCTCCAGTGATTCTGCCATGCTTCTCCTTCTGCCTATGACAGAAGAGGCAATCAAATGCATGAAAATTGACATGACTATTATTCTGACAAGCTGACAAAACAAAGGCAACCTGTTCTAAAAGTGCATGCTTTGAGAGGGGATCTGAGCAGGCGTCACAGTTTGTACAGGTGGACCAGTGCTTTCTACACTTTTCTTTTAACCTGGCTGTAGTTCTCTGTGTTAATCTTTGGAAATTACAGAGCAAACTTCTTTATATGTTCTCAAACAACCCAGACAGAATGATGGAGTTTTTGCATACTTGACAAGCTTGTCTCCAGTGTTTTATGACCTTCAACAACAGAGACTAGCTTTAATTGAGGTAAGTCTGGTTTCGGATTTTTGTAATGGGCTAGAGGAATTGAGATGTCCTCCCAGCTAGAGGTGTGCAGTCTTTAAGCCACTTTTTAAAATAAAGACATCAAAAAAACAAAACCAAACATAAAAGAAGTCTATTTTGCATCACTATTGCTTTAATCATGCATTCATCCATTTTTCTCCTATTTGTCTGATGTTGGGTCCTTGTGGCAGCAGGTCAAACGAAGTCTTGGCATCCCTCTTCCCATCACTTTCCAGCTCCTCCTAGGGAGTCCCAAGACGTTCGCAGGCCAGATGAGAGATATATAATCCCTCCAGAATGTTATGGGTCTACCCCTCGGGCCTCCTACCAGTTGGATGTGCCTGGAAAACCGCCAGTGGAAGTTGCCCAGGAGGCATCCTAACCAGATGTCCAAACTATCTCCACTGGCTTCTTTTGACATGGAAGAGCTGTGGCTCTACTCCAAGCTCCCTCCAGATGTCAAAGCTCCTTACCTTGTTACATAACCGCCAAGGGAAACTCATTTTATCTTCTTCTCCATGCGCTTCGATTTAATCCACAGGGGCATATCAGCTGCAGGCATACAAGATTTTTGTTGTAGAGATAACAATAATAAACGTTTGACTAAGATGATGGAATGATGACTGTTCGGTTAAGTTCAGGAAAAGATTTGGGAAGGAATGCTGCACATCAGACACCTTGGACAGATGACTTATGGGATCGTATTTTACAGGAAAGTCACTTTGTTATATTCATCCTTTCTCTCACACATGGACACATTAAGACACACAGGCACACTAAGATTGGTGTAGCCCAAGTAGAGCTGTTTTTGTCAGTCCTGATAAAAATGCTTAGCCACGCCTGGCTAGTCCTGTTATAACACCGTCACACTGTCCTAGCTCTGGCTTGCTTCACAGTGATGACGCCCCTGTGTGTGAACTTGTGTTCGTGTTATACCTCTTAGGTGTGTGCGTGAGAAACCATGCAGTGATTTTCCCTGTTGTGTAACTTTTTTTGTCATCTGTGTCATAGTCAGTTTCCGTGTGAACACATTCATAACAGTCGTGTTTGTGCTTTGGTTTTGTCCTTTGTGAGTGCATCCATGCACTGAGTACTTAATAAGGAGCACCTACAAATACTGGGTGGTGGCTCTTTATGCTTTCAGGCCTTTCTAGGATGGTTTCTGCAACATGATGGAACTCTACCTTTTGCATGTTGACGTGATTGCATCATACCTTTTCTGCAGATCTGTCAGCTGTGCCCTCTGCAGCCTCAGACTTCTGTTCTTGGATGACAAGAACCAAAGCTGGAGCCCTATGTGGTCCTCTGCTTGAGCAGCCCATCTGCCTCAAGGCTGGGCGTGCTGTGTGCACCCTGAGATGCTTTTCGGCTCATCACAGGCTGGTTATCCAAGTTAAAATAGCTTTTCTGTCAGCTGCACGGACATCTCGCAAACAACCTTGACTAAAATGGGCAGACTGACTGAAAATCCTAGAAGATCCTGAGTCACAGAATTACGCAAAATTGGCACAAAATATGATGCACAAATCAAAGTCACTGAGATCATGTTTTTTCTCCGTTGGCATGTCTGACCACTAAGGGATTGTCCTGAGCTTTAGCTGCAGGATTTTATGCATGACTGGCTATTTGTGCTCTATGACTCTGTACTAACTCTGTTTACTGTAAATGCTAAAGATGTCTATATTTTTGCAAACCTAGGGCTCCATGAACAATTCATACAGTAAAGGTATTGAGTATTAATAAAGAAATTCCAGCATAGAAAAGAACTTTAGTGGCCCTGATCTAAATGCTGATTTCCATCGCATCCTGAGGCAATGTTCTGGGACTGATGATGACCCCTGACCTCAATGTGGAAGGAGGAAGTAAACATGAATTCCCTCGAAGCATCAACAGAGCATTTCATGCCGTTAAGCCAACCTAATGTTTTGTCACCCAAATAAAATCCACTCCAAAGCCATTGCATCATATTAACAGTGTATGATGTTTCACAATATAAAAACAAGGCATTTTAAATTAATACCTGAATTTTTACATATACCAGATTAGACTATAGACCAAGCAAATAGATTTTTTCCACAAACAATATGAACAGAACTCTTGAAAATTGGATGAATGTGTATGTGGATACGTGTGTGCTTGCACACCACATGTGCATCTGTTTTTTCAAACAAAACCACTGACCGAAGGATGTGTCTTAATGTCTTAGTCTACACATCGTCACCCACTCTCATAAATAGATCACGTACATGAATCCTGTCTGATATGCGGGGAGAAAGAGGGAATGACAGAGCGAGCGAAACAAGCTGTGAAAGTGAAATATCATGTAGCATCTCTTCGTCGTCTTTTGTCTTGTCTTCTTCTCTCTGCAGGTTTGGGAAATGACAAAGTAAGAGATGGGGGGGGGGCATCAGCGGCTGTCACGACTGTATAGTGAGCTAATGCAGAATAAATGGGCATTGGCCGTAATGACTACCAGTGTAGGCAGGAATGAATCCTCCTCACCTGTTAAAAAATCTAATTTGCCGTCTCGTTGTCTTTGCATGGGGATTAAAATTAAACAGATTCAGGTTTTTCACTGTTGGATATCTAGATAGTAATGAAGAGATAAGGTGTGTATTACATGAGTGGAAAAAAAAAATCGGATTTAAGCAGTTACTGCAAATCCTGCCAATAAGGGGATGATTTTCATTACAGATTCCCTCTGGCAGTTTTACCATAGATGACATGTCCAATTCCTGAGCATCCCGCAGTCTCTCTTACACAGGAACTTTAAAAAAAAAACAAACATACACACACAAATAAAAACAAGAATAGGCTATGAAGGAAACAAAAGTACTGAAGGGCTACAGAAAATGACCTAGTCTGTTCTGTATCAGCGAGTGTATCACTCTCAGCTTTTCTGCTCTTGATGTGTGTTTCTGTTTTCTGTGTGCTCATGAAAGCTGTATGTGTCATTGTGAGAGGGATTGATAATAACATCATCACCACAGCCGTGTTCTCTCCCTGTGTCTTACTGAGCTTTCACTCCCCATCCCGTCACACACTCTTCACTCCTCCCATCTATACCTTCCCAGTTTCAATCTTCACACCAGCTCTAACGGCACGGTATCCAGTATATTGCATTATTATTATATACTGCAATTTCCCAGTCTGGGATAAATAAAGTATCTATCTATCTATCTATCTGTCTGTCTGTCTGTCTATCTGTCTATCTATCTATCTGTCTGTCTGTCTGTGTGTCTGTCTGTCTGTCTGTCTATCTGTCTATCTATCTATCTGTCTGTCTGTCTGTCTGTGTGTCTGTCTGTCTGTCTGTCTGTCTGTCTGTCTGTCTGTCTGTCTATCTATCTATCTATCTATCTATCTATCTATCTATCTATCTATCTATCTATCTATCTATCTATCTATCTATCTATCTATCTATCTATCTATCTATCTATCTATCTATCTATCTATCTATCTATCTATCTATCTATCTATCTATCTATCTATCTGTCTGTCTGTCTGTCTGTCTGTCTGTCTGTCTGTCTGTCTGTCTGTCTGTCTGTCTGTCTGTCTGTCTGTCTGTCTGTCTGTCTGTCTGTCTGTCTGTCTGTCTGTCTGTCTGTCTGTCTGTCTGTCTGTGCTATAGATGTTTGCAAATGTGTCACTGATGTAAAATTGAGAGATAAAAATTTGTCATTGACTAAATTTAGGGTTATTTAGGGTTTTTCTCGAAATTAAGTCAACTTAACTGTAAGCTAGTTTAAAAACATAGAAATAGTCAACCAGTAGAAATAATGAATGTAAATAAATGGAATGTAAATGGAGTTAAATTCATGGTTCTTTGTCAACTAAAAATTGTGTGTTAAGTTTTTGCAGCTATTGCTGAAGAACAGTGTGTTGATTAACCGCAGTCACCTCACTGCAAGAAGGTTTTAGATTCAATTCCCAGGCCTGCGGCCTTTGCATGCTTTCCTGGTTCAACCTGTCTCTTGGTATTGGCTCCAGCCTGCCGCGACGTAAAGGATAAGAAATGGACAGAGAGAACACTCAATGTCAAATGTCCAAATAAAGCTTAAAATGTGTAAGGGGGGGGGGGGTGAGACTGATGAAGGAATATGTTGAGTATAGTAGTCATGATTTTTTTGCTCAGTCATGGTTGATGGTCATGCTCATCTGAAGGCTGTGAGCTGCTGCTTCAGAGGACGCATTGTTAATCAGGTAGGATCCCTTTAGTGTGTTTGTGTGTTGCCAAAGTTTCTTAGTTTCAAGGACAGAGCATGTCATTGCTGACCAAAAAATGTTTGTGCGTATCCTGAGGGGATACTACTACCGCTACTGTGTGTGTGTGTGTGTGTGTGTGTGTGAGATATAGGAGCTTGCCACTGAATCTGAAGACATTTACTTTTGACTTGTGACTTCTGGTATAACCTTGTTAAATGGAATTTGTTCTTTTCAGTGTTTATTTATACACTCACTCTGTTGATGCACTATACACACATTGGTTTATACACTCGAGAAAAGCTGACAATGAACCTTTGTTCCTTTTCATTCCAATAGCGATTTAAAGAGCTGTCTGGGTTCAGTTACTATAATATTGATTAACTGATGTGAATAAAGGCACTTCTGAGATTGACAGATTATGTGCTCATTAGTAGAGCATTAATCAGTTCACCCAATTAATTAAGACTATATAATAGCTACCTTAGATAACTGAACCCAAACACCCCATCCTTACTGTCAAAACTGAGTGTAGCTACTCGACCGCGGTGTAGATTGTTACCAGTTCTATGGAACTGACTTCCTTCCAGGGTGCAGCTTTAAATGAAACTGTCTCGGCCATCTTTTCATAACTAAACCTATCAGCTTAGTTTGACCCGTACGGGCGCTTCAGCTTTTCCTCAGGATGAATGTTTTGAATGCCGCTTTATTTGCTCGGTGCATCCAAGTCAGTGAAATCATTCAGCGCACTACCTGTTGCAGCTTATGCTGCCTAATGCCAGGATAGCACAACTTGCTACATCCATGGCACCCACTTAACAAGGTTTCTGGCCGTATGCCACTTGGTATTCTCAACACGATGAAACTTTAATGATGCGGTCATAGTTTATTAACGCACGAATACTTGCTATTGTAGGCACAGTGGCTAGATAACTGTCACAACGAGCTACAACAAGCACATGCACACATGCATGGTGCGCTTTGGTACTTGATCAAATAGTGCTACAAGTCTGCTTAGAGGTGATTAAGAATACGTCTGGGCTAGCATAAAGAAGTGCTGAGTTGAAACTACTTAACTACAGCACAATGAAAATTAAATTAAACATTTCCAATTTTGTAGCTCTGTGCAAGTAGTTTTTTAATACTCTACCAGAATGAATGAAAGCAAATTGCTTCATCCGACAGGAAAATGAATCTCAAGCTATTATTACTTTTTTATCATCTTACACTGTGTCTCCGTTTGGCCATTAGCAGAAATAGCCTAAAGGCCCACTGGCATAAACTCATAAAATCACTTGTATTATTATTCCTTTAAATGTTCAAATTAAATGTGAATGGCGGAAAACAGCATCCCACTTTCATTTAAAGAGCAGTGGCCATACACCGGAAGGGGACAGCTGGGGAAAGGCCCTCCAGGTCGGAACTCTCTTCAGCTGAGAAAAGGGCTGAAAGAGCAAAGACGTGCACAGAAGGAGAGATGAAAAAATGTGAAAAAGACAGAAATTAAAGCCATTGTAAATTTCAATTTAGTGTTAGGGGTGAAGGTGGACACTCTACTTCAGCACTTAGATGGAGATGTCTCTGCCTTCCCTACTTGCTATCTAATATTAAGGCGAAGTGTGCTTGACCATCTCAGCTCAAAACTAACCCTACGGACATGTGATATTGGAAAAAGGAAGATAAAAGGCAGAAAGCGAAGGCAGAGTATGTTTGAGGGACTCCTGTGAAATGGAGAGCTAGTGAAATTTTGAAAACTTCAAAAATGTTCCAAAAGTTAAATTGAATAGTCACAGAAAAGAAACTAGGACAGAGAGAAGGCTAGGACATGACATGGAAAGAGACGTTCTTCACCCAGGTGGCAATGTCCCCAATCTTCAGTGCCAGCTGGCCAATGTTGGGTTATTAACACTCACAGGTGGCAATAAAGCTGTAAAAATCCTTAATGAAACAAACAGGGATCCAAAACAGCTGACTCGTGCAGCAAGTGCAATTCCTGAAATACAACTAGTGTCATTGCTTATCATTAAGGTATAAAGAAATGAAAATGCGTGATGCCATAATTTGTTCTACTGCCTGAGAATGAGACAGTAATGTAGCATCTGTTAGGAGGATGAAACATGGCCAGCAGATTTTTCCCCCGACCAAAACTATCGCTGCGATTGCGGTTTCATCATAGTTAGCTGATCTGCATAGTTCTACATAGTTAAACAGAAGACCAGCAAAGCTCCTACATAAAGCTTGGGAACAGAACCAAGCGAGAGAGGTCTTAAACATTTTCTCTCATTACAGCTTTACGACCTGGGACCACTGTCCCATCTGCCAGTTACTAAATCAGTGTGATATTTCAGCATCTATAATTCATTTAGATCTGGGGAGCAGGTCAAGGTCAAATCTCCATACTTCAGCTGCTCATATGGATTGGAGAAGCAGAAAGAAATTTAACTTGAGAGGCGCAAAAGGCGTCACTGGGCTAAAATATATATCATTTTCAAACTTTTTGCAGTTCCTTTTGACTGAGCATTGGCTCACTCCTCGGGCTGAAGTAAGAGGAATGAACTCCTCTGAATGTACGCTACATCATACAGCAAACCAGCCTGCACTATGTTTTGCTCCTTATAAGACAATCTGGCTGCAGGTATTTCGTAATCTGTATCAAAATATTAAACTGTTGAATCAACCCCAAACCTTAAGTAGTCAAAAAATAGAAGATAAGATGAAAGCCTTGATTTGGTGTAGCTTGTCTCTTTTTAGGTAGAAAAAAACGTCTGATTTTCAGGGTCTGCTGGAAGACTTTTTGACTGACTGACTGACTGAATGAGTGGAACCTAGAGGGACTACCGTTCATGAAGTTTTCTCAGATGGATTCTGTTCCACTTTAGCACATCCTTCTTTCTCTTCCTCTGTTCAGTAAGTGAGCTCTCTGGTGAACGACTTTTAGATGTGCCTGGGAAAAAAAAAAAAAAAAAAAAAAAAAAAAGGGCACCTCTGCTGCTCTGTGCAAGAGTACTTATTTGAAGGAAGGAAACAGAGTAATTAATAGGTGGATTGTTCCTCTCAGCTGGGACGGTCCTGCCAACTTCTACTTTTGTCATTGCATTTGCCAAGCAAAAGTTTTAAGCAGTATAAGCAGCACAGAGATCATCAACACTACCATGAATGGTATTGAGAGTGTAATGCACTCTAACAGTTTCTGCACGCTTTGTAATATTTCACATATTAAGTGAAACCTAATATGAAACCTATTACATTGCACGCAGTCCAAGGCCCATGGGTGGAGGGAAGATGTTTGTGAAATGCATAAATCAAACTGAGAGAAACTAAAATATCTTGCAAACTGCTGACAACAAAAGTTTCTTGCTGGGAAGTGCAGAGAGCTGGGGAAATAATTTACCCTGAGCTAAGTCGCTTACAAAGTCGCTTACTTACTAGCAAGCTTGTTAGCTTAGCTGCAGGGCAATATGTTTGTACCATTTACTGGTGTCTCATACCAATCTATTAACTTTGTGTGTGTGTGTGTGGAGACTTTACCCAATTAACTGTAAAACAAATTTCTTCGATGTATTTCTTTGTTCTTCTCAAGCAAGAATTGCTTTTCTTGCTGGCTTTTGTTGTATGTACAAATCACAGCAAATCCATCCAGAATAAAAGTAAAATAGTGCCAAACAGTTAATAGGATGCAGTGGCTTCCTCATTAGGTCTATAGTTGTCGGTCCGCCTCTGTCAATTCCAGTGTCAAAGTTCATAAATGACGTCCTCAGGCTGATACTGAATGAATTGATTTCAGCACAAACTTTTACGGCTTCAAATCCTCACATGCAAGTCTTAATGCACACATAGTTATCATTAGTTTTTCTGAAGGAAAGTTTTTAAAAATGAAATAACCTAAAAAGTCTGTTCAGCTTTTTCTGCGATAACAGTAGGATTGAACTGAAGCAAACAACTTACCCGTATATACTCAGTCTTCCAGTCAGCACAGAAGCCTCCGTCCGTCCGACTGCAGCTTTGGACAGGAAAATGTTAGATAAGCAGAACATAATTTATTTGAAAACCAATAAAGGTGTACAAACACAGACTCCCTTTAATTGTATTGCTCCAAATATTAAATTTGCTGCCAGAAAGTGACTGTGTATGTGAGCTATGACTGAAACGCAAAGAGTAATGTATTCCACTTTCCAGTGACAGCACAGAGCCGTAACATTAAGCCATCTGACATCATTTGAGATGGCGAGAAATTGAACTTTACCCATACCAAATTTTGACAAAATTCGCAGCGTAATTTGAAAATATTGATATGTGTAGCCTGTCAGTTGGTGAGGACAGCAGCAGTAAGCTCCCGGAACTTTTGTAAGTATAGAATCTTCTCCTATCCAGCACAAAGGAGCCCCAGAGAGACGAATGCAAAAAGACTATATAACATAGTGTTTATTCTATAAAACTTGCAATCTGCGCAAACTCGTGCGCCAGACAGCCCAAGGCTAAACTGCAGCACACAGACTGCTATACATGTTCACAGCAGACACAATGAGGATGTGAAACAACCTTCTAGTCGATGACGCTTTGCCTTCAACCTCGCTCTTGGGACGGATATGTTTAATGTTGGTTATGTATGCGCGTGTTTGTTAACAGTGTGTGTGATCTGCCTTAACTGAGGAGTTGGAAAGAGGACAGGCTAAGCACATAGCCAGTAGCTACAGTATGTCAGCATTAATAACACCACCAAGGAGATGGGGAAACATACACACTGCAGGCAGGGCGGTGCGTGTGTGTGTGTGTGTGTGTGTGTGTGTGTGTGTGTGTGAGAGAGAGTGAGCGGGCTGGAGATAATCAACCCTCATAAGGTTCAGTGGAAGATGAGGGCTGACCCTATTTCACCTGGCCTTCTCTCTTCAGCTTACGCCCCCTTCGCTTTGTGTCTCAGAAGAGCTTACGCAGGTCTTTTGTAACACTTGAGGGATAGTTCCTCCTGTTGGATCTCAGTTTCCCTGTCACTTAGCCAACACTTTGCTCCTGTACTGAATTTTTTATCAGCAGCAAATCTTTCTCTGGAAACAGAAAACGCTGGCTCATACTTTTCACTGAGTTCTGGCATGCTGGATCTTCATTCAGTTTCTACCTGGGCGATGCGTACTGTATGATGTGCAGCTATTTACTAATGAGACTAATGCTGGTCTGAGTTTCATAAGCCTTGTCTCATTATTGGACTCACCTTGTACTCACGTGTCAGAGTCTCTGTGTGCAGGATGCATCCAACACTGTGTTTGCATATTGGTCTGAGGCATCTTCTGGGAGTGTTTTGTCTTTCTTCCCTCCTCTTCCTCCTGTCTTGCTCTCTTTTCACCTTCAGACTCAGGGACACAGGATCAGCGGCCAGAAGAAGGAGTGACGTGAGGCGTTTTGCCACATGACATCCTTTCATGTTTAATTAGATGAATAATGCTATTGTGTTGGACACATTGTTCCCCTCCTTCACAATCTTTAACCCTCAATGTTCAATGTCACTATATGGAAAAATTTGAACTTGATGTAAAGTCCGGCAGCGTTTCGTTCTCTACATCAGAGGCCCTCTCTTCTCTTTACATTTTCATAAAAACCTTAATATTTGAATGATCTAATTTGCTGTCATTTGTGGCTATCATTTCTTAGTAATAGTCTACAGTCTGTAATTACATCTAGCAGTTTTCATTGTTAAACTGGGCAAATGTGGAATCTTCCAGATGGGCAGATTAGAATGGCAGATTTGTTAGTTGATGACCTCTATTCTACATATGAAACCAAACACCCCCTTCTGCTGCTATATGTATACACTTGGCGTGGCTTTCATTGTGAAGTAGGAAAACGAAGTACGGTATTTATGGCTGATTACACATACCTGCAGTTAGCCACTATATATATATATATATATATATATATATATAATATTTTTCTGTTGGTTTATTTTACCTAATGATTTGTTTTTCCAGATTTTGTATCTTTAATCAATGTCAAGTGGCTGCTGTAAAACTAATTTCCCTTTGGAATTAAATGCTCTCCATCCATCTAATGCTTTTCTATTTTATTTATGTTTAGTTTCAACCTTGGTCCTAATAACGTGGAATTTTCTGTTTTTACAAGGTGCTGTATTAGTTAGTGCACACGTCCTTGTTTTTAGAGATGGTTTGCCGACTGATAGTGGCTGCCGTTTTTTATTTTGGGGAAGGATTAATAGAGCCCTCCAGTGCAGCCTTCGATGTAACTATTTCATCTAACTAGCATCTGGATGAACGCTCAGATGGCTGGGACTATGAGTTTCAGAATAATGTTGGCGTTTTATTTATCTGCCATTCAGACTATGTGAAGGAAAAGCTAACTAATAAAACTGTGTTGCGCACATTGTAATGTGATGAGGAAATAACTTCATCTAATGTTTGTAGACATGACCAACCTTTGGCATTGGAGAGTGACAGTTACGGCAAAGAAATTAGTCTCCGGAGGTTTGCATCAGCTGTGATTCTGGCTGCGTTATTGTGCAGCTGATTTACAACATGATAACCCAGTTGTTTAGTGGGTGTATGTCTATGCTTCATGATGGGACGAGAGCAACGGGCGTTCATGAAGGCTGAGTTGTCCCTGAGTGAGATGGCCAGAGAGATGCTAGTATGGAACTTTAGAACTACCGATGTTTAAGAGCGACAACAGATGAAGTCTTACAACCTGCCAACTTGAATGAGTGGCTAAATGGCGTCTCGTTCCTGTGTTTGAGTGTAGTCTGCCTCTCTGTAACTTTGCCATCAGACATGCTATGGGCGGTGAGAATTGAAAGCAGATGGTATAAGTTGAGGCTTCATATTGAAGCAAACCAGCTACTGTTACTGTACAAAATGATGGCAGCACTATTACTACAAAAAATATGCATACAAGCTTACCAAATACAAGTTGATCTGAGTGGAAATCCATTTAGTAAATCATGCTATCTTGACTGAATGGCAGATGTCAGTTGTAGTAACTTTCATTTTCAAAGACATTTTTAGGATCCTCCCCCTTCATGCAACCCATCATCTTCTATTCTGGTTTACTCTGGCAACTTTTTCCCCTTGCTTTCCTTCTCCATTCATCCGTCCGCTCTGCTCTTTACGCCTCTGCCTGACAGGATATGTCTATCCATGGCCTCTTTTCTCCATCTCTCCCTCACTGCTCCTCCTTTGCATTTGTATATATTTCATTTCTTCTTCTCCTGTCTCCCCCTTTTCTTTCCCTCTCTTTTGCTCCTAGTTTTTCAGATGTATGATTCATGGTTCCAGAGCTATGACTGAGATATGAATATTTTACTAGAACCAAATATAATTTTTCGCTAGAAAAGAAAGTGAGGGATGGGGAATAAAATGATCTTGGGTGGAAAGAATGATGGGAGTGAAGGGGGATGAGGCTAAATGAAGTCGAGTGTGTTGGGTAAAGGAAGAGTTTGACATGATTCCTGATCATCTTAAATGTGTAACTGAAATAGTGTCAGTGAGAGACTATGCTATCTAGCACATCCATGCAGCAGAATGGCACAGGTCAGGAAGGTAATTTTACCTGTGCATCTAAAAGACATTTGATGAAGTGAACCAAATGGATACACTCAGCAGGAAAGGCCAGCCTGTTGTTTGCGGATCCTGCAAAGCTCGTTTCTTGTGATGATTTGAGCGACGAGGAGAGTGATTATAATGTGCAAGGGGAACAATTTGTTCCAGCTGAGGAGAGACGATGCTGCAAGCGAGTGTTGAGACTGTGATTCTGTTGGCGTGTGTTCCCGTGCAGTCATTCCAAATGCAAGAGGTGTGATAGGCCTCCTTGTTCCTCATACACCAGTGTGCACTCTAAAGACGCTTTATTCCTCTCATCGCTTCAGGATGCCTCCCAAACAACAGAGAGATCTGCTTCGGGTATTTGTAAAAATGCAGCTGCACAGACAGCAAATGTGAATATGTTCATCTTTCATCATATTTAATTAAAGAAATTTGCCAAGTCTCAGCAAACTTTCATTCATCAAACAATTTATGTAAAATAAACCTTGACAACAGCACCAGGGCAGCACGGTCTGTCTCTGGCCGGCGACCTGTCCAGGGTGTGCCCCGCCCTCTCCCAATGTCAGCTGGGATTCAGCGCCAGCATCCCCTACGACCCGGAAATGGTTAAGTGGTAGAAGATGAATGAATGAATGAATGAATGAATGAACAGTGCTAGGACCATGCGGGGACTTTTCTGCTTAAGTTCAAGTGTTGAACAATCTCCTTGGCTATATTCTCTTGTTGTATTTAATATAAAAAGAAGTGTGATGAATATCCATCCACTCAGGATTCAACATTCTGTCCCACTGTACACACACAGCCGTGCAGTCTGCCAGAGGAAACTCAACGGCCGTTGTTATTGTGTGTCCTACCTCTGTAACGGTGTGTCATTGCAGCTCAGTTTCTGTAAGTAAAGATTTCTGCGGGGTAGAGATTGACTGACAGTTAATGGGGAGATAGATGATCAGCAGCCTATAGAGACCAGATGGTTGGCAGGGGATAACCACACACACACACACACACACACACACACGGTAACAAAATGACTACTCCATAAAGGGCACCTTGCAAAACTGGGAGGGAAAAAAAAAAAAAAAAGCAGTGATGTGTATGCATGAACACTTGCACAATATCACGGAAATGGATGATGCTGACTCAGACTGTCAATCAAATTGTTCCATTCCTTGAATAACTAAACTTACAGATGTAGCTGGGAACACACTTCAGGCAAACGCACAACTTTGTTTCTGTGCTCGTGTGTGAGAGATAAGGCTTCGGTCTTCATCGTTTGAGAGTGTAACACGCCTTTTGATCTGTCAAACCTCTCAGAGCTTTCATTCTCCCTCGACAGTATCTGTCACTGCAGTCTTGTCTTTTTGTTTTGGGTTAAGGTTGTATGCCATTCTGCTCTGTGCAGGACGGTTGCATTGAAGCTAGAATAAACAGAACGTTGTGTCAGTTCAGACCTGGGTCAAATGTTTTTTTTTTTCAGTTTTTTTTTTTTTTAATCAATTGTGCCTGCATTATGAATGATGAAAATATCTATAAATCAGAGTATTATCTCATCATTTGGATATTGTTTGGGGGATATTTTGCCACTTTGCCCCATTACAATGGATGTGAATGGAATTTGGTTTGTGACGTTGAATAACAACCTGCTTTATGATGCAGTTATCTGACTTTGCCTGAGTCCTACCTCTCTGTCACTCTAACCTTACAGTCACACCAGAAATGGCTGGAGAAGGGCACAGTCGTAGAGGAATATACTGTCAAATCAGTTCTACCAGGGTTGAAAATTGTGACACTGATGCCTTCAAGGCCAGTTGGAAACATTTCTGTTAAAGTTGAGAAATCTTAAACTATAGGTATGAAATTTTCATACAAGATTTATGATCTCTCTGTTAGAAAACCATACATTCATATAACTAAACATTATATCGCCAGGAAAACACACCATTTAAGAAAGGTGTTATACTGAATAGACTTGAAGCACTTTTTCCTCCCATTTCTCAAAATCTTCTGCTGCCAGACTTGGCTTCTTGGGGCATCCATAGCAAGTCATTACTATGACCAGATTATATTGGCTTAGAGAGAAACCGTCTGCAGTTAGTCTAACTGATTTCAACGGAACCAGATGGCAATCTGCCTGGCTCTGTATTTATCTCTTCCCATTAAACGCTCTGCCTCACTCACTCAAACACACACACACACAAATATGAACAAACTCCCTCATCCAGTGTTCAGTCATACCATGCTTCATTTCTATCATGTCCGATGCTACCTTCTCTGGCAGGGTTGGGTGTGTGTGGATTTAAATGATCGTGAAAGGCAATGGGGGGAAAGGGAATGACGGAAAGGAAGACAGAAATAGAGTGATGAGATGTGGAGGGAAAACCAGATGTGGTTGATGGAAGGCAGAAACAGGTAGGAGAAAATACTGTGAGGTTACTACAAGGACAAAGATAAATTTCACTTGAAGCCAAAAGTGGTTAAAACCCCCTGAGTGACTGTGACCTGAAAAAAAATAAATAAATAAAAAAAATAAATAATAATAAGTGTACAGTTTAAATAACAAAAAAATATTTGACATAAATATGCCCATTAATATTTTACCAACTGCTGGCTATGAACTAAGAAAATTCATTAGAATAAGAAAGCATTAGGAACACAACTGGCTCACAGTTTAAAGGAACAAGAGATTAGTGGTGGAATCAATTTTACTGTGAAGGTAAGAGTGGAAAGCCCCCAGGGGATACAGGATACAGAGCTGGACAAGGATGGAATATGTGAGGGACAGCTAGTGTGATGGAAAACTGACAGGGGCTTGATAAAAAATAAAAAAGGAAGGTGAGAGGAGAAAAAGGAGAAAATATGAGAGGATTAAGAGTTAAAACATAAGAGGGGATGGGGGTCATGGGGGAGTGGGGAGAGAGGAAATACAGGAAAAGAGGAAGAATAAAGACCAAACCTGTGGGGTGGGGGTGCTAGGGAAAGAAATTGGATGACAAGAAAGGGGCAGAGAGAGGGAGTTGAAGATAGACATTAAAATAAAATGCAGGAGAAAATGTTAAATATTAAAATCAGGTTTTGGCAAGAAGAGCAATAATCCATCTTTTTGTCATCTGAATTATGCCAGAATCGCAGGATTCTATTTTACTAGCCCTAATCTGTCTCCCAGCAAATAATAAACTGTCTGTCAGTACAGGTTTACATTTGCAGCATCTACCACTGTCTCCTGTTAGATAGGGCTCCACAATAGGGATGACAAACGGGACTTTTTTCCTTTCCATAAACTAATGCAGAGAGAAATAGTCTGAATTATACTTGCGGAGATCATGTCCCAGCATCTTTACCGCTCTCCTAAAGAAAAACACAAACGTAAAGAGAAAGGGAAAGCAGAGCAACTGCGTAAGCAGTAGATAAAGGCAGGTAAACGGATGAAACATGCACGTGTGTGTCTCCGTTGTGGCGTGTGGTTGATCTGCATACACGACATGATCTCTGGTTAACACAGATTACACAGCGATTTAGCCTGCTTTGCCGCTCTGACCCTGCTAAGCCATGCTAACTCTAATAGCTAATAACCATTACGCGCCAGCTGCCTGCCTGCTTCAAACTGTGCATGGCTGGCTTTATGTGTGTCAACTTTCCTCCTCCTTCCTCTCACACCCTTGAATGCAACCTCGTTTGCTCTCTTGTTCTCTTTTGCCTAAATTCATCTCTGCTCACCGCCATCAGTCCCCCACCCCCGCTTCCATTCTGTCCTGTCTCCCATAATCACTCCATCTCACTGTTGTTTCTTTTACCCCCTTATTCATCTCTCTCTTTCCTTCCTTCCTCTAACCCTCACAAACAGGGGTGTCATGTCTTTTCTGGCATGTGAGCCAAAGCCCAGATGTCTGTGCTGGCTGCTGCAGGAAACTAGGCCATGTCACGGGAGAGAGAGAGAGAAAGAGAGCGAGTGAGAGATGAGAAGATGGGACGGTGGGAGAGGGGAAAAAAAAAAAAGGAAAGAGTGGGAAACAGAAAGGTTGGGGCATGAGAGAGGAAAGAGGAGGGAAGTGCAAGATGTGGACAGGCGCTGGGTCAGAGGGGAAGAGACGGGAGGACGGACAGAAGGTGGTTCCTTCTTTACTCAGGAGAAAAATGGCCTTTGACAGTGAAAGAGGAAACCTAAAGTGAGGTGATAAAATGGACCAGATGGACCGTGTCCATCTGTATACTGGCAGAGTGTAAACTCTGAGGCTAATCAATTTCTTGTCAAATCTTTTGTCTCTTCTCACAAAGACCAATTAGCTCTGCTGTTTAAGTGCTTTATGGTTTTAATGTCTGCACTGGAATGACCTGCAGTGATGATAGAACTTTGGGAAAATGAAGCAAACCTGGTTCTGACTGTGATGGATTACACCACTTTTAATAACGTCAGCTAGTTTATTCACGTCATGTGGATGGGAACCAGTGGCTGCCTCAGAGTATAAGAAAAAAATAAAAATCTGTGATGAGGTTCATTAAAAGTATAAGCAATTAGAGGAAACTGTTTTCCTGTCTTCTGCTTGTCTACAATGAACAGGATGAAGGTGTAAGGACTGAAAATAGAGAGCCTGTGCTCCCGCTCAAAACACAACATGTGAGCCAAACTTTGTGTGTCAGTGTCTGTCAATATTGGAATATTAATGTCACTCACTGAGTACAGTGGATGAGGCGGTTTACATTTGTGAATGCTGATAGCCAGTTAAACAGCACAGGACTGATAAATAAGTGTACAGCAAATCTAAATGAAGTGCAAATTAACTCCTTTGAGAAGCTTTTCCAGGCCGACGATCACTTTGGAAGCGGTGCAGCCCACACTAACAAACAGTGTCGCACCACATTTACATCATACACAGCGTTATTAGTTAAAGAACTTTAAAGCCCCGCCCCCCCAATAGTATAAAATAAATCAGAAAATCAAAATCTAGACTTAAAGGAACCCTGAATCATACATTTAAGTGTATATAACCCCTCATAATATCTAACCCTAACTCAATACAAATCCAATTAAGTTTGTTTTAATATCCAAGAATACAGTATGCAAGATTCTGATCCATCTAAATGACATCTGTCAAGCTTGCAAAGCCTTTTGAGGGGATGTGCTATGCTTGTAAAACAATGATCCTACATCACTGAAACCCACTTCAGTTTCTAAACATCTGGAGTTATGAGCATTCCAAACTACATATCGGTTGTCCCCATCTGTCACACCAAACTTTTCACAACAGCAGTGTCTGAACCATAATGATTAAAACAAGATGTCAGCTAAATAAACGATAAAGGTCAGAATTGACCCATGAAAGTTAATGCTGTTCGGGGCATGAGCGGAGGGAAGTTGACGACTCTTTTTGCGTCATTCGACAGTTTACATAAATTGTGTAAAGTTACAACCACACAGATGTCTGCAGCCACTGACTAACGCACATATTCAGTCACACAAACATATACAGACGCAGACCTGCATTACACAAAGGCAGACTCACACACATTTAAGCAACCCATTACATTGATAGATGGCCGTAGCGGTGAAGATGTCTAAATGCATCCTCAGGCATTATTCAGAGTGGCACTGACTGAAGACCCGCACACTTTATCATCAGCAATTTATATAGACTACTTAAGTGACTCCCAACACACAGACACAGATGCACTAATGCACATGCATGGCCTCAGTCATATGCACACCTTTCCAACCAACTTATGCTTAGAAATGTAACAAAAAGTCACATCTGCACACGTATCACTCAGCCACGTGCATTCATTTTGACAGACTTCATAATAAATTCAGCTGAATTACATGAACGCTGTGAGAGCTGGCCCACGCCTCAATTTGCAATTTCAACTGCAAATTTGTACCATTCATCAGCTTCTGTGTAAAGCCCGGCTCTATCTGTGGTGTGTTGAGTAAGAAGCTGTGTTGATGACGTTTTTTCTCGTATAGGCACAAACGAAACTAATCCCAACATCTGGCGCTGTAGGAAGTGCAGACACAATGACACGAAGAGGATTCCAACACCACCTGTTTCGCATGGAGAATAATCGGTTGCACAACTTTCTCAGCGATGTGCAATGTCAGCAGCACAATAACACAAGGATGCAAAAAAAAAAAAAAAAAAAAAAACTAAAGGAGATATACAGTATTGTTTTCACCACAATACTTCGACTTGTTATTTAAATAATCAAAGCTATAAGAATGTTTTGCTTTATCAAATGAAGTTCTTTAAACAAACTACACAATACATACATATACAAATGCAAATCTCTCTTGTTGAGTATGCAGCAGTTTATATACAAAGTGATGGAAAGCGGGTAGCCCACGTCACAGACAGATGCTCCCAGGTGTGTTTAGAGAGCTGAATTACCGCGCTAATCACTCTGAGCCAGTGACACTCACCATGTCAAATGTTTCTGATGCACATCAACACTCAATTGCTATCCATTCATCTCTCGCGCCATCTGTTCATCATGTATCAGTGACCATTTTGATGATTTTATTCAGATAATGCTGCACTCATCTGCCTTGCAGTTCTTTTTCCTGCCTCATAATCTACAAACACTAATGCAGACCTATGATCAATGCAACAGCAGAACAGTCCCAACAGCCAGCAGCAAGCCAGTGACAAGCAGAAGCTGAGGGAAGCAGGGAGATAAATTAGAAGGATAAAGAGATAAATCTAAATGCAAATTGTACTTTTTCCACCATTATCAACAATGTATCGATCACAGGTGACGACAGGTTGTTTTTCATTCTCTTCTGAGTCAATCGTGCATCCTTTAAGTGTAATTCCATCCCTTTTGATTCAGTTAACCCCTGTCAATTTTCTCCATCTCTCTGCTGTCTCATATTCCATCTTCCCTCTGTGATCCAGCTCTTTTGTGTTCAGGTGCTGCGATGTTTGTGTGCAAACCAGCTTTTAAGCCATCATTGTCATTATGCCAAAATCAGCAGTCTGCTTTCTCTTCTGAAAATAAGGGTTTCGTTCTGTGCTAGAATAACTGCTCGAGAAAAGACATATGGGTTGTGAAAAAGGGGAAATTGAGGGCAAAGAGAAGTCTGAGGGAGGAGGCAAGGACTATGCTAAATGGATGACGTGGAGGAAACAATATGGGTTACAACAGAGAAGGAAAATGGTGAATGTAAAATGATGGAGAAGAGAGACAGACAGGACATGCTGTGGCGTGCTGACAAGGGAATGGCTGCGTGATAAATAAAGACAGGAAGAGGGGGTAGAGGGAAGAGGATGGTAAATAATGATCCAGTCTCAGAGATAGAAGAAGCGAATCCGGGTAATTAATGAAGGAAGGACAGAAAGAGAGGAAAAAAATAGAGTAGATAAATCACAGCAGAGAGAGGAAACAGGGATCCCTCTGGGAGCAGCATCAACACCAGGAAAACATCCAGTGTAACCATGACCCTTGAATTAAGAAGGCAATCTTTTCACACATCTGGAAGGGAAGGCCCTCAAATATCCCAAAAGTTGAAACTCAGCTTTACAGCCGCAGCCATTATGTTTTCGCAAACCCAATCTGCTTGCATGCTGAAAATGTGTCATATATTTATGGACTGCACTGACGAAGCTGAAGGGATTGGCCTTTCCAGTACATCTCTTTGTTAGGAGTAATTAATGATGTGTAATTAATAGGTCCCTTTGCTTAAATCACATTTCATTTACATTTAATGCATTACAATACATTTAATTATTTAACAGTGGCATTAAATGCTAATTATTTTCAAATGGACTGCTTCACTGAGTAAAATTTAGGAATAACAAGTACAGTGAGGTGTAAAGAGTTTGATGCAGCTTTTTAGAAAATATAAAGTATATTTTAGTGGATTGTTGCCTCCTTCAGTTAGAGCTAGTAACCTGACAAATTTACCAGACAAGAATTTAAGAGGAGCCAACTGGCAGGAGACGGTCCATTTCAAATGACACTGAAAGGTTTAACAAAGTACTTGGGGGTAGAAAAGGGCAGAGGTGGTGAGCCAAAGAAATGAAATCAGTGAAACAAAATGAGGCCTAAGCTGCCTGCCTTTCTGGGACGCAAACACAAAAGAAAAAAACTGGCTGCCTCATCTAACAAAGGAGCCTCCAACATTACACAGGGGTGCCTCCCACCACTAACCTGGTGTGGCTAGTCAAAATTCACCTTTGGTGCTGCAACGTATAGGGACCCCCAAATACCTGCAACTTCCACCACACATCTCCAAGACAGCTCTTCTTGGGGTGGTGGGACACTGCTTGGGTAGACTAATTTTGTTCAGAGAAGAAAGAGAGAGTCCACTCCTCTTTCAGGCTCCCTTTATATGGAGGACTCCAGGCAGGTGATTGGTCTCTTGGACAGACAGCACCCATAGAGGATTAGTCTGCTCAGGTGGAGTCTATCCACCCCAATCAGTGCCTGAGAGAAAACAGGTGAGGGGGAGGGAAAAGAAAGGCATTACCCCTGCCTATGACAGCAAGCACAGCACATACAATCTCATCTGCCTCTGTTGATCTTCGTCTGAATTCAGAAATTCAAGCAAACTAACATCTCAAAACAGCAAATACAATTTAAACTTTTGCTGTGTTATTCTCTGCTTTGGTGCCTTTGTTCTTAGTCTTACTGTCACTCTTCCAAAGTCTCTTCTCTCTCCCAGCTGATTTATGCTGTGCCACTTTGAGGACGGCATCTCTAGGCCTTTAGGAATATGAGTTGTATAATTTTATTCCTGGGCTGTTAAATGTGAGTAAGAGAATTTGTCAAGCTATAATAACTGGTTCGAAGACAGAGAAACTAAAATACTGCATACGAGTCATCTTGTGGAGAATTCATAGGCATGAAAAGTTTGACACCCACCCACCCTGGCTTTACAAAACTGATTTTAACACTGCTACAGTCGAATGGCTTTTTGGAAAATTAAAAAGTTTGAAGAAAGCTAAAGAAAAGTTAATAGAAGAACAAACAATAAACTTTGTGTTGCGGGTTTGAATAAGATGTATTCTGGATATCTTCATTCTATCTGTTTATAAGGTATCCTTGAATTTTCCTTCAGAAAATGTTGGCCCCAGCATTTTTGCAATAAAACTACAGAAACTGAAAAACTAAGCAGAAAAAAAACATAAATGTGTTAGCTATTATTGAGTATTGAGTATTGAGACCTTAATCGATCAAATGGGCTGCAGCATAGGTAGTGATTATCTTAGAAAGGAGTATAGTTACCATGAAGCTTAAACTCTAACAATTGCATCAAAATTTGTGTGTGTGTGTGTGTGTGTGTGTGTGTGTGTGTGTGTGTGTGTGTGTCTGTTTGTGTTGATATACATGTACCATGCCTGCAGTGCTGCCCCTCAGTCTCAGCCACACAAAATCAACTTCTCAGTTTCATTCCTAAATGCTTCCCACTCATATACAGCACAGCATGCCGCTGGGGGACATTACAGAGGAGATGAAGGGATTGATGGGAGAAATGGAGAGCAAGAAAAATGGGATTTTCTTTTTTTCCCCTCTACGGGCAATGATGATCCAGGAGGGACCATCGGCCTTACTTTGGTATGAAGTACCAACACCACTCTGGGTCATGTGCACATGAATAACTCTATTTTAGGACTGATTTAAGTGCACCTTACAGGCTAATATAACTTCATTTAACGACAGTAATTGATGTTTTAATAACAGAGCTGGCTATTAGAGTGTAACCAACCATTTACGGTATTAGAGTATCTCTATTTTTAACTGTCGGGGCTATTGGCTTCAGCACGCGAAAAAGCCTCTCAGGCATGTAGAATGAGCGTTAACAACTTCACAATATTGTTTTTATTTGCAAGTAGTTCACTGAGATGCTGTTGTGGAAATTAGGGAGAGTGTGGATTGGAAATGTGTCATCTGGAAGGACGGGAAGACAAGTCTCCTAAATTAGGCCTTGCAAGTTATTGGGACGCGTGTTTGATTATGCATTTGCAACAACTGCTCTGCTCACTGTTTACTCAGAAAACAGAAACACGAGCGATGGATCAGAAAGTGTGTGTGTGTGTGTGTGCGCGCGCACAATAGCACCGTTGAGGGCTTTTCATGGTGGATTGACAGAAACACTGATGACAAGTGATTGGATAAACCATGCCTGCAGGAGACACACACTCGCAAGCACACAGAGAATTTCTCTCTCTCTCTCTCTCACACACACACTTTCCGTTCTACGTTCTTCACTGTTTTTCCACTGACCATGGGTTCATGTGTTCACTCCAAACGAGCACTGTAGTTGTCACTCTGGTGATGCTCATTTTTGATTGGCTCACAGTAAAGGTCGGGGGCTTAATGATCCAGGGTCAGGGTTTGAGATTGAGACTGATGCTTGTTAGGGCCCATGCAGGGAGTGGGACTGATTTATAATTCTCAGCAACAATGATTTATGGGGTCACGGACACGCTCACACACAGTCACATACATTCATGAAGTGAAAGTAAATGAACATACTTTTTAAAGGAGCTGACTTGATTTATTTTATTCTTTTTCCACTAGCACTGTGTATACTGACAAAGTGATATATCTATAGCTATATATGTGTCCCCATTATGTATATTCATTCATTCATTCATCTTTTGCCGCTTATCCTTTGCCGCAGCCGGGTGCTGGGGCCAATCCCAGGTCAGACTGCGTGAGGGCGGAGTCACCCTGGACAGGTCGCCAGTTCATCACAGAGACAGACAGAGACCAACAACCACTCACACTCAGACCATCAACAGATAACCCAAACATGATGTCTTTGGACGGTGGGAGGAAACCGGAGTACCTGGAGGAAACACATGCAGGCACGGTGAGAACAAGCAAACTCCACACACAAAGGCCCCAGGCCAGGAATCGAACCCTCAACCTTCTTGTTGTGAGGAGACAGTGCTATATATATTCTTGTGAATATGTTTTCTGGACGTGCAGTAAGTGCATGTATACAGATTCGTGTGGATTCAGGTGCTTTGTGTTTGTGTTGCATGCATGTGTGTGTCTGTCCATTTGGATCAATAGTATTTGAAGCCCAGTGTCAGAGGGGGAGGCTGCAATGAATGAGGCCTTGATCCATATCAGTCAGTGGCAGGTCTATTCTTCATCACTCACTCACTCATACACAAAAAAACACACACGGACAGACGCACACACAAACGTCATGAGACAACGAGCACACTTAAAAGTAGGGTACACACAAACATATGCAAGCTCATGCAACCATAAAATGAAAAGTAGTCATTAACAAATCATTAAAGCATGTGCACGGGTACATACAGCAGAACAACGACATGACTCACACCCGCTACGTTGTCAGTGATGTAAATAATCATTGACACAATCACACACACATCATTTATCAAGCTTAGTGTGCCTGATGACTGACTGCTGCAGGCGATGAAGAGCTCACACATTCTCTCTGTTGTTCTAACACACACACACACACTTGGTAATCTTTAAAGTCAAATCCCTTTTATTGACCACAGAAATCATTAGAGTGAGGCCCAGGGGTGCAAGTGTGTGTGAGTAGGTCTGCACGTGTCTGCTCCATTAATACGTTCTTACCTGTTGGCTCACCGAATTTCCTGCTTTGTTCTGAAAGTGGGCTTTGTCAGCGTAGGGCAGCGTGTGAGCGCTTTGTCACATTGCACTTTGACATGAACTTTATTCAGAACATTCATGTGACGTAAACATGCTTCATCGGCATCGCAGTGACCTTTCAGCGGAAATTCAAGCATGAAAGAGTCTGAATCTAGGTTGTAACAAACTGCAGTAGACACATCTACTTGATTTTGTCAGTTTTTGCCACCTCAGTGTCCTGCTGCTAATGCCCATTCATTTCTTGTGTGAACTTAGAATTACGGTTACAGGTACAGATAATCACGTGCCCTCCTGTTGCTCCTAAAATGTTGCATACATCGTACCCTTTTACATGACCAATGTTTACCTCAGTTTCAGTGTCACAATGCCCAACAGGTTCCTATATATAATGAAGAATTTGGAGACAAAACTATATGCACATTGCCTAAGAAGGTCAAATGTGGCACTGTAATTCTTCGTTGCTGTAGTATGACGTCATTTTCCGCTGCATTTATATTTCCTGTACAAGTTGCAATTGACTACAGCTTTCAGGCTACCAGTGTAGGTGTCGGATGATTTTTTTTTCCTCTCATCTCATGTTAAGCTCTTCCATGTGCCTGTAAATTGCAGGTAGGGGTTTGGTAATCCTACCCCTCTTCTATCCCCTTTACCTTTTATCTCTCTTCCCGCCCCCTCTGCTCTCTAACCTCCACCTTTTCCTCTCCCTAACCCACCAACCTGTCCTTTCTTTATTCCACAAGCCTGCTGCTCTTTTATTCCGATTCCCCTCCGGTCTCCCAGCAGCTCCAACATCTGCTGTCTTCACTCAACCTTTTCTTTCCTGCGGCTGCATTTTACACTTGTTCCATTTTTCACTTCTCCAACCCCTTTTCCTCATAGAAAGCTATCCTGCCGCCATCAGACACCACCACCACCTTTAGAGCAATTCTTACTTTAAAATCAATTGTAGCATTTTTATTTCACCATTGTCATTGCGCATGAACGTGGAAATACCAAATTTAATAGTTGTGTGTTTTGAGCCCCTTTCTGAGCCACGAAAAAAAACTGGTGCTAATTATTATAAATAAACTAAAGAGGAAACTATCATTTTTGTTATTTTGTGTCCTCTTAGTTTGCCACAAATATAAAATCTTACAGCGTGAGGCAGTCATCTGAAAAGAGGACAGGAGAGATGTTCATTCCCACAAAGTTTATCACGTTAAATATTATTTAATTTATTGGCATTTTTTGTTTCTTACTCTGGCTGTATATTTTTATTCCATTAATGAAAAGACATTGTATGTGTCACATTTCTAAAAGAACCATCAGAATGCACCTAGGAAGGCACTTATTGAAATGATGCATTTCCATCTTTTTCAGTTGTTATAGAGCCACTGGTCAGCCTCAAGTAACCGAAATTTAAATTAATTTGTGATAATTTGAAATAATAAAAATGATCTATTCAAAAACATTTGCTGTGATAATTTGAAATAATAAAAATGATCTATCCAAAAACATTTGCTGTGATAATTTGCTTCCTCATGCTTCTTACGGACCATCAACTTATTGGAGGCCTTTATTTCTAATTCCCTTATATTTTGCTCATAATTTGATATGAAGCCTCATTGTTTTCCGTTTTCCGTTTACATTTTTGATTCAGCATTATTCTTGATACATATGACGCAGCTCTCTCTCAATGGCGTGAATCTAGACCAGCAATGCTCTACTGCTTTTTTGAGGAGAGGAACAGAATCACAGCGGCAAAAGTGCAGGATTTTCTTAATTTAAGATTTAACATATGTGGAAACAGTTCCAATTCTTTGACATGTTAATTGATTCTATAGTTTTATTATTGTGTCTTTGAGTTTTTGTCTTTAAGCCCAAAGCAAGAACTTTCTAAAGTTGACACAAGCAGCAACTACAGCAAGCTGTATCACAAGCAAAGCCTTCTGGCTATTCAGGTAAAACAAAACTTGTGTGCTTTGTGCTTCGTAAATTGTAATAGGTTTACCTTCATCACAGAACATACATACTACTTGAAATTAAAATGAATCAGAATATATTTTGAATTGTGAACTTATGTGTTGCGCCACATAAAATGTAATGGATAGAAAAGTTGAAAGAACAATCAGATGTTATCTCTATTCCAGTGATATGAATATAGCTTCGAACAGATGTTTTGTCATCAGCAGAAAAATTCTGTAAAATGTTGTGTAAATTTTACTTAAATGTAGTCCATAAATAAAAGTTAGAAAAAGTATGTAAAAGGTGCTGGCACTTGCTCTGGAACGGGGATGTAGCGATGATAAGCACTGGATTTATGTGGGCTTTAAATGTAAGTTATTGAGCTGTTTTAAGTGGTTATATTTCTTTATTATCCATATATCGCCATATTACTAGATTACTTTGATATTTTAAAAATGCTGTTAACGTGAGCATTTTGAATGAAAAGAAAATGTTAAGCTCATACCCCCCACCCCTTATTCTGTGTGTTTCTATTATTCATTCCATCATAGCAATAACTAATGATTGGAAGCTTGAGACCCTAACAGGCTATATTATTGCCACTACCAATAACTAAAGCCTTATTTCACTGTGAGCAGTTTATTGATTCTCTCTCAACTGAGATGTTGCAGCATAAAAAGGAGCAAAAATTACTATGTTAATGCAAGTTGTAAAATTGAAAAGCAGCTCCTGTGAGCCATCCTGCCATCGAGTAAACTAACCTGGACACAAGCATTGCCTCTTCAGCCTCTTTCTCGTTTTGCTTTAAACTGCTTCCAGTTGCAAGTCTAACCCACCTGCACAAGAGATGTCCACATGATGGAACAGCAGATGTGGCTGGCATTTGTGACATTTTTGTTTATGTTTGGATTTATGTGCGCATTTTGGGCATCATTGGCAGAAACAGTGCGGCTGGCAGAATTACACACAATATTTCTTAATTTTGCCCACTCTTAGATTTCTCTAATCTTACATGGTTAATGTATGGCTGCTTTAAGGGAAAAACATCATTTCACAAAAGGTAAGGAGAGCGATTACTCACCTGCATTACACGTTTTCTTCTTCCTGTGATGATAATTTAATTGATCCTAAATGGTTTTAAATGTGCAGAGAGACTGTTGGATATTGATATGAACCAGAGAACATGGATTTAGGGATTACTTTAGGGCATAACATAGCAGAATGAGAACAACATAGAGATCTACATGGATTTCCCATGTTCATAAGATTTCTAAAATATCTGTTTTACCTTGAAAAATAGGTCTTCGTTGTAAAAAAAAGAAAAAGAAAAAAGAAAGTACACTGGTGTTGTTGTTGTGTTAATAAGTCTTACAAGAAAAAAAAATTGGAATGAACTCGAAGATGAGAATGGAAATACAAACCTTCCCCTCTAGCACCCAAATGACTAAATACTGTATATGTTTATATATACTGTACATACATATATCTTTACACAGTGAAATGCCAAAAGGAATGAGAGATTTGAAAACAGATGTGAAACTGTACCACGGAATTGATTCAAAGAGAAACAAATGCAAAATAGTAAAAACGACCAAATTACAGCGAAGATTAGAGAGAATGTCTTGTTTGAAATTGTTTAATTTTAAGTAGTCAAGAGAACATTTTCTCCATCACAGAAGACTGTGGTTTAATGATTATCTGATTGATTATCTGCTCTGTATGCTGATCAATGCTGTCTGGGGTCTGACCTCTAAGTGTAGCAACACACACATTAAGATGCATTTGTAAAATCCCTCCTATATCTAGATGTAACTAAGCTGTACTGTGGGAGCGTACAGCTGAACGGCCAAACACATTTCATAGTATATTTCCATGGAGACCGAAGGCCTCACCTTCTAGATTGACTTTTGCATGCATGTGTGATGCATACAAAAATAACACTGCACACGCTCTGGCTGTGCAATGTTATTTCTATGTAAATGGTAGATGTTGCTGTGAGTGACTAGGCCAGTTACTTCCTGTAATGTGAGGAGTTAGTGCTGACTGAGACTCAGACTGACGCTGAGCATCAACACACCTCTCTGTGGCGCAATGCAACTTTTAGCTCCAACAGATCCTAGCAGCGCCCAGCTCATTTGAAATTTTGGACAGCGTCTCCCAGCTCACAAGCTTGTACAACTCCACTGAGCGCAACCTGCCCGGTGCCGAGTGGCAGAATGCCAAAGTGAACTAGTAGCTCGTGAGGAGAGTTGAACATCTTGCCAGGCAAAGAGATCCAGATATTATCTTTGGGAGCTGGCAGACAGAATCATGCCGTGAATACAGAGCTTTCATTTAGGAGTTTTTGAGCAGGATGAAGCCCATGTTGCTCTGTGTCTTACAAGTTAAACTTTCACCCAACTTTATTAAGGTCATGATAAGTGCAGCCTACAGGTACTTGTACTTGTGTCCATCGTCAGTACAGAACATTAGGCAGCTCCCTCAATGCTGTGTTGGCACCCTACAGTGAGATGCACGCACTCAGGGATGAACGCGTGAGAGTGTGAGACCATCAGGTGGTCAAAGACTGATGAGCTGGAGATGACGGGTTGCACTGATTGCTGTATTTCATGCAACCCCCCAGTCACCTGTGCCTCATCCACAAATCGGAGGACTTCCATGGTTGACAGCTGTGTCCAAGCACCTTTTGGGTGACCCATTAAAGAGTAAAATGAAGACTCCCAGTGGTTTACAATCATTACTTTACCAAGATCCATCCTATACAGACACAATGGAACTACTTAGGACTAATGTATGTAAATGGAGGCTTGTTCAACTAAAAGTGGTAACAACAGTATGTGGGCATGTTGGCATGTGTCACACACTGCCAGTCAACATTTCAGCACCAATACCGTTAATACATCAAAGTCATCCATAAGCATAAGTTTTTGTTTTTTTTTTTAAACATAGATGTATTTGCTAAAAAAAATAAATAAAAAGGCAATTGCCCCATTTTAGGGTTAGTTTTTTTTTTCTAATTTTAAGGATGCAGCAAAGAGGAAGGTGTAGTTGCAGCAGCAACACTGCTGGGAAGGTGACAGGTCTGTTTTCAGTGTCTGTGTGCTCTAAAATATGGAAAAGGAAGGACAATGTGTCAGTTCACCTGGGTGTTATGTTTACTGAAATGCTGATCAGGGCTAAGCTGGTAAATACCAGCATCTACTGTTGTTATTTTACCTAAATATGGAAACTAATTGTGCCCTTTTCTATTGAAGACAAAAGCCACATTTTAGGTTTCAGGTATTTGACCAGTGGAAAGACATAAAAGTACCAAATGAGTGAATTGGATTAATAGGCTACATGCTGAAGATACTGAAAACCTTTTTAATTCTCATCACTAATGCAAAGGCAGCACTCATTCTGTTTCAGTTATAAAGCGAGTTCCCATCAATTTTTATGCTCATCCTAAATTTGCATATAATGAAACATTAATAAAAATGCCACTAACCCCCCGCCCCCCCAAAAAAAGCTAAGTACTGTGAAAGCATTTCACTTTTCCTGTTCTCTTACTTTGTCTATCCTTTCAGCCCTCGCTTCTCTCTCCCCCCCCCCCCTCTCTAATGGAGGTACTTAGCATGTGTAGCGTGTAAGCAGTGCAGTGAAGTGTTGATTCTGCATTCAATTAGCTATGTCTTCCTGGGAACAGGTGAACCTCCCCATCCTTTATCTGTCTATCCCCAAAGAGAGAGACGGGAAAGAAGCTTGAGGAAAGGTTGCGGGTTAATTAACAAATCAGTGCTGTAAAGATTCTTACGTCATCGTTTGAAAACTCTCTCATTATTTCTCTATCAGCCGAACGGGCGGTCTCAGTGGGTATTGTGTTGGCATTAGCGTGTGTGTGAGCGTGTGTTTGTTTCGCATCACAAAGAATAGGAACCGATAACTTGTCTAAATCATTATTCCCTGTGATTAATTGCACTGCAGCCTTGCTGATTCCACACAACCTCTCTGTTTAACTATTCCTCTCACTCTCTACACCCCACCCCGCCCCCTCCCTGCCTGCAACGATACCCCTTTGCCCTTCTTTATTTTTTTGTCTCTGAGTCTGTGCCTCCCCTTTTGCTTTTAACGCTCTTTGCCTCTCTTTCTTATCAATCCTTTACTCTGCCTGTACTTATTCCTCTCAGAGTTTCTCTGCAGTACGCTGATGATCCATTATGGATATCTGTGGACTTAGTTTTTCACAGATTTCACACCTCTATGAGTTGGATGTCAAATCACATTATCAGAAAGGAACTTATTATTTGCCCAGAGTGAGAACATTTGGAAAAGTATTGGTCCAGCATTAGAGCGCCGTCCACTTAAGATCAACGCTCGGTGTGGGCAAGCCTGTGTACGGAGACCAGGCGGATTGAGAAATCAGCGGGGAGTGCAGGAGGAACCTTTAAACGTAAAGGTCAGTTTACTCATCATGGGGATCACTGTACAGCCTGTGAAAACAGTTGTTGGATGTGGCAGCGGAGGGAGTTCCCAAAGCCACAGAGCTGACTAAAATCACCCCATGATGTCATGAGGGTTATCAGCTGAAATACTGAAGACCATCACCTTTGGTACTGCCAGGGCTACAGTCACACAAATGATGTTTTGACGGTCCACCAGCTGAGCAGTCAGAGGCACCTTTAGATGAATAAAAAAAAAAAGGGGTTAACTGCATTTGTCCGCCACATTTAAAGGAGCTTTTGAAATGGGCCAGCTTAGTCCCCTGTCATACAATCGGTCTCCAATTGTTTTTCCCACCAAAGGAAGTGGCAACTGAAGACTGCATTTATTGTTATCTGCTGTATTATTGTTCAACATCTCATCCATGGAATCTCTGAGAAATCTTGAGGAAGGCACGGGTTTGGTTCGTAGTGAGAATCTTTCTTTCGCTTGGCCTGCTGAAGGTGCCCAAAGATAACAGCATCTGTGGGAATACACAATACATTGTGCACAGCATTACAACAGGAAACAGCAGGTATTTCTGACGCTTTTCTGAGATTGGAAAGCGTGTTTGTTCTGGCTTAGAGAATTGTTTAAACAAGCCTGTCTTAGCCAGCTCCAGTTATGAGTGACTTTGTAAAGTTGTTTTAGAAAAGTTTTGGCAAAGTCCTCACTGTAGACCTTTACTGAAAGTGTTTACTTTTAGGCTGCAAACCATTTTGTCAAACTGGGTGTTCATTGGAGCCAAAGAAGAATGCTGATGCAAAACATCTGCAAAATCATGATTGTTCATTTTAGAGGCTTTTATATCTTTATCTATCTCTGAACCATTTAGTTTTAAAAGCAATGTGCTTGGAGGTGGTGGTGGTGGTGGTGGGGGGTCCTCTGCAGACACACTCCTCTTATTCCTCATCCTCTTTTAGCTTCTTAATATGTGAAGTCCAATATATATTCTGTGGTGTCAGCTTTACATTATTTATGCCTCTTTACCAGGTGTTCGAGCAGATAACCAAACCTTATGTTGTATCTCATGGCCACATAACCACCTAACCTTCTCCCCCCCCTCCTCCCATTACGCTCTTCATACCATACGAAGTCTCTTCTGTTAATCTGCTCAGCTACAGATACAGACGCGTCTGCCTGCTTCACGTTGCTCCCTCTTTTCATTAATCTTTACCTTCCCATACTATCCACTGGGAAATTAGTATGGCAATGACGTACCTCGCCTTCACAAACAGTGCAAGGTTCCTCCTGGCCTCTTCAATCGATCTTACTGCTCATATTACTCGATCGCTACAGTAAATGTGCTGACAAACCTGTTTCTTTCATTTTTCTAAAAATATAATGATCATCTTAGGTAAACTCAGACTCTGTAGTGTATGGATCCAGTGATCAATCAAATAGATAACAATGCAAAAAAAAAAAAAAAAAATGCTGCAATGATGCATGATTTAAAAATATTAAACATTTTTAGATTTATGATTTCTGAGAGCAATCTTTTTTTTTTTATGGTGAAGGAATTGAATTTCCTGTCATTTGATTAAATATGCACATCATACAGATAGACGATACAAACATACCGTGTTCGATGTTCGAACCAAAGTTTTTAAAGAGGTTTTTAGGGACAAAGTATTTAAATGTAAATCATGGTGAAACAAAAAAACATTAGTGAATTCTTAATCTTGACTTAGTTTGTCATGTGTTAAATTTTCTGTCCATAAAACTATATGTACGAATCAAAGAAGGCATTAATGTTCTTCAGCTCAGCCACTTCACACACACCCCTATTTTTCCCCTGCCCTCATATCTCGCTCTCCTCTCCCTTCTCTCTCTCTCTCTCTCTCTGTGCGTCTCACCCTGAACCAGGTGCGCTGGGAGATAACTAACCTCGTATGGTCTGCTTTTATGTCACAGCGGAACTCATTTTGGCCTTCACCTTCTTCTCGCCCTTGCTTTATGTTGTTCTGCTCCTCTTCACCTCTCTTTCATTCACCTTCCCTCCTTAACACCAGGCCACTCTGACCCCAACTTTTCTCCTCTTTCTTTCCCTCCCCCAGTCCACCCCCATATTTCCCCTTCCCTTCCCAGTTTGTCTTTCTGTCCTTTTAACAATAATGGTGGTGTGTGTTTCATCTGACAAAGCTCAGCTTTTCTAGTGCTGGCCTGCTTTCCATATCAAAGACTGTGATGGCATGATAAGGCTGCTTAGATTAAGCAAGGAATCTCTCAGAGAACAAAAGAAAGTGTGCGTGTGTGTGTGTACAGCATGCATCTATATCAGCCCGCATTAAAGCAGATTTAAAAACAAAAACGTGAGCAGCTTGTAGAAATAAGTCCCCTTGTCTGCATATACAGTGTGTACTTAACATGTTGGTGTTTTCCCCTTTGCATATTTCTGTCAGCATTAAAGAAGTTGTAAAGCGTTTGTTCTGACTTGACAAGAAAATGTCAAAAACTCTTTGAAAGAGCAAGATGTGCCGTATACAACATGCACACAGAGAAACAGGTGATGAGCGCTGTGGGATCAAACTGTAGTCAGAGAAAATAAACAAAATCCAAAGTGCTCGGCCAGTAAAAATGATCTATCATTCACCTTGCCACAAGCATTAGCCCAATGAAGCATAGACAAAACGCCTTGCTCATGCAAATGTGAGGCCCTTGATTATGTTTTCTCTGTGCTGCCAATTTCCATTATTTTCTTATTTATTTCATGCAAAAAGTTCTTGTTATACAAAGTGCTTCAGCACGACCTTCCCCAGTAAATATTCCTGAATGTGAGCAGCAAGCCAGCAGGCTATGT
This sequence comes from Echeneis naucrates, assembly GCF_900963305.1. Classification (NCBI taxonomy): domain Eukaryota; kingdom Metazoa; phylum Chordata; class Actinopteri; order Carangiformes; family Echeneidae; genus Echeneis; species Echeneis naucrates. Next base: position 12,513,232 of record NC_042518.1, read on the forward strand.
CACACTGAGTGAGTGAGTACTGGTATGCGTCTTCGGTGATCAAAGCAGATCAATAGCCTGACTGGGTATTCCTCATCGTTTTTAGCCAAGGGAGTTCATGCAAACATACTCCCACACAATTCTGCCTCTTGAAGATAATAATTTCCTAAATGGCAAGATGAACTCCTGCTGCCATGTTCAGCATTACCTTTACCCGAACCAAATAGCGAGGAAAAGTCTAAACAGTGAGAGATGAACATAATATAAACAGATTCCTGCTGCGTCACAATCAAGTTCAATCCTGCGAACGGACAAAACAAACAATTCTTGTAATTGTAGCACTTTGGTTGAAGGGTTGGGCCTGAAGTGATTGAACCTTTTGCTGTATCGGACCAGACCACAGTTTTTCCTTTGCCTTCAACAACCAAAAATGACCAAAACGTTCTTCTGGTTTTCATTCTCTTCCTTCTCTTTGTTTGTTACAGATGTGCAAAAACAGAAATACAAATCCCCTTACCTCCGTTGTCGAACGTTTGCCATGATTCTGGGACTAAAAGACTGTGTGCGTGTGCGTGCATGTGCTTGTGTGTGTGTGTGATTGTGAACGTGTGTTATCTCTATGAGCTTTTCTGGGATAAACAGTGACCTTGTTGGGACCACTGGCCTTCTTGGAGACCTGTGCCAATGCTTTCTGAGGTCCAGCTCATCCACAATTAATGGAAGTTGATGAAACATCCTAACAAAAACAAAGACAGCTGCACAAACCTGTGTGTGTGCAAGTAAGACAGATCGAGATGGAGAGATAAAGAATTCCATCTACTTGTCACAGAGAGAAATTCAATCTTGCGAGAAGATTGAGAAGAAAATTGAAATGATGGTATGGACCTCTCCTTCTTCTCTAACCACCTCTGAAACATGAACCAGAAAGAGTTAAAAAAAAAAAAAAAAAAAACTGCGAAACTGCAAAGTCATTGCTACTTAAAAACATTATTACATTGCATTTATTCATGTCCACATAGCTTAGAACAAAAGACGTGCAGATGTCCTTATGTTGAGTTGTGAACACACCTTTGAGTCACCGTGGAGTGATGAAGCTGCTGAACAGGTAGCTTGTATGCTGTGTGAAATGATGAAGGTGTGTGTGTGTAAGAATGTGTAAGAACATCTCATACATTATACGTATACGTATAAGATCTGAGTTTTCTAACCCGTGTAGCTCTTTCTTGTGGTGTTTTATGGGTCTCTCTCAGCTGTTCAGACATTCCTGCATCCTAATTGGTCAGACCTCTGAAAGCGACAGACATATCTCAAAGCTTTCAGACCCTTCCGTGTTCCGTTTCATTGCGTCTCCTTTTTTTTTCCCCCCCTTTACTTGCTTGTTGTCGCCCTCTTTCCCTTTCAAATGCTGTCTTTGCTTCCTTTTCTATGTCAAGCCTGCTGAGACTCACACACACACACAGGACAGGCAGACACACAAAAAACACGAACTAAGTCATCTTCTGCTGCCACAATACCCAACACATCATCCATATTTTATTCCTTTAAAACAAATTCAATGTAAAGCACAGACAAGCTTTTCTCAAGCACTGAAAGGTCAGACATGTCTGAAAGAAATAAAAAGGATGACCTTTGTCTAAAATGTCTTTCTGGTGTGTGTGTGTGTGTGTGTGTGTGTGTGTGTGTGCGTGCGTGTGAGCGTGATGGAGACAGAGAGAGTAAATGTAGCTGACCTATGTTAATGTGTGTGCCTGTGTGTGGTATCTTCTCCAATATGGTCTAATTATGTCTGTGTCTGCTTTTTGGTCCAGGCACACAAACAGCGAACACACACAAACACACAGTACGTCCGAAGAGAGGAGATGGTGCTAAATAATCCACACACCAAGATCCTTTACCTGTAGCAAGAGCAATGATCAGTGCAATTACTGGGCCACTCATGAGACAGCTGGAATGAGAGAGGAGAGTAGACTGCACTGGAGCAAAAAGGGAAGTGAAAGGAGAGTTGGAGAGCACTTACAAGAGGTCAGCACAGGGCTGAAATCTTTACCTCAGTCTCTCCTGCTACTGCAATTTTCAAAGCCTATTACTTTATTTGTTCCCTTCTCTACTCTATGTTGTTTAAAAAAAAAAAAAAAAGACGTGTGTGGAACAACATTGCACTGGCAAAAACCTTTCCCTTTCTTACCGTCAGCAGGGGCCATTTCATTTATTTTGAGTCAATCCCACACGCGCTGTCCCTTATGCTTACTCATGCACTGACTGTGTATCTGTCAGCAGATGCAAATTGTCCTCAACAAACACACCAATTACTCGTGTGTGAATAACACTTTGAAAAAACTCCATCGCTCAGCTGATTCAGCAAATTATTAGCCTTCAAAAAATAAAAAGTAAAATGGATATTCATGGCCCCTTTTACAGATTTATGTTTTCAGCAAGGGTGAGCGCAAGAGAGAGTTAAATAGAATTTAGAGATGTTGGTTTTGGTTTTTTCATTGGCTTTGGCAACCTAGTAATTATATAAAATCACCCACCTTATCCTACAATGCCTAACCCAAGCCAGAACTCAGTTTATGCAAGTTTTATGGATTCAAGCTTTATTTGATTTGTTAATTGTAAGGAGAGTAACAGTGTGTGTTTTATTGATCAAAGACACACAAGGCCAGCACGGGCACAGAATGATGTTCAAACTACACACTACTAACACAACTGTATGACTACCATATTGCATGTTTGACATTTATTATTTTCTGATTGATTTGAATTTTCCCATTATGCAGATTTGTTGTTTGTCTTCTTGTTGGCTTTTTTGTCCGTTGAAACTTGCCACTTCAGGAGAAAGGCATATTAGTGAATTCATCAAAGGATTAAGATGAATTTAAAAGTCAAATTTCATTTCAAAATAGTTTAAAAGTACAAGCAGCTCCTGCCCTCAAAATCAGATTGACAAGTTTGATTGAGAAGCACAGAAAAACCTGAAGGTGGTGCTTAAATATGCAGTCTTGAACATGTTAGTATTTAAAGTGAAACTGGGAGAGAAACAATGATACAGGAGGAGAAACGTGTGTTTTTCTGCTTTCATAGTTTTAGTTATGACAACTTGTAGCAGAATAATACTAGTTACTTTAAACAAATATATGCATATGTGAGTGACTGTGTGACAGAGAAGGAGCGAGACAGAGGGAGAGGAAGTGATAAAGGAAGTGTGTTGGAACGTGACAGATTTCTAATGGCCTCATTATTGTTTGAGCTTTGTTATTGCCTTCTCTGAAAAACAGTAAACTGATAAGCTGCATAATCATTACCCCTATTGGTATTATGTGTGTGTGTTTGTGTGAAGGCATGTGCGCGCATCATTATGTTTGATATCTCTGTTTTGTCTCACAGTGATAAAAGCCAACAATTTCCCACAAAGACACATTCGCCCCAGTGCCTTCTACTTTCTCCTTGATTGTTTCCAATTATCTTTCTTCTTCACTTGTGCAGATTAAAAAGACTTTTAACACCATACAGCCGGCTGATTGGAGCCTTGCCGGCGGACAAGGTGAGCTCTAGAGTCAGGGTAAGCACTAAGAGAGACAGTGAAGCGGAAGGCTTAGAGGAATGATGATGAGCTGCGCAGCCTTGACAGTGGTGTACCCACAAAAAGAGAGAAAAAAATGATCCTTGTACGTATTGGGATTGAAATACTCTTTTGTTATTGGATGAGAGCGACAAAGTTGTTCAGCATCTCCTCTATTCAGGTATCACCCCACGAATTCCTTCTCCTTTTCTTCCTCTCTTTGAAAAGGCCTTTGTGTAGCTTAACAATTAAGGTGCACATGTTTACCGACCCAAAAGAAAACCAGAAATATAGAAAAAAACAGCTCTGATGCTCTTAAATAAACTGAAAATTGTATTGTTAAAAAATATATGTATTCTGCAAGTGACTGTGCAGGTTGACACCAAGTTTCAACACACTCTATTTAGATCTGAGTGAAAATGAGTAGAATTGTCAGGAAGTCTTTGATTATCTCCGCCCTGAGTGGAAAGCCCAATGGCTAGTTCATAAACAGCGTATTGGACAGAGCAAATTATTCAATTGTTTTGTTTTTTTTTTCTTTATTTTCATGATTCATAGCTCTATTGGACATGAGAGTACAGAGAGCAAGGAGATAATGGGCCAGAGAGAGGAAGATATGTGGACAGTGAGGAATCGAACAGGAAATCTGCGTAACAGTCTGAGAGCCCATGATGCTCGATATGTCTGCCACTTACAATATCTTATTGAACCTGGGAGAGAGACTTTAGGAGAGCAGCTTGGACCATGCAGGCAGGAGGTCATGATGGATGACTGGGCCCAGCACAGGTTTTCCCCAAGAAGAGAGAGGCTTTACCCACAGGTGTATTTGTGGGTATTTGGTATTTAGGTGAAGTTGAAATGAAGCGTTTCCCAATATTGTCAGAACGCGTGACAAATTTCTGACAAATCTTCTCATTGATGATCAGATCGCTCTTGAAAGGGCCACTTGTTGCTGTCGTGGCCTGTATGCGGATGTGCATGAGATTCAGACCTACAGGTGCAAATAGCATCTGCCTAATTTCAAAACCTTTCTCGTAGTTATACTGACTTATAGCAGGCTAGACTTTCTCTCCTAACCCCACGAAGGAGGCAGCTGGAACAATAACATCAGAGATTCCACTGTAGAAACTAACTGTTCCTGCAAATTTCATTTTGTAGAATTGTCCAACTTTGTTGACCTTTGCACACCATCTATGCACTGTACTGAGTTTGTGGTAAGGAATCAACATCATCTAAATATAGAGCTTTACTCAGTGGCACATCAGTGCAGGAGATGCACATCTAAGCAGGATATTATGACAGTCCTGTGACACGTGTGTGTGTGTGTGTGTGTGTGTGTGTGTGTGTACAGTGTTGTGTGCATGCATCGAGATCTGTCACATCACCTCCATACCATATGAGGTTGCACATCATGACTCTGCCACTTCCCCACAGCTTAATGTGTCGTTGGTAATTACATCACACACACACACAAACTCCCAGCATGCAGCATGCACAGATAAGCACATCCACACACATGCAAACTCATAAAACAGACGCCACCCCCCCCCCCTCCACCACCACCACCACCACACACAAAGGATGTTGGGTGACTCAGTTCTTCGGTTGTTTTCAGAGCGAGCAAATAAGAAACTTTAAATGTTAAAGGTTGATTTTCCATATACGGAGCCGACACATGCTCAGGCTTCACTCACACTTCATTTTTAAGAAGGATGAGTCATTCTCAGCACCTCCCCGCACTGTGCAGAAACACACACTGACACTTCTCAGCATAGTGTGTGCAAACAGTGTGAGGTGTTTCGCACAGCTTCTACTTCAAACACGCAAGCAGCACATGATGTGTTAGAGGAACAAAAAGTACTCTCTGCATCAGACTCAGGTGGGATGAACATGTGTATTAAATGCCTGCGCTTTGGCCTGACGCTTGCATGGAGGGGATTTGATAGATGTGTCAACAGTGAAATCTGAAATCAGTGAGTGATACATGCTTATAAAATGACAAACTGTCTCACACCAGTGAAAAGCTCCAGGACGGTTGTGTGTGTGTGTGTGTGTGTGTGTGTGTGTGTACGTGTACGTGTACGTGTACAGTCATTTCCACGGTATTTCTGATGTTTATCAGTCCACTCTGATGACAGTGATGGCTGCAAAAAAGGTCAGAAGTGAGTTGGACAGATTGTATGAACATTTCTGTTGTGCCCTCGGGCCAATGACATCTCACTCCTGGTGGGAATTTTGTGTTACTCATATGCCATTTCCAAAGAGCAAAGCATCACATTCTGGGAGGAATATAAGACTAATTAAGATTTGGAAATTATTCAGACTGTGCTTATTGATTTGAGCCATTTGATTTGAGGAGATGGCAAGAACACCATCATGTATCAGGGAAGCAAAGATAGTCAGCATAAGAAGGATTTTGGGGTTCAGGAAAGAGAGAAAAACATTTTTTTGTCATAAAGAAATTCCACAGTTTGTGATGCAAGGCTGGCAAATGGACGCGAAAGCAGACACAGAGGCTAACTGGAGATTTAATGAAATAATGATAAAGGGACAGGGAAGTAGGTAACCGTCCTGGCCAGGTGGTGTGGAACGGGGGGGAGGGGGGGGGCAAGACAGGTTGGAGCAGAGGGAAGGAGATGGCACAGGTGAGCACAGGAATCCAGAAGCTAGTGAGACAACAGGAGGGGGGAGGCATGTGGAGTGGAGCTGTGGAGATAGAAGGCAGGTAGTCGTGTAGACTGGTGAGGGCTCGCGGCTGCACACACGGAACAATAGTAGGCTCCGGGCAGCAGAGACAACCTGAGGTCCTCTGAAGCTCACAATTTAAGAGTGGGTTAGTACCAGGCCTCTGCATGATTGGTACGTGTCATCGCTTCATCTTTAAACGTGGATGAATAGCAGAAATGTATAAGTCTTAAATCATCAGCAACAGATGCTATCTATCTATGTAGTGCAATGTAAACACAGCACCCTCAAATTCACTCACTGGGTGAAGGAAAGCCTTCACCTATACTGTACACGCGGCAGACAATAGACACCCATTCACACTTTTCAAGTCATGCATAAAGTTGGGTTAGGATTAGGAAATGCAGGTAACATATCACAGCCCCTATGAAGCTATTACAGTAAAATTGTCCTCTGTCTCTGTCAGGTATTACCTCCATAAAAAGGCAATTTAAAAGACAGACAGCATATAATGTACATCGTCTATATCCTGAACAGCAATTTGGAGAGAGTTCACGACTGTCTCTTGCTTGTTTCCTAAGCAATTTCTGAAATGTTTCTATGTGTGTGTTTGTTGTGTAATCTGTATCATATTTGCCCTTTTTGTCAACTTTTGGAAAACTCTTTCATCACATTGGAGGGAGAGAGAAGAACAAAAAAGATGAACAAAGATGGCGGATCCAATTTAACATGAGCATAATCATTGTGCCATGCTTTGTTATGTTAAGAGTGAAAAGCCCAAAAAAGGGTTCTGCTGAAATGTAATCTGATGCAGAACGAATCATTAATATAAAGTTCTTTTGTGACTGATCACATAACGGCAGCTGATATCCTCAACTGGTATCCAGAAATAATTTCTAATGTAGTTTTGTGCCCACGTCAAGACAAACACACAGTGAATGCCATAATAAAATCACTGTCTAAATTGATATTAAAATAGATGCCTTCACTCTCCAGTCATGATCATGAGTGTGAGGTGGATAAAACAGGAGACGCATTTGATGTTGACACGATGGTGTTTAGCATTTTATGCTTCATCATCATGAACTGTGTGTTTTGTTTTTTTTTTTTAACATCTGTGATTAATACACGCTTGCAGTATTTTCAAGTTTCATTCATTAATGTTAACTACATCAGTAAGTTCCCAAGTCATGAGGTCTTTGAGCTTTTATATCTCTGAGGATGGCTGCCAACAAGTGGCTACTAAGACTTCAGAGATTGCGGAGGATGTTCAATTTCATTGTGCCTTGGTGAAAACTGACCTTGCTCGCAGTCTACTTCTGTAGTTTGGATGTGTTTATACTTTTACTAACTCCAGCAGGAGAAGTAATGTGCAGTAGATAAAACTAGTTCTGACTCGGGCGGTAAAACGGACTGTCTGCTATTTACAGTAGAAGGTGGTTCAGTCTCCTGGCTCCTCCAATCTGCATGTTGGAGTGGCTTTGTGTAAGATACTGAACCCTAAATTGCCTCTAATGGTTATCTTTTTGAATGTGACGGTGGCTTCCGTTATAAAGCACTTTGAATGATTGATAAGCTGCATTATGTGAGTGCAGTCCATTTATATGTTGGAGGTTAATCACAGGTGACTTTAGTTCATTTATAGCTTAAAATTGTCTTTTCTGGTGACCCTATTTAAGCTTCTAAAATTACAAAAGTAGTGGTGTGTAGATTATCCTTCTGAAGAAAATAAATCAGATTCTTTGTTTTTCCCAAAGCATTAGCAAAAAAAAAACCAAAAACATAAAAAATAATTATATTAATAATAAAAATCCTTTTTCTTTTTGTTTTGTTTGTTTGGTTTTTTTTGGGAGGGAATCAAGGTGTCGCTTCTGGGTTGGCCTACAGACAGATAGAATCATGTTCATACATTAATGGATGTCTAGAACGTAAAGGGTAACCTGACTGCTGAATCCTGAGTGAAGCATTAGCCAAAACCAACAGTCTTATGAGACAACTCGATTAGATCAATCCATATCTCAAAATAAAGTTTTTGTCTTCAGGCTAAATGTAAATGAACACACTCATACATATTGCAGCAAAGACAAAGATAATAGTTCTCTGCCAGTTGCAGACCCACCTATTCCCCCTCAGCTTTCCTCCCAATGCTATCGTCTTGCCTCCCCCTTTTGCAACTCCTCTCCCTTTCAGAATTTAATTAAGCTATCAATTCCGGTATTCTGCCTGAATTTAAATGCATGTTTAGTGAAATTAGCTTGTAATAGCCCACTTAATTTTTAAATCAAACAGTGTTAATGTTATTTGTTCTTTCAGCTCATTTTCGCTCGTTTCTTTTTGTTCCTTCACTTCCGCCTGCCGTCTCTTACTTTTGGCATGAGAGAATGTGAAAGCAGCACCTTGTTGTTGTACTGAGGAGGCGTTTGCTGCAATTTTCCAAAGGCCACCAGAAAAGGTATGCTAATAAAGGCCATGTGCGCATACAAGTGGGTGTTCTCAAATCCATAGTGCATGAATATGGTTGATTGTATGTGTAGAGAAAAGCTCATTTTTATGAATTAGGATCGATGGCATGACCAAAATCTATTGAACTGCTGTGGGTGCTTTCTATTTGTGACATAACTTGTTTTTGCTTTGCAGTATAATATCACTTGTGTGATACTGAAGGCAACCTGGTTCTTATATAATTTTGGCATATTTTTGGCCCTTACAGCTTCAAAACAACTTTCGAACCTGGTTTTAACACAAATGTAATGATATAGGCTATCTTTGGACTCCGGTTAGGGTAAAACTGAAAGGTACCATTAAGAACAGCTATAGAGTTTAGGAGTGGAGGGTGAAGAGGACTTAGCGGCAAAAAGCATCTCGAAAATTCTCTGCTGTTTCTCTTGTGCCTTACTAATCTGTGTATACGTGTGTGTGTGAGAGAGAAAGAGAGAGTGAGGCGTTCTTTTTCATGTTTGTGAAGTGGAGTGGGATCAAGGCCAGCAGTGAGCTTTGACAGCCCGTGTGCGAGCCAACACATAAACCCTTGTAGCTCATAAAGGCGTCTCGGAGTGCAGCAGTAGGCATTACCGAAGCAAATCCTCTGTTTCTCTACCTCAAAGCCATTTTAGTACCCCCCCATATCATCAATAAATATTCATGTCAAGGCATGTTCATCAGTATACCTGATACTTTCGAATTACAAATATACCTGTAATAAATTACATCCTTCCGTATGATGTGAGTGGTGGCTCAACGTTGTGGTTATCATATAACCTGTACTGTAAGCTAGGTTTTTTTTTTTTATTTTTTATTTTATATGATATGTATATAGCATACGTAAGATGCAGCAAAACACAAATAGAAAGATAGCGATAGCCAAGAGAACAGAGGCTGGTTGACCTGTAGCTCATTATGTTAAAGCCCCAGAAGGTGAATCAGCCCTTTTGCCTTTTCGTCGAGTGTCAGCATCATGACTTCTTTCACAGGGTTTCACTTTTCTGCGCAGTAAAAGTAACGCATGGATACCACATTGTGGACACCATCACAACATACTGAGAAACATTCTATAGACATTTAACCTCTGTTGACCAACAATACTTCCTCACCACTTGGGAAAGAAAATCAATCTGTGTATAAATTCATTTGCTGCATCTTTGTCCTTCATGGTTGGAGTCTTGCTCCTCCTCCTCCTCCTTCTTACTGTATGTGAACAAGTGGAAAATACTTTGGAAAGACTTTGACTGTTGCTGTCTGCTGGAAACTGTTTGTGCCTGTGTGTAGGCAGGTGTGCATGTGCTCGGCTTTTGCACATGTACATCTGTGGGTGTACTTAGTTAGGATTACATGAATGCGCGTGTGTGTCTGTGACACACAGCGGTCGTGCTGTCTGATGCATCTTTACCCTGGCTCCAAATCAAAAACACTTGTACTGTATCCCCTCAGGGAGCACGGCAGACAGCAGAGACTGGCAGCGGCAGACAGAAAGAGGGGAGGGGAGGGGAGCTGAAAAGGAGAAGAAAGAACAGATACAAAGGTGACAACATGAAAGGACAAGGAGATCCTTGTAAGGGGAGGAGAGGCAAGAGAGGGTAGATGAATAAGAAGGAAAATACGAGGTGTAAAGAGTATTAAAGGATAGAGAAAGACAGGAACTGAGACAATAGGAGACTAAAAGAAGGAAAGGGGGAGCGAAAAGGTTATTTAAAAGAGGAGGAGGCGAGACTGAATCTTATCGCTGTTGATATAAGATATTCCCAACATACTGCCTCTGCTCTTCCCTTTGTGCATGACAATTGTGTGCGCATGTTCACGCTGACCCACTTAAATTTAAAATTCCATCGTGTTCCCCGTGTTTTTGTCCTGTGTGCACACTTGATGCTATAAGCAGTTAAAACATGAGTTAATCTCGTCTTGGCTTCTTGTGCCAGGTCTGAAACCTCACGCTTTATACCTTATGTTGGATGTTGTGATGGTCATCATTTCACTTTTTTTAGTTGCACTGCTGATATAATAACAACTAACATAGAAATTCACTGGAATATGCACAACCATAACAAATTGAACACAATTTATCTTGCCAGTAGGTAAATTATCCAAATTCAAATAAATGATAGCATATGTGCCCAGAAAAGGACAAAAAAAAAAAAAAAAGCGTCATTCTCTCTTCCACCATGTCTCTCCTTTCAGCCCTCCAGTCATCTAATTTTATATTTTTCTAATTAATTATCTTCATTCATTAGGGATTGGGGAGAAGAGAGGAGGAAAAAAATGAGTAGGGAAGTGAGGGATGAGAGAGGAGTGGAGCATCTTGCCATCTGCATTTCTCCCCTTCAGGGCAAAATGATGAGTCTGTCTCTCCAAACTGCAGCGAAAGTAGTTGGCGCACTGAAATAATATAGAAGGGGGAGTAAAACAAGACGAATCAAAGGAGGGAAATAACTGGAGTGAACTCTGCTCAAGGCAGCCTGACCCCCCCCCCACCACCACCACCCTCCTTCCCCTCTAACCCCTGCTGTTTTCTTCTACCTTTTTTTTTGTGTGTGTGTCTTGTTACCCATGTCTCATCCTTTGTTTTTCTACCACAACATTTTGCATTTGTGTTATGCTTTATTTTGAGCGTGGCTCTGACAAGACGGAGGCTGAAATGCAAAGAGGAGTGCTCAGAGACATGGTGGGATGGACGGAGACAGAACAGATGGCGAGAGAAAGGGAAAAAAATCCAGATATATCCATCTATATATATATAGATAGATATATGTGTTGATTTAAACTTTGAGATGGAATCCGACATATTCTATGGTAGCAAAAAAGACTTTTTTGCTCTTTTTTGGCTCCAAAAGTTTGAAGACAAATATCCTGTATTGCACTGTAGGATGGTGTTGATGCAGTGCATATCGACCCCATAAGCTCTTTGAACTACATGCTGTTATTTGTGAAAGTCAGGCGAAGAACCAGGCGAATGAACACATCTTATCGGTTCATTAATCAGATTTCTCTTTTTCTATGACTTTTACTTCCATGTTAACATCAAATCAAAAAACATTAAAAAGCTTTGTTTATGTGGCTATTCAGATGTATTAATAAGAAATATATGAAGATCACTATAAATAGCTCATCCAAAATATGGTAGACAGTTAGCTAATATTCAGCACATGGTGTGTGCACATAAACACAATCGAGCTGTTGGCCACTGAAGGAATCTCACATGTTCGCAAAAATAAAGACTCTTATTATTACCAAATATAATTTTTAATTGCACTCAATGTCACACAAGAAGTGGCTAGTTTTGGCCCTTAGCCAAGGTCCTTAACACTTGCTGCCTAGCCTATACCCCATGAGACACAAGACAAGACTGGGTCAAGTTCATCAGTTTGTTAGCTGTGCTAACAAGGTCTGCCGAAGGTGTTTGCCAACCAGGGGAACCTGAAGAAAGGGGCCACTGGAAAATTAACACACATTAATGGGAAGAGGAAAGTTGTCACCCCAAAATTGGGAAAGTGGTTGTGGCAGATTATTGGAAAAACATCCAAGATCTATGTCAAGAAGTGTGCACTCTCAGACTGAGCAACTGGTGCTGGCCAACAAATGCGGCGGTGGTAAGAAAACAGCAGAGGAAGGCGGTTGTGATAGACAAGCAACACCAACATCATGAACAAGGAACACAAGAAGCTAAAGAAACACCAAGGGCTGTGAGAAGAGTAAGAAAATATGTGGAAAGTGAATGCAACAGTGGTCCCTGTGGTAATGGGAGGACTTGGGTCTGTGAGGGTGCAGTCCTACGAACAGCCTCAAGCTCCCAGGCCTTTGGTAAAGGACACGCACACAGTATGTAATATTCATTCATTCATCTTCAACTGCTTATCTGTTTCCGGTTCACAGGGGATGCTGGAACCAATCCCAGCTCACTCTGGGTGAGGACGGGGTCACCCTGGACAGGTCACCAGTCCATCACAGGACCAACACACAGAGACAGACAGAGACCAACAACCACTCACACTCAGACCTACAGACAATTCAGAGCCACCAGTTAAAACATGATGTCTTTGGACGGTGCGAGGAAACTGGAGTACTGGGAGGAACCCACACAGTCATGGGGAGAAAGGCCACAAAGAAAGGCTCTAGACCGGGAACCAAACCCGCGACCTTCTTATTATGGGGTAACAGCACTAACCACTATGCCGCCGTGCTCCCCCAGAATATAATATTTATTTGTCCTTAACCTTTTATCTTCAGATCAAGAAAGCATTTCACTGATTCGTTTCATTTATAATAAGTAATAAAATAAGTATTAATAATTGTCCCATTCCCCAAATTTTTTAACACACTAATAAATTAGGCTGCAATCATGCTTGAGACAATTGTGAAGTGACATTGCTGAGAACACCTGTGCGATAAAGGAAATCTTATTTATTTTTATTTTTTGCTTAGCACCCCGTGGCTCCTGTTGACGGACCCTAAAGAGCACCTCGAGTCTCTGTGTCACAGATAACGCTGACAGACAAGCCAACTGTGCTGCCGCTGTTACTTAGAGTCTTGTCACACAAAGACAGAGAAGGAGAAAGGCAGGCAGATTGGGAAGGAACAGATTGGTATTCATTGTCCGATTGTAGTTCAATCAGGACTGTCATACCCCTCTAACACACACACACACACACACACACACACACACACACACACACACACACACTGATTTTACCCAAAGGAGAATGCCAAGTATGCCTGTTAAGTGCCTGCCAAGCTGCGGGCAGCTAACAGGACATCTAAAAGGCAGATCAGAGACCTGCTTTGTTGTTCGTCTTAGTGCTTAGGTTCGAGGCCATGTTGAAAACATACTTTGGTGAATCAGTCTGTGAATGACGGTGACACAGCTGTGTCATCGGCGTCATTCATGCAGCAACTATCAGTCATTTATTTTCAGTTGGTAATATCTAGTTAACAATGACCTTTAATCGATTTAACCCTCAGTAACTTTTAACTTCCAAAACAGTCAAATCCACTTTCATCCTCCATGACATTGTATTTGATTTAGTTCTTTCCTTACAATGTTTTTATGAATGGACTAACCCTCCGATTTCAGACTGGTGCCAACTCTGCTCACAGACACTTGTCTGAGTCTTATTCATGTCTGGACATGACAAACACAGCTAAAAAAGCATTTGCCCAAATGAACTGAGGGGCTGTGTTACAGGCCTGTAGGCCCAGTGGCCGCTGATCGACCTTCAGCAGCCTGGATGTTGCTGAGACACGGCATCACTGATGGCATTACTCATAGTGTTGTCACAAAGGGGGCTCACCAAGGAGGTGGCTCACCAAGTCACAAAGGGACAGACAGATAACCGGAGAGGGAAAGTTGTGTTTTGTATTTTGTATTTTTTCCCATTCTGTTTACTGCCAATCACAGCGCGGCCACATGTGTTCAGCCTCTGCAAATGTTTTTCCTCATCACCAAGTTGAATTTCTGTGCATGCATGAGTATGTATGCGACGCGCAGCGATGGCAGTGACAGCAGGGTCCTCACATGATAATAGCTCGCCGTGCAAAGCAGAGGAGCAGCCGTCCGCAATCCCCGGCATTTTTTCTCCAAACACTCGCTGTTTAAGATGCAGAAAGCCTTTGTCTTTAGGAAGGTCAGCGCTCCCTGCATCGCTCACTTCTCTGCTCAGCAGCCAACTAATGTGACAAACTGTTCTTGATGCTTCGTGACGTAAAATGGTCGGGAGTGTGGGTATGAGGACTGGACGAGGGAAAGTGGGAGGGAAGAGTGCGAGAGGAAAGAGAGAAAAAAAGAAAACAACTTAAGGGCAAAATGGGAACATTAGGAGAGAAGAAGACCAGATGAAATATAGAAGAAAAACTGAAGAAGGGACGTTGCTTGCTTCCCACAACGTGCTTGAGTGCGGCACATTTTTTAATCACATCCACGCACAAGATTATATCACATCATTGAGGCTCACTGCTGATGGCTCATCAGGGGCTGCTCATGATGACACTGACCTGGAACAAGATGATCTGACCAGGCGCTAACTCCCAAGTGAATACACTTCCGTGTGTGTGTGTGTCTCTTCTATCTCCTCTTTATCTTTACGGCATTGTGTTTCATGCGTTTCTTTTACTCGAACGCTAAGCTTCTCATACGCTATAAATGTGACGCTGTGCAGCCCTGAGATGGACCTGTTTCTTACTTCAGTGCACACTTGATAGGCAAATAAAAGCACACATTTCCTTCTGTCTCATTGTATTTCCTTACTCAGCTCACCTGCTCACCTTTCCTGCTTTTGTCACGTACCTTTTGCATTACACATAAGCTCTCTCTATATCTGTTGATGTTAGGTAGACGAACAGCTAAAAGATGGAGAGAAGGGGGGCAGCAGGGGGAAAGCTATAAGATGACCATAAAAGAAATACAAGGTGGATTGCTTCAGGTGATTGCTTTCCCCTGCCAGCGGCCCCACTCTTTTGCTTTGTTTGTAGAAGAGTATTTACTTGGACAATATGGAGATGGAGCGGGATCTGGCTTTGGCTTCTTTCTACAGTTTACATACGCAAACACAGTTCAGGCACATTTCACACCAAAATCTTGATCTTGGCCTGTTGATTTTATTTGAATGATCAACCTTCCCCCACTGTGACAGCTGAAGGATGAAATCAACTTCATGAAAAATTGTCAGTTCATCCTCTTGTTAACTCCTGAATGTGCTACTGAAGAACCAATTTATAAAAAAAATACATGAAACAAATGCATTTTTAATGAAAAAAGCTTTATTTTTAGAGTTAATAGGAGGATAAAGAAATTGCCTCCTGAGTATATTACATGACAAGAATTTTATAATGTTTTGTTATGTAACTATTTTATTCAAGATGGCTCTTCAATGCTCAAATGTCTTCTTAAGCTCCACTCAATGTTATTCTTTTATATAAAGTCCAAATTTAAATTTGCTTGTTTCCAAAAGTCTGAACAATATGCCAGTAAAGCACAAAAGGGAAGCTGCATTCTTGATCAGCCTTCTTGTGAAGAAGAAAAATAACTTTATTAATATGAATCTTGATTAGTTTGGAAAGACAAATCTCACATTTGGCATTTGCATTTAAATGTTTAGAAAGGACTGAATGAGCACTCCAGACATCAGGAGCAACATTTAATAGGAAAAGCAATTTACGGATATACGTCCTGTTTCTATTTAATTTGAATATACATTTTGTGGTTGCACTGTCTGGATTTAGAATGAAAGACAAGCCTAATTTATTTAACTTGCTGTTCTGATGTTATTATCCCAAAGAGAGATTTTGTATGGGGCCTGCGCATAGACACTTCGATTGCTGGTCATACTCCATCACTGAATGATCGTCTTCATCTTCATCTGGGCTCTAGGCGCTGTTTCCTCCTCAGGTACGTCTTGACACACCTTGCAAGCCTGTCACAACCTTTGGTTTATCTGGAAGGAGAACTCAAGTGTGTTTGTATTTGCACAAGCGTGTCTCTCTGTGTGCCGCTAATTCCTGAGAGCCAAAAAGAAGTTGCTGATTGGCGATATCCAGTGTGAATGACTAATTAGAGCTGGTGGCAGGCAGAGAGACTGCCTCTGCCACTTCACTGTGAATGGGCCTTTGATGCTGAATCCAAGCCTTCTGTATTCAAATAGCACACACACACACTTTTCAAATGCACATTTAGTCACACAAATTGACCTATATTCATAAAAACACGTCAGAGGACTGGCACGCTTTGGTCCGGATCGAGTCCATTGAATTGCCAAATCCTATTTCGTCTCAGTTGTAATCAGGTCTTTTTCTATTCTGTTCTATTCTGTTTATTCCTTTCTACGCTCTGTAATCTAGACTCCTCTACGCAATGCAGCAATGCAAAATTTTGGCCATATTGCACTTTCCACTGTGAGCGCCGCAAGGTGCGTTAGCCCTGTTCCACCATGTTTGCCACCTTGTCACACTTGAAGGCTTAACAAATGAACCTTCGTTGCTCAGTTTCTCTAAATGAAGGGTTGGGGTTAGGTTAGGTAACAGGGTTAACTCTGTTACACCTACTGTACAGTCGCAGGCGATCTTCACTGCCCGGTAGGCTGCATTCGTCTGCACCACGTGCAGGTCGTCTTGGTCCTGTCAGTTGTGTTGAAAGGACATGTCAGGAGATTGACACAAACAAATAATGACTCTTGAATATAGACTTGCCTTTGGTGTGTCTTCACTGACATTTTAGTCCACACTGATTATACATGAACTGAGCGATTGGAACTTTAAACCCATGATATATGGGTAGCATAGCCTTGGGTTGCTCAAAGGTAACAAGGTGCTACCTTTGCCAAGAGGAGGCTTTTTTTTTTTTTTTTTTTTTTTTTTAAACAACTGAGCCATCTACTGAAAACAGTCATGCGCTACCTTCATAGATGCTTCGAACAAAGGCATCTTTTTTTTAGCAAAAGGTAAATAATTGCCCAAAAATGATCTAAGAAATGACGATGTATAGCTCTCTGGCATGTGCAAATCAGCACTATGAAAGATTATTCCCAGCCTTTTTACTGTCGAGATATTCTAATAACATACAACAAAGTCATTGAGCACTTCAGTGCACATTCTTAGCAGTAGAGTTATGGGAACATAGCAGCAATTTCACCTTTTTATGTATTTGCAAGCTGTTTTTTCCCCCTCTCCCTTTCTTTGCTTTGCCCTGCCGAACACACACACACACACACCACTGCAAATATCCAGCTGTTACACTGCTGCTGCCTCTGCTGCTCCACTTCAACAGCAGTACATAAAGCATGGCTCACAGTGCCCCCAGTAGGCTGCTGCGTGTAGTGCCTTTCAACCTGACAAGGCCAGCTGCTGCCGCAGCAGTAGCAGCAGCACTCGTGACTATCCTGCTGCGAGATGACGCAATGTGAGGCTAGACAACGAATCTGCACACAACACAAAATTACTGCTCACAACATTGGTTTGGTAGGAAAAATTAGAAATATGATTTAGGTACAACATGAAGGGGTTGATTTGGTTTATTATTTGCTAGATAGATAGGTAGTTAGCACAAATAAGTAATAGCAAATGAACACCATACAGGGCAGCAGTGGTTAGCGCTGTTGCCCCACAAAAAGAAGGTTGTGAGTTCAGTTCCCGGCCTGGGGCCTTTCTGTGTGGAGTTTACAGGTTTTCCCCATACCTGTGTGTGTTTCATCCCACCGTCCAAAGACATCATGTTTGGGTTAACTGATGACTCTAAATTGTCTGTAGGTGTGAGTGTGAGTGGTTGTTGGTCTCCGTGTGTCTATGTGTTGGACTGGTGACCTGTCCAGAGTGTACCCCGCCCTCATCTAGTGTGAGCTGGGATTGACTCCACCAAAACCCGCAACACGGGCCACACGGACAGAAGAACACATACCCATCATTCCTTACCATCTTAGTTATTCACCAATCCATTTATGAGAGGACATCTGTGTGGATGTGCGCTTGTGTGCGTTTGTGTGTGTAGTTTGTTAATGTGATATGATTTGGCCGGGCTGGCAAACCACAATGTAATCCAACAGCCACGATCTGGTGCATCCATCAAACCACACACACACACACACACATGCACTCCTGTGTGCGCACACACTCACATATTTAGAGAACTTGCCATCACGATCTGAGTGCAATCCAGGAGAGGTTGCCAGAAAGAAAGGTCGAACTGCAATCATTCATAAGACGCACACGTGTACACTCAAACACACACATTCATACAATCATGCACCTGCTCACCGGCATGTATTAGAGGGGTGACGGTAAATTTGGGCTTCAATGACCAAGTGAATTTATACCCGAGTTAGGATTCTGAAAACACGCATTAATTAAACCACTAGGCACACACACACATTCCAACACAGATAAGGTATTGTCTTCTGAAAATCTCATTCTTTCACACAATTGTGCATGTTTTCATGTAAACTGATGATGGTTAAGTTTTTCCACCTGGAGAATCAGTTGCACAGTTGTAGACCAGGATGTTTCTGTGGCGCAACAATGTTCACACTTTGAACAATGCACAACAGTTTTGTGACACATTTTACTTTAATCCAAAAATATACAGATCCTGCAAATGGATAAAACACTTGGTCATATTGATTTCAGTTTGATTATAGTTTGATTGATTCTGCATCTTTATTATATTAATTATTAATATTAATGTGACCCTCAGAAATAAAATATACTGTTTATATTGCTGTTATATTGCTTTGGACCTGTTTTCAAAGCATTCAGCAAAGACTTTGGTCCTATGGCTGCACTTCTAAAACCACACATAAATTGAAGCCCACCAACATCCTCCCCATTTTTTTTCCTCTCGTATTTTTTTTGCTCTGACCCATCACACAAAAGCTGAAGTTAGACACTTCAGAAAATATAGCTATACATTTGCTTTTTGCTGAGTTATATGATAAAGAGAGACACAAGGATAATTCTCTGTTCAATATGACGTTACATACAGAGATGAACAGTAGCCGTTCCCTAAATGACTAACATGCTTGGGGTATCAACTGTGTGCAGAAAGAAATCACTTGTGGCTTATTTAAGATGCCTTGAAGGAACAAGATTTTTTTCTTTCTGAAGTGTCCTGAACTGCGAGACAAAGGTCAGGTTCTGTGGGTGAACCACTGATGCTTCTATGGAGAATAAATGCACTGCTAATTTCCTGTGAGGATCAATAACGCCTCGGTCACAAACATTCCTGGACAATTATTTCAGATGCAGCACAACGCTGACTGAAAATGCATGTTTTAATACCAGCTCAGTGACCTTCACCACCTCTTTGTCATCCTTCCAACTTTCCTGTCATTCAACGTTGTTTACCATTTAAAAATGTAACCCAATAAAAGCAAATATACCGAAGAGAAAGAAGAAGCATAGGCCAACAGGAAGACTGTGTTGTTGACAGACGGAAGGCGAACACACGGGGAGACAAAGAAAGGAAGATGGATATATTGGAAGGATGACAGAGACAGCGAGAGATGAAGAGATGGTGTAATGGACGGAGAAGAAATACCAAGATAGTTTGTGTTATTGTGGGGATGTGTGTGTGTGTGAGCTCATGAAAGTGTGTGTGCCACTGTTCGCTGAGTCCTCTTATTTGAGAGTGATTAGTCAAAGCCCTGGGTTTGACACAATGAGATCAACCCAGTTGAGGAGAAGGCATACATTACTGTTCTAGGCCATCACACACACACACACACACACACACACGGTAAGCTGAGACACACATAAAGGTATGCACAGTTAGAGGCAGAAAGGGAGAACAGTGACGCCAAACCCACAAGGGTAAGCAGGTGTTCTGGCAATCAGATACACACGCATGTACATGGGACAGACTCACACTGTCTCTTGTTGTGTGTTTGTGTGTCTCTATAACTCTCCTCCCCTGATATCCGGATTCCCTGGTTTCCCAGTGCCCACCCTCCCTTCCACCCTCACTTTTCCCCTCTTTTTCTGCATTTATCTGCTCATTTCCCCTCTCCATCACTTCTTCCACCTCCTTCTCCTCCTCCACTGCCGACTCCCTCCTTGTCGTTTACCTGCATAATCTGCCTCCTCCACTCTCATGTCATCCTTTTGTTTTCATCTGGGACTAACATTTATCCTCTCTGCCCTTCCTCATTCTGTCAACACTTTCCTCTCATCTCTTTTCCACCCCCAGTCAACCCCCCCCCACCCCCCGCTTGCTGCCCAGTGGTTATCCAAGTCAGTTTACCCAACAGCCTGCCTTTCCATATTACTCTGAGGAATGAAGTAGGAATGAAATTTCTGCCCATTTCTGTGTTTCCTGGCTCCTTTTTTCTGTTTGCTTTCTCTGCTTCCCTCACTCCCTGTTTGTCTCTCCTGCTCTTTTTTCTCTTATGTAAAGGTCACCATAGTGTGTTAAGTTCAAATTAAGTTCAAGCCCTACAGACGAAAGTGTGTGGGGCGGCATATGGCATGCTTCCCTCATTTTTACGATGATGTAAACGAGAATTTGAAAGTTGTCAAAACATGTGACTTGAAATTGGCAAATGTCCTCTTTTTTTTTTTTTTTTTTTTTTTTTAAATTAGTGGCCTTACCTGTAGCCCAGCTTTCATGTCCTCAGATATTAATACTCATTGATGTCCTTTTACTTTCACAGTGCTCTTCAATGGCTAATTTTTGTGCTTCAGTGTCCTCTGTGATCTTCAATATCCTTTTTGATAGGATACCTCCAAACAACCCCTCTTAGTGATAAGGGGTCATGCAGGAAAAAAAAAAACACCATTGCCACAGAATACCACACCAGCACAAGAGGAGTACAGTCTATAGGTATCAGAAGGTCAAAAGGATTCTCTACAGAGGCATTTAATATCAATCACTTCACTGTTTGAAACTGAAACTGGTGGAAAATGCCTATGTGAAGCATGGAGTCGACTCAGATGTGCGCATGCGATGCATAAGATAGTGTGAAATGTGTGCCTGTATGTTTATGTCTCAGTGCCACAGAAGGATGTATGGATTTTAGCTGCCTCACTGCCTAAGTGGGACACTCAAAATAGATCCTCGGGCCTCACATCAAGGACACAGCCTTCTGAAAATGATCATGTGAGCATGTGTCTGGTTCGACGCTTGTTCGTACACAGATGTGTGTTGTCTTCCTTACAATACACACCTATAGTATGCGCCTGTGAGCATGTGTTTGTTAACGCCGGTTCATCTGATATTATTTTGAGTGAGTCCAGTGTGGCTGAAGTAATAGCTGGGTGTTTAACACGCAGAAACAACTTCATTGGACAGAAGCGTGGTGGAGAAACTAACACACTGTCCAAATGGCATGAAGTTCCAGAGAAGCACTGCAGCAAGCAAATAAGAACAATCTTTATTATTTATAGCTATAGCTGTGGCCTGAGGTGTAGCTGCACAGGAAGTGAGGGTTACATATAGGACACACACCTGGGAAAGGCCCAGTGTGGTCACACTTTTCTCCTGTAGGGTACTCAGCAAAGCCAGTGAAGCGCTCTGTCCTTTTCTGCATCAGCAGCAGATAAAAGTGTCTCTTGAGCAACGTACATTTTCGTCATCAGGCCACAAATTTTACTTTCTTTTTGGAACCCTTGAGGTGAGGGTGTGTTTCTTTCAACATTTAACTAGCATTGCAATTACTGTGTTTACATGGTCTTTAGCATCCCGGTTTTGAGGCTTATCCCAGAAACCCGGTTGCTCATCCTGTTTTCTGATCACTGCATCCTATCTAACCCTAACCCTGGGACACTGAAGACCATGTAAACACAGTAATTGTTTCCGATTGACTGTCTACAGTGTAGTGGATCAATTAACATCAAATGCTGTAATGTAATGTTAATAATCTCTCAGACTTTTAGCTACTGTCTGTTCTTGTTCTGCAGATTTTCCTGAAGGCAAACATTAGTTCAGATATTCAGTTTTTGGACGTTTTTAATTAACAAATGTCCAAAAGCTTTTGTTTTGGATCCTGTTAACATCCTGGTACATAATTTAAGAAGACAAATCCAAATATTTATGACTTTATATGCTGGCAGGGGTATAGCTAAGGTGGCAGAAAACATTAACACTTTATTTCTGAATAAATCTACTCTTGATGAAATTCATAGAGTCCGTCCATCTGCAGTGGCCCTCCTACCTCACATTACGTGGATCTAGTCCAAAATAAGTGGCTGACCAATTAGATCATTTTATTTCAATAAAGTTTGGCCCTGCGACAGACCGGTGATCTGTCCAGGGTGTACCCCACCCTTGTCCTTGAGATGCCAGCTGGGATTGACTCCAGCCCCCCCACCCCGGCTCAAACCACCACCACCACCTCAACCCTGACAAATTAGTGGTTTAAAATGAAAAATAAAGGGCCTCCATTGTCAGAAACTTTTAATATACAATAAGGTTTTGACCACTTGCACTGTCAGCACAGCAGGACAAAAAGCCTGAATTTTCTACTCACCCCTCCGCCAACAAATCACACTGATTTATGTCCTCTACTGGGTGGTTAACCACTCCAACCCACTGCTTATGTTTGTGTATGTGTGTGAGACTGAATCAGGCATTTTGAGTGGAAAGGATTGAGAAAAAAAACAAACAAAAAACAACACAAATATTAATAAGTTGGAGTTCGTAGACTGAGAGCCTGTGTGTGTGTGTGTCTAAAATAAGTGATGTGGAATACGCAATGTACACGAGTTCTCTCAGTAATTACGACTGAATTTAACCACTGTGGTTGTTTCTCTGTCTCTACCACATTGTCTCTTTTCAGCTCATTTCAGCATGCACACTAATGTTGTGGTTGGAGATTAAAGTCCATTCCATTGTTTTGAATGTGAAGCTTGCAGTGATTTTCCTCGCGCTGAATTACTATTTTTGTCAGTAATAAAAAAAAAAACAAAAAAAAAAAAAAACAAGTCAATTATCTTTCTGTCATCTGCAGTTGAAACAAACGGATGTGAAAATAACTTCAAACATTGGAAAATGTGTTGCAAGCCCATTAAACGCTTTAAGAGTTGACAGAGAAGGAAAGTGATGGACCACAATAATTTAATGACCTAAATAGAAGAAAAATATTAAACTACATAACTGTACAAATGAACTTTGGCATAAAGACAAGAAAACGTCAGACAAAGAGGAAATAAGAACAAAGCACATTGTGAACATGCACACTCTGACTGTACAGCTGTGTTGAGGTCGGCTCTGTGAGCTGTGCGATATCCAGACATGCCCACGAGGCCTGCTGCATCCTGGGATGTGTGCAGAGGCGGTGACGTGAGACGTAGGCTTTTTCTGGTTTGACCAGGGCTCTGCTGCATTTTACATTCCTATCAAAACAAATAGCTGCAGTCGTGTGAAAGTGTCACTAAGTCCAATTCAACCACACATTAGATTCAAAGCTATAGACAGTTCATTTTAAATTTGCCAGATTTGGTATCCATAACTAAATTCCCCCTCTATTACAATGATGCTGTATATGACTAATGACTACTGACTGCTTTCTATCATCTTTTCAAATCTTTTTTTTATTTCACAATTTTCTAAAAGCTTAGAGTTAATCCACTGCTCTTTGAGTGACAAGTAGCTAAGTGTAAGTATGCCACATATGCACTGAGGCCCATCTAAGATCTATACTTGCCACTCCACTTTTTGGAAAATAGGTAGGATTTCAGCAGCTTCTTCCAAGATGGCAACTGCAGTGGCTCTTTAAGCTTCAAAACTGCTCTTCAGAAATCTGAAAGGTCTGCGAGGTACATTTTTGTTTGCAGCCCATGCTCTGAATTAACAGCAGTGAAGGCAATAGCTGTGTTCAAGGGCGTTTCCAATCATAGAGGGTTTTTGTATATTTAAGGAATACAATAAATAAGAAAGATAAAAATAAAGGTTTGTTTGTATTTTAATGGTGATGACCTTTTAAAGCTGAAAACATGCCCTGCATAAACAAATGCCGACTGGTCCAAAAGTATGAAGAAGGAAAAAAATGTATAAATAGTATTCTTTTCATTTAAAACAATTTTGGTCAGGATAGTATGTCTCTGTCACTGGAATTGGAATTAGAGCTATAGAAATTATTTAATATTCATAAAACATTTATATATATATATATATAGTTGTTTTTTTTAACTACTACGGAATATAGTTACTGTATATGAATGTAGAATACATTTAATCCATTAATGAATCATATACTAAACAATAATATGTAAGAAAACAATCACTAAGAAATGGTTAATACATGACACAACAGAGGAACGGAAAGATGCAACAAAAGCAAGATGCCAACACTGTTCATTGCATGAGGATAACATGGAAGCACAAACAGCAAAACACAGCAGCAGCACACATGCACAGCACGGGAAACACAGGGATACTGGACTTGACACTGGAAACAGAATTGCAAGAGCAAGATGCTGTGAGGTGCTCTGAGGCATAAATACGATTGAATTATATAGTGTGTGCATGTGTGCTTACGTGTGTGTGTCACAGTGGGACACAGGGCTCAGTGACTAATTGCATTGTATTGTGTTGTGTTAGCAGCCAGGTGTCAACTCCAGTCACACACAAACTGAATATAGAGATCAAAGAGGAGACATCGGCCAAACAAACTGATGATTGTTGTGAGAGAAGTATTGATATAATGCAGTCCACTGTTGTTTGAATAAAGAATGAGTTATTCCAATACTGCCAATAATGCAACTAATTGTATTGCAATCCAGAGGTCTTACGTGTGTCACTACTGTGTTGAAATGTTTTGTGAATGTTATGTTTGTGTATGCTTCTTGTGAGATGGCCAAGATGGCGTCAGTCCAGAGGCAGGGAGGCCGATGTCCGTGACCATTGTTCATCCTCCTCGCCATCCAATCAGCCACATTATTAGTAAAGCCTGTTTTTGTGTAGCGGTGGACTGCCATTAGCTTTGTTTTCCTCTGGGGAGGTTAGCTTTTGTTGTTTTGGCCTGGGTCCACCCTGAAGCCTACCTTAGCTGATGATCACGTTTGCATTGTACAAATGAAACATCTTTTCCTTATTCTTGAACTTTGTAACCCAGGGGCTGTTTGGAAGATGGGGCTCCTTCATTTTAGGTCTCAGTCACCCCTAAATGAGGCGTAACGTGTTTTTGTGGTTGATGACGAGTCTGCTGTGAAACATTTTTTGTCTATGGTTCATGTAATTTGGAAAAACATTTGGTTTAATAGTTTTAACAGTGAATGTAAACCATTTTTCAAGTATAACCTAACTGTGCACCGTGTTGTTATGAAAATCAAGAGTTATGTACTTTTGAAGATTTGTCTTTGTAGTTTTGTTTCATTGTACCTCTCCTTTTTGCTTTTCTCTGTCCAGGGCAGCTAAAAGCAACTGTTTAGGCTGTTGTGAGTTTTCTTTATTCTACCTTGAATGTAGACAAATTTCTCATTTTCTGGTCCAGCCTTCTGAGTGCCCCTTACTGTGCTGGTCTTATGTAAGGTGTTATGTAGCGCGTTTTGTTTGCACTTTCCTATCAAGAGAGTAATTTGCACCTTCATAGACAAGTGAACAGCACACTTATATGCTGCCTGTTCTTTGAAGCCAGATTATCATTCCTATTTTCTCTCCTACACAGTTCACAGCCTCTGCCAGGGCTCCAATATAGTTTAGCTTTTCTTGAATCCAAACCTTAATAGGCCCTTATTGTGAACTCCTTCGGTTTGATATGGAAAACTGGCCACAACATCCCAAAAAGCCTCCTGTGTTCCATGTTAAAGACACTTAAAAGGAACTAAAGCATTCCATCATAAAGCCCTCTTGTGTTTCAGTGTGCAGAATCTGTAACTGTTGTGTAGCAGTAAGCTCAATGTCTAATTTCAGATTGCTGATTGACATGCTAATCAGATGAGCTAGTTTCTTCAGTTTCAGATGTTTTGTTATTCCTCTGCCCTGTGGGTGACAGTAGTTTATTTGCTGTAATTGTGCTGATGCTCAGTCTATACAAAGCCATCCTCCACTTTTCTAAAGTTCTACAGCAGCCATGCCACCGGAACTGCTCGGAATATTATCTGTCACAAAATATGTGGCTCTAAGCGCCCAATTGGCATCCTTACACAGTCTGACCATGTAGCAGATGTATACCCAGTGTTATTTGAAAAAGAAAAAGAAATCCTCAAACAAACATCTGACAGCGCTACAGGCTCTAAACACCCATTCTTGTTTACAATGCCCAATTTAGTTGGTATTGGTGGAAATATGATTAGTTATTGTCACTTCCACGATCGTAGGGCTGCTGCTGCTATTGCAGTCCAGCTAAATGGTTATTTCGCTTGATGAAAAGAGCACCACTTTGTGATGCAGCAGTAAAGATGGGCACAGCTGGAGATTTAAAGCAGAAATCCTCCATAGACCAAACTATCGTGTTGCAGTTTTGCCTGCACAGAAGAAGCCCCTGAATTGGAATACAGCTACATTTTCTCAATAACTAAATCGCCTTTTCTGTGATATAACTTTAAAAACAAAACAAAACAAAAAAAAAACCATTAACACGTGTAAATGCATCCAAAATATAATTCGATTTCTAAAAAGAGCTGAAAGAGAACTGTTCAGTTGAAGTTAGTTGTAGGGCTGTATTGAAAGAAGATCCGTCCCTCAGTCTGAGAATCTGCTCTTCTCCCATCCATCTCCATCCACTAATACCAGTTCAGATGTTCATTTTGCCTGCAGACATTCAGACTTTTAATAATGTGAAGCTGTGGATTTACTGTCTGTCACTGCAAGCAGTAAATTTTTAATCTGTGTGCACCAGTAAAGTGGAGGCTTAGAATGGAGAGGTAGACCGTGTGGTGGTAAATGTGTAGGCAGAGTGGCAGAGCTGGCTTCTTGAATCAACTCTGTTGACCTAAGTTCAGTTCAGTCACACTGACAAAACCCATTAGCCAACACATGAACACAACCAACTCACAAACACGCACATATAGGCAATCTACACAAACTGGTTTGCTCTCTTAAAGTCATAGAAAAAGGATAGGCTGTTCAGAGGGACACACTGACACACACACACACACACAGTGATTAAAAACATAACACTGAAGTCAGCAGAATCACTCTTTAGACACAAGAGGGGTGATTCAGGGAGCCAAATACCACACACACACACACACAAGCCCATACTAGGAGGGATGTTGAGTCATAACTACCTACTGTAGGAGCCCCCGTGAGGTTTAAAAAAAAAAAAACAAGTGAGTGTTCATGTGTGCATGGAGTATATGTGAATGTCTTTTCTGTTGTGTGTTTGTCCAAGTAAGTTTGTCTATGTGCCTCAATTCACACACTTCCCAGCTCCTAATTTTAAAGCAGAACCTCCTGGAGGAAATGATTAAAGCAATTAAGCCACATTGCAAAGGTCTGTTGGATGGATAGTTTGTTGAGGTACAGTGTGCAGCTGTAAAGAATACGTTTGGCTGTGCTAATGTGGCTTATATCATGGTGTTTGTCCCCTAATTGTGCCCAGTGCCTTTGCAGTCCTTTGTGTGTTCCTCACTGGCATTTTGCTGGTATTTGGAGAGGTCATGCATAATCAGCTTAGCACGCTGAAAAGCGTGTATATGTATGTGTGTGTTTCTTACAAGCGGGGATGCTTTTGTGTGCATGATTGTATGGTTGTGTTAATGCAAAAAGAAAAAAATATAATGGCACTAGTATTGTTTTGTGATTTGAGGGACGATTCCTTCCTGATAATATTCAACTGTGCACTGTGTGATTTTCTTACGTGTGCCCGAGATATGTTGTCCTTGCAACATAATTTGGCACACTTTGAAGCTCAAGCACGATAACATTATTATTTCATGGATAATTTCGGCTCTCTGTATATAAAATCATTATCGGTCATAATCAAATTATTGTATGAAAACAGGTGGGTGAAGAATGCTAATGGCCAAGAATCTATTTTGCAAGGTCATTGTGAGTGCTTGACCTGCGACCTTTAACAAGCCAAAATCTAACCACGAAGCACTTTGCTCAAGTAATTTTGAGTCCAAGTCCAAATTTCAAGAATTTCATTCATTGTTTTACTGATTTTACTTGCTTTCTCAAGAATGTGACAGACAGCCACACAGCCCCACATTGTAAGTCCTCTTGTCCTGGTTGGTCCCGGCATGGTGTCATAAAGATATTTGTTTGGATGTCCATGGCTGCTTACTTTTAGAGTGCAAAAAATATGATAAAGCTAAAACACTTTTCAGCTATCAAAAATACTGACCATCATGCAGGGAGAAAAACCATCCTGGATCAGTTTAAGTACCCTAAAAAGAATGAAGGATTTGAAAGAAGAAGAAAAAAAAAGAATTAAAAACCTCTGCAGGACTTGTTAAGGTTTGAGAATAGACAGAATCTTCCAAGCATACTATGGGTTTGATCAAAGCCAGCAGGATCACAGCTCCATATGCGCAGGTCAGAATCAACTCGGCTCCTGGTTATAAGCTGCTAGCCTTTCATAAAGAGATAAAGATACAATAGGGGTCTATTAAACCTAAAAAGCTGAAAAGTGCTCTTTGTATCATGCTCCAGTTTTGCTCCCATATGTCCCAGTCAATAAACAGTGAAGCAGATAAAGAAACTGCAGCTCCATCCACTCATCCACTGTTTCACTTTGATGATGCGGCTTAACACAAATGCCTTACTCTCCAACGCAAGATGAGGACAGATTTACTTTTTGATGGCCTTCTTTCTGACTTCTTTATTATGCTCTTTGAAGTGCAATAAAACCTTTTTTTTTTTTTTTTCAAAGACAACATCTTTCCTTTTTTCTTTTAGGTCACTTTATCTTGTATTTTTGCCGCTACATTTCAGTGCAACAAGCTCAGATCCACAGGCTGTCAAACAGGTCTCTCAGAAATTCTGAGGAGAAGAGGCAGGTTGAAGGGCAATTGGCATAAATGTGAAAATTTCCCCCCTTCAGTTGGAAATAATTTTTGAAGTATCAGAGTGGATTTGCCCTCTAAGTCGGGATCTCTTTACAAGCACTTGACAGTTTGAATTTTGTGAAGACTGGCACAGCTGTGTTTAGGATGTCTCTGAGCCGATTGCTGCTTTGGCTAATGACATATCATTTGTGATCCTATGCAGCTTTTGCCATATCAGTGGCAAAAATACAGAAGGTACAACATCGAGTAACAGTATTAGTCTATTAAAAGCTTGACACCAGCACACGATCGCTGCTTCCTATCGTAAACATCAAATGGCTGCTAAACAAACAGGTACACAGCACAAGAAAAATAACAACAAGAAACAAGACAAAATAATAATTTGCTGCAAGATATGTACAGTATAACTACTGTTGAATTACTGATGTGAGGAGACCTGCAGAACTTACGTGTTAACTTACATGTAAACTCACTTATTTGCAATTAAGAAGCTGCTGATTCTCTTCAAATGCAAGTTGCAAGAAATAAAAGTAATGTGAAGCGATTGAAAGCTGCAGTTGCAGCTCTTCTGGTTTCCCGTCATACCAGCAACAACCAGAGACATCTTTATGTATTGGTAATCCACTGTTTTTGGATTGTCCATCACGTTGTCTGGATGCAAGCTGTCCTGTCCTTCTGTCACATTCTCATGGACGTGACATTTTAGTAATACTTTCATAGATATTCTTGTCTCTAAAAGTGACATCTTACAACCCAGATATTGATACGCTGTCCAGTGAAGTGCAGCGGCAGAAGTCCCATTAACCAGGTGAGAGAAGTTATTTAGTGAACTATTATTTTGAAAATATATACTTCTATATCAGACCCTGAACTGATGTACTGTATTTGTGTGTCATATTCAGGTTGGCAGTTGGCTTCTACACGTCACCTGAGGAAAGACTTACGGCATATGACTTAAACTGGCATTTTTTGTTTGTCCTTATCAATATAATATTATTATTTTATTTTTTATATATTTATATTTATATTTATATATTTTAACAGGCCTGCATTAGTTGAAAAAATATAATTGCCAGTGTCTTTTGTTTCTCTCAGAATTCAAATTAATTTGATGTTTGGTGTTAATAAATGGAAAATAAAAAAGTAATTTTCTGTTCATACTTTCATAAAGGTAACACACTCTCATAAAGCATAGGTTTAAATGCATAAACTATATGTAATAGCTTCAATTTAGTGGTCAAATAGGTTTTGTGGCTCCGAGTGGGTTTTAATTTGGTGGGAATGGGCCCAAAGGACTCGTTTAGTGCTAAAGGTTGCAGACCCCTGGCATAAACTAATTCCCAAACCGGTATCCAAAGGGCGCAAAGTTGATAAACTTGGGTGGCCAGGATGCGCGTTTGTCACGTGATTGTATGTTCCTCCTGGTGAAATGGACAAACTTGTGTTCAGCGAGCTCGTAAATTATTAAAAATATGGATGCTAACCGGTGGGTATTTCCGAGGAGCAGAAATATGTCATTCGCAGGCGCTCCGCCCGTTTCCAAATGAATGGTAAGCAAATTTAACGTTATACGTCAAAAATAATGCTATCAATTCGTCAGTCGAGCATGCTAACCAGTTAGCTAGCACACCAACTAGTGTAAGTGATCCGGCAGTGAGGTTTACTTAACGCAGGCTACTCTCGCACAGCTAGGCTAGCTGGCATCCATTAACACAAAGATTTAATGGTCGAACAAGCGCATTGTCAATGTATTGTTTAAATGTAATTAATATCAGTAACCTACACACTGGTTTGTCCCATTTCGCTTTCCGTACACCCAGCTGCGTTTCTTCCTTAAGTACGTGCGGTAACATAGCAACTACGCACGAATCAGCAGTAAATCGGCGGAAAGGGGATCAGGAACTTGGGGGAACTGAATCGGGGGACACATCGGCAAGATCGAAACGGCCGGTTGTTCCTGCAGTCACGCATGCAATACAAATTCAATCACTTAAAAGTGAGAAGACATTTATTCAGTTCTTGGAATATAATCACAAAAATAGAAGAATTAATGGAAAATAGAGGTGACAAACACGAACGGTTCAGAATAAAGCGAGCTCATTCAAGAAACACCCTCTGTCTCATAAATTGTAATTGTGTAGTTAATGTAAACATACACATTATATATGTATGTATATTATATGTAAAAATGATAGCACAATCAAGGCACAATGGTCTGTAACTAGATAAAAAAAGAAGTGGACATGACGTTTTTTTTGCCTAAAATTAGAGGAGGCAGATCATATCGCGCCTTACATCCACATTCAGCTCTCGTACGCGGCCGATGTTTGAAACACTCCCCCTCTAGGTAAACTTTCCGTTCATACCAGTTATTATTATAGCCCCTAACCGCACGCCATTACTTAACAACTAAAAAAAAAATCTGTCTAGCTAACCCCTAACCCTACACAGTGGTTATCAGCTAAGGTTATCTTCTGCAAAATGCCTTTAATTGGAAACCTTTATGTGGCTGTGATAGTAGAAGAGATGATCATCCTACATGACATCAGATGGCTGTCGAGGTACGTCTTTGAGCTCCTTCAGGAGGTCGTCATGAACATCCTGAACAACAACAGGACCAAGGCTCAGAAACAAACTGCCAAACAAATGACTGCTTTGGGGGACTTTGGACTCAGGTGAAGACAAAGCAAGCGATACAGTAAGTGCAATTAGACTCCATCTTGCTTGGAGAATATTAATATTAAGGCTGGGTGACATGTTTTAAGAATAATCAAAACGTTTTTACTGTGAAGCAAACTGCAAATAACAAAGAAGTAATTCTAAAGAAGTTTACTTTTATTTAGTTTTGATTTTTACTTGTGTGATTTGAACAAATTTTCCCTCAGGATTAAAGTGCCCAAGTTCTTATTTAGCATTTTTTGATTGAGTTGGGTTTTTTGTTTAAGGTGAACTGTATGTAGCTTTCCAAGATGAATAATTCTCATTGAAAACAAGTCCTAACCTGCAATTTACAAATAATAGATCAAATTAATTAACCGCCCAGCCCCTGTTAGTAGAATAATTTTGGGGGTAATTTGTTGAGCTATGTAGCCATGAAAGCATGTTCAAATTTTAAATTTGAAGCAAGAAATTACAAAAAAAACAAAAGCAAACTTTGACTGAACCTTTGACCCGTGAATATAAGTAGTTCAAAATTGAGTAAAAAACCTTCGTGGTATGTGAGGTATATTGAAATCAGGGGTACTTGACTGGCAGTAGTCGTCATGGTTATCATGATTCTGTGTGATTCTGCACATGTCATAGAACACCTAAATGAGCTTTGTTGCATCACAGTTCTATGGAATGTTTCACACAATGAGAGATCAAAGTTTCAGCTCAGTTCACCTGCAGCCATCACAGAGAGAACACAGAGAGACACAAATATCTTCACAGACCTCAACTGGAAACGTCAACAAGACCAGGAAACGGTGAACTGACCAAAGCATCAGTGAACGCAACAAGTATGAACTGAAATAGATTCTTTTTAAAGCCGAGCTTTAAAAAATTTTTTTATTAAAAATGTTTGTTCTCATAACTTAGATCAACTCCAAACTCTTCTGTGAGATATTAGTTTTTAACTTCACCAGAAATGTTTTTGACTAAGTGAAGAAACTTAGTTTATTGTTTTTATTGGCTGAACGTTAGGCTGATGACATGATTACATTAATATTTATAAACATGTTTGCTGAGGTGAATAGAGAATAATTATATATTGTTGAATAGTTTTGTCTTTTCTAAATGAGCTACATACAAACTTATTTTGAAACGTAAGTACAAAGTTGAGCTGTTAGGTGAATGTTGCAAAGAAACGTACAGTTTTTCATAGTCAATGTCTCACAAACAGCTTTCTCTTTGTGTCAGCTCAGCAAAAATGAACATCAGAGAACATCTGGATCATCCCAACAGAGGAATGAAATGGAGTGAGATCTTTCAAACATTACCAGACATGGTAGATGAATTCATCTCTCCACTTCTGCCTCCATCTCCTCCTCCCTCCCCTCCTATTCCTACTTCCACCCCTACTCCTACTCCCTCCTCTCCCCCTGCTTCCCCTCCTACTCCTGCCCCTTCTACTGCTCCCCCTGCTCTCTCTCCTCCTTCTCCCATCTTTGTTCCCCTTCCCCCTGACCTTGAGGACTTTATCAGTGACCTCTTGGGTGACACCAGCAGTGGAGACATTTCCACAGAAACAGCTCCACAAAGCTTTGAGCAGCCATCAGGGTCCATCTTTGCTCCCCTTCCCCCTGACCTTGAGGACTTTATCAGTGACCTCTTGGGTGACACCAGCAGTGGAGACATTTCCACAGAAACAGCTCCACAAAGCTTTGAGCAGCCATCAGTATCTGCTCCTGTATTCTATGACGAGACACAGGTAAGACACTAAACATAGTTGATCAGTAGAGTTGTGAGAATTTTATCAACCTCTGAGTCAAAGCTGATTTTTAGTTTTAACACAGGAAATATGATTTATTATTGATATATGTAAATTAGGGCAAAGGTAATATAAGAACATTACTAAACAAACTTCAGTCTTTATTAGACTGACTCATACATCCACTGCTGTATTGTGTTGGAAGTCCTGAGTTCACATATGTAGATTTATGATATGTATCATGTATATAGATAATTAACCTCTGCTCCCCTGTTCACAGTACCAGCCCTGCCAGTGGCCTGGACCCCAGAACCTGGGAACAGTAGATCCCCTTGCTCCTCCTCCACAGGTAAGGCCCAGGTTTAACACACTGAAGAAACCTCACTGACCTGGTGGACAGCAGCTTCAGGAGCATCAACTTGGTATCAGTGATGGACTTCAAAACTCTGACACAAACAAATCTTCTTTTAGTCACGTGACTGGAATTGAAACAGGTCTCACACTGTGATGCTGACACTCCACTAAAAAGGGATCAGAAACCAGATTTAATGAGATGATTAAAGCCGTATATATTTTTTGACCTAAGCCTGTTCAAGGTACACATTTAAATCATATTGGAGTCATTAAAGGTGGTATTACAAAATCCCCAGCCCCTCTCCTCCTCCTCCCACACATTCACTGTTCAATAAAGAACTGACTTCATCATGGAGTGAGGAGAGGTGAGAAGACATGGCTCCCCTGTATTTGGATAAAACACTTGTAAACAACTTCCCTCGCTGGTGGACACTTTTAATCACAGTCATGCTTGTGTTTATTTCTGTGACATTCATTATGGCTGTTGAATAAGTCTAAATGTTCCTGAAGGAAATTTTTATATATGTACAAGTAAAGTTTCAAAACATGGGCTTCATGAAAAGCATTTTCCGATGCACACATTACAGGTTTGTGTAAGCTGATATTTATGGCCTGTATAGATAATCCTGACTCCCGCAACCCCCTTCAGGAGCATCCACCTCTGTGGTATTATGGTGATTTATTGTGATTTTTGCCAGGTGACACAGACAATGAAGATGGAGCAGCTTGTCTAATCACTTATGTGTATTATTTGTGTTTTGTGTCTCCAGTATTACAATGTGCCTGTTTTAAGCCCTCCAAACGGCATTCAGGAAAGCCTGGTTCCTGTCGGTGTATTGTAAGTAACACACACACACACACACTCACCTGGAAGCCTCAGTCTGTAATTTGAATTACTTTTTTTCTGTAATGTAATTTATCTGTCTGATGTTATTCATGCAGGAATGGTGAGGTGGTGTACACATTTACAGCCGTCCAACCCGTCGTCTCCTATGTTCCTTCTGTTCCCACCACATCACAGTAAGTCATCCTGACTGGTTCTCAGGAGCATGTCTCATCCAGACTCTGTATTTCATTCCACTTTGGCTCATTGGTGATAATCTGTTTTACCACAGTAAGAGAAAACGTGAGCAACAACAGGACGATGAACAGGAATATGTGAAGAAACCACTCAACGCCTTCATGCTCTATAAGAAGGAGCAAAGGAACATTGCTGCTGCAGAACTGAACACCAATAACAGTGCAGTAATAAACACTCTGCTTGGACAAAAGGTATGTTGCTAGAAAGATTGATTGATTGCTCATTTCCTGAACCAGGATTTCCAGTGTTTTAGGACTGTGGGGCCTGTAACTGTTAATGTTTCCAACGGTATGCATTGCAGTGTGCTTTGAAAATGTGCTGTTGTTTGTCTGCAGTGGAAATCCCTTTCAAAGGAAGAGCAGGCGAAATATTATGAGCAGGCAGCGAGGGAGCGGCAGCTTCATGCCCAGATGTTTCCAAACTGGTCCTGCAGTGACAATTATGTATGTACATGATGCAAACGTGTTTATATCATTATATTAGACAATGCTACACAGTCACTGCACAACGGTGAAGTCACGCAGAAAGTCTAATGTCTTTGTGATTTTGTAGGGCAAAAAGAGAAAGCGAGAGAGGAGAAAGGCCACAACTACAGCTGAAGGTACAATAGCATTTGTACTTAAGTGATGAAAACCGTGATGAATGCCAACCTTTATTTTCTGCTGTAAACTGAATAAGAAACTACTGAGAATAGTGAAGGTTTTTTGACTATGGCGGTAGAAATTAAAGTGTTAGAAAGTCTCCGTTGACTGATCAGTGTGTGTTTGGCAGCCATCTGAAGCATAAGCTCCGGACTGTCTGGACTGAGCTCCCTGTCAGCCCAGGCCAGACAGCAGCTATGGAGCCCTCCTCTTCTCGAATCAGCAAGATAGAGGCCAACTCCTTTCCAACCTGGATGAAGCCTCACAATCGACCACCACAGAGACCTCATCCTCCCAGACTACCGCCCCAGAGGCCTCCACCCCACCAACTGAACAGCCTTCCTGCTCTGTAACCTGCAGCCCTAAAATATGTCTGTCTGACGTGCTGGAGTTCCTCAGATTAACATCTGAAGCTCCGCCCAGCTCCCCCACTTTCAGCATGTCTTCAGCTGCCTCCAAGTTCAGCTCAAGATTTACCCTCCCCCTCAGATTACACCCCACCCTTCTCTCTACAACTTCCAGACCCCAGCACCCTCCTTCACCCAACAAACAACCCCACCTATCCCTCGAAGGCCCCAGAACCTATGGTGGGAATGTTAGGCTTCTGTAAATAAAATTGTCTGGACTCTGGTCAAGGAACAAATAATTTTGATGAGTGAGTGTTGTCATTGATGAAAAGTTTCAAGATCAGCCACAATGACTCAAACTCTTCAAGTCAAGAACTTGTGATCTGTACGTGAGACAGAAAGCATGAAGAGCTTCACCTGCAGCTGATCTCAGACTCTCTGGGACCAAATACCAATCCATTGGGAACTACTGCGAGGGCTCAACCTCTATTTAACATCCAGATCTGTCAATGACGCGGGAGGATGGTGATGTTGGAGGACCACACTTTTTTTTTTGTTAATAATGATACATGAAACAACATGTTTCAACAGAACAATACACAAATTCAAGGCCCAGAGGGAACAGGAACGGGAGATGGCTGCGGCGGCGGCGGCCCAGCCGGGACAGGGACAGGAGCGGGGGATGGCTGCATGGGTGGGTTGGAGGTCCGCTGCAGGTGTCCCTGCAGTTCCCGCAGCTGGGACGACAGCTGACCAAACTGCGCCATCAAGGCCTCCTGAATCTCTTCCTGGCGGGAGAGTCGAGCCTCCTGTTCCTGCAGCACGGCTGCCAGCCAGCCGGTCTCCGCTGAGTCCATGTTTGGTGGGATTCTCCTCTCAAGGTGTGAAGATGACTCAGATGCAGGAGACCGAGAACCAGGTTGAGGTGAGAAAAAGTAATTATTTTAAGAAAAAAAAAACAGAAGCTAAAAAGAGGCTGTGAGGCTGTGGA
Organism: Echeneis naucrates; assembly: GCF_900963305.1. NCBI lineage: Eukaryota > Metazoa > Chordata > Actinopteri > Carangiformes > Echeneidae > Echeneis > Echeneis naucrates. Next base: position 12,550,140 of record NC_042518.1, read on the forward strand.
CATGGAATAAGGCATAGACAACTACAACAACAAGAATCTGACCAAGACTAGAAAGAAAACAAGACTTACATACACAGTGACTGGACAAGACAGGTGAACCACATGAGGGTAGGGAAGGCAATCAACTTTCAAAACTTTCAAAATGAAACAGGATGTGAACACAAACCGAAAACTCAATCCCTGACACTTTCTCTCCAGGGAAAATATTGATCGGTAGGGCACATATATATGCATTAATATTCATGAGGTGCTTTGTATTGACCATTTTTTGTTGAAAGTGGGCATGTAGATGGCAGAGTATGAGGTGGATCCGTCCGTGCACACTTGATATATAAAGGGAAAATTGTGTGCGCATGCATGGTTTTATAAATCCAAATCAAATTATTTATTTATATAGCGACAAATCATAACAAGCTTACATCAAGGCACTTAACAGTGAGAAACAGTATGGTGAAGCTGAGGTGTGCAAAATGCTACAGTGTTGCAGTAGATTGTGGTTTTGTGTTGTTGTTTTTTTTGTTTTGTTTTTATTTTACTGCGCTTCTTGTGTCTGAATATGTGTTATATAGGAGAATTTCAGTTTGTGTATGGGCGTGAGTGTTTGTGTGTGTGTGTGTGTGTATGTGTGTGTGTGTATTACAGATTGCTAGAGGAACCGGCAGCCAGTGGCAGTGTCAGAAACAATCTCATCAGGGAATGGGTGGAAGTCGGGAAGGAGTGAGGGATGGAGGGAAGGTGATAAAGAAAGCCGAGGGTGGGGATAAAGAAGGCGTTGCCTGGCAGAGTGCAGACCAGCCTTCTTATCTGCGTCCTACTGCGTCCTGTCTTGTCTCTGGTCTTAGCTTGCGTGCTAAAGCTTTACAAGAGAAAGTTCTTCATTCCCAGGCCTGTCTGTGCAATATTGAAGAAATACTTTATGGCTGTGTTAGCTGTGACAATGTTACATAAATGCTCAGCTATTCCACTGTGTTCGCAGAGGGTGAGCAGCTCTGGACAGAAAATGTTTAAAACTTTGTTTGTTCTCCATCTGTGTATAATAACATCAGGCTCAGCTTCTCGCCCCTGGCTACAATTTTTGTTTTTAAGGAACTGAAGCAGAACACAGCAGAGCTCTCTCTATCTGTGTGGAGTTGTGTGTGTGTGTGTGTGTGTGTGCGCGTGTGTTTGTGTTTGTGTGCACACTAAGCTCTGTGATGGCCTGACCAATCAACTCAACTCCTCAACTTTCAACAGAAACTTTGTTTATGCAGCAGTTGGCCATTGGGAGGGAAGGAAAGGATGGAGAATAAGTTAGGAGAACAACAGAGATGAAAGGATGAGACAGAAAACTGGGGAAAGAGAGAGCAACGGTGGAAACAACGCTTGGAGGTAGACAGAGAGAGAAGGGAGGAGGCAGGGGGAGAGAGCAAGCAGAGATGATAAAGTAAGGAGAAGGTAAGGTTGGGGGGTAGGAAGAATCTGAGAATAATACAGAATGAAGGAGCGAAGCGAGCAAAAGAAAGCGAACAGCACGGCAGGAAAAGAGAACATCAACAGTTCACTCTTCATCTGTTCCTCTGTTATCCTTGCCTTTCTCTTTCTCTCTTCATATTCTTTCTTTTTTTTATTTTAGTTCATTTTCAATTATATTATTATAATATTTACATTATATTATTATTATTGTATATATAATTATATATATATTATTATTAAAAATTTTATGATGATACTGACTTTTAACTACTTTAACGACTTTTAACTTTTTTTTTTTTTTAGCCGCTACCTTATTACTAATTTTTGAAAAAGTAGAGCTCTTTTGAGGGAAGGTGGTCACTGTTATAACTAGAGTTGTTCCATTATCTGGCAATCATTATATTAAGAGGCTATTTAGCTTGCAGTATATTAACTAAAATACTGGCAGAGGTGAGCTTTCCTCTCTGATTTCCTTCTGGCATTTAAAGTTTTAGCCATAATAGGATACAAGATGCCACATTATTTTAATTTATTTGTTATCGAATGATTTATTCTTATTTGAAATTTAGTTTTGTGTCATAACTCGGCACATTTGTTATCCAAATACGCAAACCTAGTTACTTAGTTACAGCTTGTTATGTGCATCTGTACTGTCAAATGTAACACAGTTCCGACTATGTGCAAAAATACTTTGTCAGAAGAATGAAATGATGGTATTCGAGGGTGAGTGTATTGTATTGTATTGGACTGCTTCAACACTATTAAAATATTAGTGCTATAATTGAAAACGCCACTAATTATGGCCCCAAAATGCTCACAGCCAAGGACAGGACTTTCAGCTGTCATCTAGAAAATAGGAAGTAAACAGCTATTTGAAATTGCTGAGCATTAATGCCTGCAGTGAGAGTCCAGTCACAGAATAAATTTTTAAATTGCTCCATCAGTTTAGATGTATATTTTAAATTTGTCTGAAACATACTCGTCACAACCCCTGAATTTTATTAACAAATTACTTTCAGTCACATATAATTATGTGAATAGTGATGCTAAGTTGGCACCAAGCATGAATTTTAATTTTCTTTTCCTGCGCCTTCTCTGTAATATCTTATGTTGACTAGATCCAGAGCTGACACCCTTAATTTTATTGGCATCGTCATCAAAGTCTCACGGCAGCTCCAGACGACGATTTATAATGAAGCTTGATTATAAAAGATTTTTGCCAATTTATCAGCGTGTAAATTATATTATAGGGTTTAAAGGAAATTTAAGTTGCGTTTAGAAATGGTTATGATTTCATAGGGATCACATTCCTGATATTCTATGAAAAGCCTGGTCAAGATCCATTATGGGTGTGCAAAGTGACAATATAAATGTATCTCTAATGTTCAGGCAGAAATGTGATCTGATTCGTTCTCAGGGTTTTCTCAGATTAAAGCATTCCTCTTACTGCCAAATTCGGATCTATATGGGTTTATGACTGAGGAATGAAAGTCATTACTTCACTGTTCCAGACAACAAGGGAACGGCTCACACTCCAAACTATAATAAATATTTCAGGTAGAGGAATATGCACTTTATGTATGTACATTTCATGTATGCATAGTATGGCTTTGTTTTCTTTGTGTCATCTATAGCTCTCTGTGTTGTGTTTACTCTGTCCTTTTGTTTATCCTCTCTAGCTCTGTCTTTGTCTGTGTCATCCCCATTTGCTTCTACTGTCAGTCTCACTGTCAATGTGGTGAACGCTGTGACATGCCACGTGTCTCTGTGTGTGTTTGTTGCCATCAAAATAGGGCGTATTTGAGAGAGGCTCATTTCAAATTCAAACCCAGAGGGAATTTATATCCTTCTACCAAAGGAGAAATTTGCAAATCCTTGAGCAGTCAGACGTGAACATACAAGCCGATGCTGAAATTGAAATAAGGGATCTAATAGACCTATTTGGATACATTTAGGCATGACCTCCCTCTTTTGACCACACTACCAGAGCAAGGCGGACTCTGTCTGGCACCAGGAGCCACTGGGATAAACCAGGGTAAATCAGGATCTGAATCTAAAAAGAGCCTTTTGCTGTTGACCACTACAGCTCCGCAGCAGCACTTGGTTATGATATTCACAATATGCAACTTTACACAGTTTTATTTTTTATTTTTTTGCTGCCCTCCTCCCGAGCGTATGAGCAAAATTACAGCCCCAGTCTTTGGTGTCTGGCATCCATAAAACCACCCTACATACAGTGAAAACAAAACATAATTTTTCTGAAGTGGACTCCGCTGTGTCTTGCTGGTTTCCTCCACTACTGCTTTTGAGTTTTTCAGCTCTAAGGAAGCTGGATGTCAACCCTTTTACCCCTGATCCCTGCACCTGCAGCTTTTTTAAACCCTAGTTGTAGATTAACTTCTGTAACCTCCATACCTGACTGTTGTCACCAGAACACTGTAAAGTTGTTTTTTTTTTTTTTTTTTACAATCCAGATGAAGTTAAAAGTCATGCATCCGCTACCTCAGTTTGGTTTTCAGGTTGAGTGCCAACAAGTTCTCCCAAGCGTAATTGTATTGGTTTAAAGTGTAATGACAGCTGACCGAATCTCCACCCCCGTCTTTCTTTAGAGCTTGAATTCTCCAGACCTGTGTAAACTTGGATATGCAAGATTAATTTAGGCCAAACCGCACCAATGTTTTATTCATCCCTCAGAAAGTTTCTTTTTCTACATAACAGTTTGAAGGGTATAAATGCTCATCCAAGTTATGATTCACAACTTGTGAAGAAAAATTTTAAATGAGCAATTTTAAAGAATTTCCACATCGTTAATTTACAGGTCGTTGCATATTTATTTTGTATTCCTTTCTTTATCCTTTTTCGTTGTCTTTTTAAGGTTTTGACAATATGTAGGGCATGCAATGATTATTACTTTGCATAATAAACGCCATCTTTGTTCCATTTCCACTTGTCTATCTGCACTTTTTAGCAGTGAAAGGTTTTTTATGTACTTGGTATTTTAGAAACCCCATGACATTTATATGGTCCATCCTGAATCTATTCACAGAAACACAAACCTGGTGCTGGTCCTGTTTTTTCACTGTGTGGAGAAGTGGGTCAGTGCCCAGATACACAGGAGAGACTGAACTGCTGCTAGTGCAGAACGACGTATGCCCCCACAGGAGTGGGGAAAGCTATTGTTGTTGTTATTGAGTGCTCAGTATATTTGTGCATTAAATTAAGCACTATATTATTATTATAGTAATCAGAATCAATCATAAAAACTGTCCAAACACTTGGACATTCCCCGTTTTTGACAAAAAAAACTAAGTGGAAAAACAACATCACACCCCCTCTGTACAATACAGTATGTGTGATTGTCAGAGTTTCTTGTTTTGGTAACAGGTCTGGGAATTGATGGATGCACATGGGCATGTTTGTGAGTTTGAGTCTCTCCTGCAGAAATTTCCTCCATTTAAGAAAAAATAAATGAAAGTTCTTTTCATCTCAGGCCAAGGACAGGCAGACTGGCCTTGGGGACGAGAGGCTAAACCCTTGGTTATGTGGTGAACCACCAAAACATTCAGAAACTCTTATTTGCTTGTTTTTTTTTGTTTTTTTTTTGCCAGCTCTGCCAGCGTCTTCAGCTGCACCTCATTCTCTTTACTTGCTCTTCATTGTCATCCGTGTGTCCACTGCCCCGGTGGAGAAGTGTATGCCGACTGTCTTTACATGGACCGGGAGCCTCACTAGCTCGTCAAAGGCTTCATCGTGAGAACTGGTCCTCCTCTCTGCCATGTGTAAGTAACTGGGTGCAACATACTGTTACATGTGTGTCTTCATTAGTGACAGCCACAGTAGCAAGATAACATTTAACTGTTAGCAATATTACGAAAGAGTTGAACAAATGTTCGTTGCTGGCAGCATGACAGCCGCACATCGCTCAACTTTTGGTTGGTGATCATGCAAACAGGCTAGCTTTATTCAGTTTTGCCTCATGTGTTCAGTGGCCACTTTCACTGGGCTTATGCCAACGGCGCTGCACATGCACCAAGTACACTGGGTGCTCATTTCATGCAGCAGATATATTCATGGTTAATTTCATTTATATATGCGCATACACAACTTTGGTATGAATCGGGGAAAAGAAAAAGAAAAACTAACAGAAGCTGAAGTGGGGTTTACTTGTTGTTACAAACCTTGGAAAAACTGCTAAAAAGTCTTTATCAAACTAAATTTTGACTGAAAATGTCAGCCCTGCAGGGTCTCCCAGGTTTCATTTGGAAACACACTGCAGAAATAGAGCTGACTCCTGATCAGCCACCATTACATACCTGTCAGACAGTATCAATAAACTGACTCTTCAGTTCTTGAAACAATGTAAGTTTCTCTTAAATAAGAATTTGCTCTGCTTAAAAGGTAATAGATGAACAGGATGGTTTATACATAACATGGCTTTATGTCCTGGTTTAGCTATAAATGTGAGTGATTCTGTGAGGTTTGACAAACACTGAGCCAAGATTGTAGGCGAGCAAGATCCAGGAGGCTGCACAAGTCTCCTCCACAAGCCTTAAACATAAAGCTCTTGAGAGCACGAGGTAAAGACTCCCTGTACAGACAGCTGCAGAATATCGCTTACACAAGACTTGAATCCGTCATCGTCCCCTATATGTTTCTATTTTGATTGGACTGAACAAGCTATTGGCTTGTGGCTGAAAAGGAAGGAACAAAAAATAAATATACATGGGCATACTGGGAGACAAATCACATGGGGGGGCAGAGTGGGATTGAAGTCTATTATCTATTGCCAGCACTCTAACCAGTGGGTAAGCTGTAGGGACAGTATCAGTAACAGATGGTCAGCCATGCCAAAGAGTGTCTGGAAGCAAAGTGCTGTAATGATGTTGTACGTCACGTATAGCAGTTAAATGGTGAGTTGTTGACGTATGTGTCTTTCACTCACCCACTCAGTCCAAGTGAGTGTTATAAACTTTAATGAAACAAGACATGAAAGGTTATGTTGAAGCTTCTGAAAGTAAAAGAGAATGATTTTTTGTGTGTGTGTGAGGGAGAAGCATAAAGGGAGAATGAAATGATAAAAAGTAAATAAATAAATAACTACTCATGCAATTTAACTGAGTGATTCAGCGTTTTGAATGACAGACAGAGACAGACGACCATTTAAAACATTTAATTCCAAAAAAAAAAAAAAAACACTGGTGAGTCCTGCTGTTTAAAGTCAGATAAATGTCTTGCATTAATTCCAGTCTGCTTTGTATCTTTGTATCTAGTGTATCTTTAAAGAAAACAAAAGCAGCTCAGACTCAGGTCTCCAGAGTTACATCCCTCAGCCCTTCTTCCGGGATCCCAATCCGGACAAGATCACCTTCAGGCGTCGCTTCCCCTTCTTTTTGCCATGACAGAGTCGAAACCATCTTTCAAATTCACACCTCTACAGTATCTTAGCGTCACATGAGGCAGAAACATGGTCCCAATCCAGGCGCGCCAAACCACTGTTTTCCAAGAGCGCTGCAATCTCAGTGATGGAGGTGTTGACTCTTGTGGGTGCCGCAAACCACACTGGAGGTCATGTCATGACGAAGCTGGCAGAACTATATCATCAGCAAAATGCAGGCCTTCTGCTCAGATGTAGGCCTTGAGGTTCTGGCCTTGAAAACAATAAGAAGAATTGGTGACAAGTATGAAACTTGTTGAAGCCATACACCCAAAAGAAACACTCTCCATTTACTGCTCAGGATGAAAATATGGATTTCGTGGTCTCAGGGACAAAAACTCTGGTGATCCATATTCCTTTAGCACCTTCACCAAGACGCTAAGACAGCCAGTCACACGTCACCCGTGAGACCGCTTCATTTTCAAAGGCAGCTGAAAAACTCATTAAAATTGAGGGATCAGCCTCGCTGAATGTCCTTCAACATCGGTCACCTTTAAAAATGAAGGTTACACAACTGTGGCTATTTATGGCACCCACTGTATCATTAATTCATCACATCATGCACCTGTAAATCTTAACTTGAGTCGGCATCAAAAAACACCAGACAACACAATCGGCAATGTGATGTAAAAGACACATGGAACGATGAAACAATGAATGAATCCAATTTCAGATCACGATAACATGTCATTTCAAATAGAATCTGTATGTCTGTAACATTATGAAATTTTATTGCTGTGTAATTTTTGTTGTTGTATTCTTGCTTGAGATCATCACTTGACCTACTTGGAGCGAAACTCCAGCTACTCTCGTGATGTGCGGTTAAAAATAACTCAAAGGAAAACACATACACATCCGTACTGTACCGACCAAAAACACACGCGCACGCATACACACACACACACACACACAAAACACATGCACATTCAAATCCAAATATAAACTCAAAACCAACAAATTCTCATGGTTACAGACACACACTATTCATTCCACACTGCTGACTGCAGTTTTTGCTTAAACAATCTCTGACATATATAAACACACACAGTGACACAACCATGCAGGTACATGTGTGCATACACACATTCACTTTAAACTACACAAAGCTATACAAAGACAGAAGCAACATTGACACACAGCATGAAAGATCGGACATGGATGGAAGCATGCAGAGGGCGACATGCTCATGTACAGTACTGACACATTCACACACTATCAAGCATTCTCACGCAGGGAAACACAACGTCACTCTCTCAGTGTTGTGTCAACCTTTGTTTGTCTCTTCTTCTCCTCCACTGTCAGTCTTCTCTTTCTCCCTCTCGTCTTCCAACTGTGCATCCTTTCATCCCTGACCCTGTTATCTTCTGGAGCATCTCTGAGAAGAGAGGAGGGGGAGGATGAGAAAAAAGAATCTTCTCTTCTCGCTCTGCCCTCGTTCGTTCTTTCTTTTTATTCCTTTTTATTTAGTCATGCTTCTGCCATAACTAAACACTCTTGGTAGATTCACTTTATACCTCTTTGACATTTAATTCTGAATAGCTGCGCTAACAGTAAGCGTTAAAAACATGTACACATATACACAACCCGCACAGGGAGTGAGTGTGACAAGAATCTAAACTCTGGGCTTTGAATTGGGTGATCTTTTAGTATGAGTGAACTGTTTGAAGAAGCAAATCTGCAAATCTTTGTACACGGAGAGATAAAGATGAAAGCAGCCAAAGAGAGAAACTGATAGCAATATATTGGCTCTCCAAAGTCTGGGGAAAAGTCAGGTCTCTGCATCACTGACGTTCCTCCTCCACCCCCATCTCTTCCTTTCTCCGTTTCACCCTTTCTGTGCTTCTGTGTTTGCTCTCTTTCTGCTGCAAGGTCATTAACTTACACTTGGGTGGCAACACTAAAGATGAGGGTAACGGGAGGGGGGTTCAAGAGTTTGACTTGGTCTGGCAAGGACATGAAACAAGAGCCTAAGAGGTCTGAGCCGAGACACATGCAGCAGAGGGAAATGGCGAGGCAATGTGGGAGATTTTTAACTCCTTATTAACAAGATACATTTGAAATGTGCAACTTATTATGCAGTATGCTGGTTCATGCTAAAGGCATAAATAAAAATAAAAATAAAAATTTACATATAGTCGTAAATCAACAATTTACTGATGGGGTCACCTGCCTAAAGTTTTATATGTAACTGATATAATGAAGATGATGAACCTGAATGAACCTGAATTAGGCCGAATGTAATGTGGGTTGGATTACAATGTAATCACTGCAATTAGCTGTATAGCACGTTGAATTCGAAATTTATCTTTGCTTGAAGTATGATTTCAACATTTTTATTAATTATTATTATTATTTTTTTTTATTCTACACACATTGAGTTCAAAGTTGTCTTTGTCCATATAAGTTATAACTGTTTAGCTTGAAAATGCATTCACCAGCGTGAGCTATTCTCAGGAAGCACTGCAGAATGTGATGCAGAGATTAGTCTCACTGTTTACTGTCCCACAGCTGTGTACAAAATCTAACCCAACCAAACCAAACTTTGTAAAAACTAAATTTAAAATCACAGCAGGACAAGGAGAGTTGCCACTAACCAAGCGTTACATTTACAAGTATTTCTCTTCAATGTACCTCTTTAGCAGGCGATTGCTTTTAGTCAATCTCACCAAAATTGAAATACTTGCTAAGGAATCCATTAGTGAGCATAATTAATGGCTCTGTACGCAGCTCATCTTAATTTATTGTGGTGATTACTGTCTCCTTTTCCAAATAGCACAGATATCTCACCTTGACAAACAGTTCTTCACAAATGACAGAGAAAAGGGCTAATTTAAAGAATTAGAATACTGATACACACTCTGTGTATTTTAGTATTCCATTACTCTCTGCCACTATAAACAGATTCACAGACTGACTCAGTGTGTCATGCCAAAGATTGTTTTATGAGAAAGACTATCAATGTAGCAATCAAAAGCGGCATAAATGGCTGAGCTTGAACTGCGAAGGCAATTTAGAGTCTTCATTCCCATTTAGCTCCTTATCAAATAGCACAACAAACACACATCCACACTGCCACACATTAAGATCCTATTCAGAATGACTGGCCATTATGTTGTGAAAGCAGATTACACAGCAACGGTAAACGAATTAAACTGTCAGCATTATTTATTCATACCCACACACACACACACACACACACACACACACAGGTAAAAAAAGGCCATGCACGTACTGACCACGGCACATTATTTGGTGCACACACACTATGTTGCATACACCTCACATTCACACAAACAAATATACCCTGAGGTTTTGTCCAAGCGTCACTTTGCTTGACATTCTGGACACAGTTGTCACTTAGACTCACACTGTTTTGATACCTGTCTCATAACCCTCCCCTCCCCCCCCCAGACAGACACACAGACACACACACACACACACACACACACACACACACACACACACACACACACACAAACACAGACAGCTGCATGCTATAGCCAACCCATCTATCTATCTATCTATCTATCTATTTGTGGTGGTGGAGTGATAAGGCCAATGTGTTTGTGCAAGTGAGAAAAAAGAGGACACTTGTGGATAATGTGTGTGTGTGTGTGTTTGTGTGTGTCACTGAGTGAAAGATTAAGGTAGATTGTGTGCATGGATCACAGCAGCTGAAGGGTTGATGAATTGCAAGTTATTTTCTATAGGCTGTGATTATATGAGAGTTCATAAATTAATCTGTTGTGAGAAGCACACACACACACACACACACAGAGGTGGTGATTTGTGAAGTAATAAGGAGGAAATGTCAATTCCACGCTCCACTCTACACTGCATAAAGACCTTCATGGGTCCTCCTCCTCTGTGTCAATTATTAGTGGCTTTATTGCTGCTATGTAATGAATGGAATGACTTTCTCCTCATAATCACACACACAAAACACGACACACTTAGATCAGAGGCACAGTAAAAAAAAAAAAAAAATGCGAATAATGAGGCATTCTCTACATGAGGTTTCAAATATGAAGTTGAGTCAACTATTATAAACTAATCACAGAAACAGAAGTGATCATCTTCCTGGTAGTCTTCCATAAAACACAGAGCTATGGTGATAATGAGATTTTGATGGTTTTAAGATTGGAACGATGCTTAATGCTTCACATGAGACCTCTCGTGGCAAAGTGCAAAATTTATTAAGTACAAATAAATGCTGCTAGTTATGAAATTTATTTGGGATTATCTCAAAACATAGTCCTCTTTGAAATGTTTTTTGAACGTACATTGCTGTGGTTATAATGTAGTTTGTTTAGGCGATACTTTGACACTTGTTGCTTTGCTTACTTTTAGTTTATTGCAGTGACTTAAACAAACACTATGTTTGAAGGCTTCACACTCAAGTTTATATTGCTTTTCTGCCCTGTGCATGGGTCAAATGCTACATCCAAGTACAGGAGAAGTTGGGGGAGAGGACAGAAAGTATTAGAGGAGAATGAAAGTCATAGGAGGAGAGGAAAGCTGTGGAGCCAAAATGAAAGTTGCACCAGATTCTGGCAGATGCTTTCATTAGAAAGACAAAGTGCAACACTTTCAGCTGTGGTTGTGGAATGAATGTTCACTAAGAGAAGATATGACACATTATGTTAAAAAGCCTCACAGGAACTTTCTGAAACTTTACGGAACAATTAATTGCAATCATTCAGATCGCTGCTCGTAGATTTATGGAGCTCTGGCAGTTAATTAGAATACAACAGCTTTTTCTCCTTTGCTTTGGTGCAATCAACTGATTTGATATTTTAATAAAAAAAGTAAGGGTAGACTACAGAAACAAGGTAATTATTCAGAAATAATAAAAAATTATGTAACTCAACTACTACATAAGGTGAGGTCTGCTCCTGTCCCAATGCTACTCCAGCATCCCCATAAACTATATATGACTGCATTCCATAAACATTGTAGGTGTCACTGCAGCCGCCCATTTGCTGCACTGCTGTCACCGGGCTGGCTATCATATTTTACAATGATATGTGTGGTGCACTGTGGTACACAATGGTTTCCACTACACAAAATGACAGTGATAAAAATAACATCTTGGAAAAATGAATGCATTCTGGTTAAACTTTGCATTAGTGTTTCCATTTCAGCCCCTCTCAACAGATTACTGGACATGCACTGTGACTTGAGAACATTAGCTGCTTCATGATACGGTATGTGATAAAGATATTCTCAGTGCTGTGCTTCATTTTTGTACCAGAAACGCCGCAATCTACGTTTTTACTATTTGTGTGTGAAATTCTTTGTGATTTTTGGGTAGATTTTTCAAAAATGAGACGTAGTTAGAAAGTGCGGTATCACTCATATTTGAAGAAAAAAAAAAATCCATTTAATATGATTGCAAACATTCATTCAATGCAAGGTTATATCAAATTAGTCTATCTGAAAAAAGGTACACACTGTTGTAATGAGTTGTCAGCATCAAATGAGAAATGTGTGAATTAGAAAATATATTTAATAGTGACAAATGCAAAGTGACTGAGAGAAACTAAAAAGTATGGGTGGAGTTACCACAGAGGTTTTTGAGCTTCTTTGGGCAAATTGAATGCATACAGATGTGTACGCATACAGATCTTCGCCTGCTTGAGGCAACAGACGGCATGTATGTGCCTGTTTGTGCCCTTGCGTATGACCAGGTGTGTTATTTGTATGTATGCTTGCATGTAGTATGCATCTAGCTGCATCAGGCAGGGGGGGCTACGATGGACTGTGCAAGGGTCACAGACAATAATATCACACTCACTCATTAACATTTCATACTGTAGCAAGCATTTGCTGTTTGGATAGATGACAGCCCAAAACTGTCTGGTTGCATAATGTCAGCATGGATGCACCATTTCAAGTATTTGCAGGCTTTGAAAGCAAGTTTACAGGAAACAATTTAACAAAAGGACAGCTGCCCTTAGTCCGAACACATATTAATGTATGATTTCCTTTGAACTATATTGCACATTATATATGGGCTTTTTATATTAGTATATAACAATTTTTAAAAATAGTTTTACAAAAAAAAAAAACAAAAACTAGGCATCTGTTATTTTATATGCCTCTTCCTGGCTGTCCTTTTTAAATGATAGTGGATGTTTCAAAAAACAACTTTGAGTTTATGTTAATATTGCAAAGAAGATGCAGATTTATCTAAGGCCACACACTTGATGTCAGAGATTAAAGGTTAATCTTGCTCTGTAACTGCCTTAACTTAACTCAATTATATCTTTCTGCCTAATAAAAGGCTGCATTTAATTATCTTCCCAACTACAAAAGGAAACTTGTCAGATCCCAGATGAAAAATCAGGGGGGGTCTCCAGAATGTAATAGTTTGTCCAAGTCAGTGCTCTGTAGAGCTCACTTACTCCAAAATAACCCACGTGCTTCAGATCACGCTGTGTGACTACATAAGTTAATGCTGTGGGCCTTCTTTGCTGCTTACTGTGGCCATGAAATAATAAGTGAGTGTGAGAGAGAGCAAGATTGAGGGAGACAGCAAGAGGGACGAGGAAAAGCGTTAATTAACTAGTGCTGACATCTGCAAGCTTTTTCTTATTAGGATCTGATTAAGGGGGAAAGTTGGAAGTACAGGTGCTGTGAGAAAGATGAGGGGGAGTTGGTGTGTGGAGGAAAGTGGGAGAGAGGTTGAACAAAGTGGGAACGAGCGGTTGGGAGAAAATGGGGAGGGAGGGTAAGCCCAATGAAAGGAACAATCTCCGCTCTGTTTCCAGGTTCAGAACAAGAATATTTCCCAGGGGGCAGAACGACGGTGTGCTTTTGCCCTTCAGAGAAAGTAACTGTCAAAGTGGACGTTATTTACCCTCCCTGCACAAATACACACACATACAGTAATGATATCCTTGAAAGTCAAGGACGTTAGTTTGTTTTGTACTAAATATAAATAAATACATATGTATTAACACACGTACTTAATGGAACTTTGCAGAATTTTTAAAGAGTGAAAGAAACAGAGAATGTCAAGAAAATATTTCATCATTTCGTTCCTTCTGCTGGGTTTGAAATCCTACTTCAGAAACCTGTTTTCAAAATTCTACTCAGCAAAATGTACTTAAAATATCCAAGGAGGAAAAAGCACAATTATTTTAAATTGTATATATTTGATTTATCATGTACTCTTTTTTTATGTTCCATTACAAATGTATCAATGGGAATAGGCTTTCAGCAATATTCAGCTTTGTTGGGCAACAATTAGAAAAAATGACAAACAAACTAAATGTGTACTTTCACTAGCCTTTGCTGTTTTGTTATTTTTTCTATTTTGTGAAATTGTTGTGTATTTGTTATTATTTAAAGGGAACCACTCGGATAAATCTGACTCTTTTCACATCAGTTTTATTGGAAGATTTTGAAAAGTAATTGCATCATACATAGTAAATATATCAGAGATTCAGGAAGTTAAATTAAAATTTCAACATAAAAGCTTCACATGCTCCACTTTGTTTTGTAGATCTGATTGAAAATAAATACAGTTGCCATTGTTGCTCGCCTGTATTGACAGAATAGCTAAGAATAACATCTTTGACCATTAATTCAGTGCTCTGGAGAAGTCCCGTCAGTGGCAAGCACAGCTTTGAGTCTTTGTGGATAAATCTCTACAAGCTTTGCACACCTGGATTTGAGCAGTTTATCCTGTTCTTCCTGGCAGATCCTCTCAAGCTCTGTCAGATTGCAAGTGTGTGTGTCAGGCCTGTCCACAGATGTTCCGTGGGGTTTAAGTCTGAGGTCTGCTTCAGCCACTCAAGGACAGTCAGAGACCTGTCCTGATGCCACACCAGGATTTTCTTGGCTGTGTGCTTTGGGTCTTCCTCAAGGACAACTTCACCATGGGGATGCTTTTTTTTTTGGCCAGGTGATGTCTGTGGTGTTCATCAGACATAACGTTTGAAGTTCTGACCAATCCCAGTTCTTTGAATGTCACGGAGCAGCTTTAACCTGAAATGGTTTCTGTGGCCCAGTGAACGGAGCACTGTTCAGATGAATATCCCTCCAGCAGCTTCTTCCACCTCCGCAGAGGACTCTGTCAGCAGTAAGAGCTTGGTTACGCCTCCCTGACAGACTCCCCTGGGAATACAGTCTTTTCCAAGCTATCTTTCATTTTGCAATTATTGAAACACTTTTGCTTCCAGGAGCACTTAAAGTTTTAGAAATACTTTTATAACTTTCCCCTTGATCCATGCTTGATAAGTTTTAATCAACGAGGTCGACACGCAGATTTGATGGCTTGGTTTTTGTCTTGACAAGCAGTGTTAATTGTGCGACCTTCCATTCAATTAGTCGCATCTCAAGGATATTTGGTAACAAATAATCTTTGTCCTTTTGTTTTACTTAGTGTAAATGGACCTTCTTTATCAATTTAAAATGAATCTTTACCTCACATTGTGTGCAAAACGCGATGTTGTCTGAATACTTTGTAAAAAGACTGAGTGTGCAGGGGAAACATTTTACATTTTGCACTGCAGCATAATGTTCTGTCAGAAAAATGCTATCAGCGTCCAGTTACTGCATGTGGTGCTCCCAAAAGTTGCATGGAAAGATATTCTATTTACACATAAATCTATCGTCACTGATACGCTCACAGAGAACATCTCACAATGGCAACTTTTTTTCAAAAACATGTTTCCTGAAGTGATTTGTGGTTGTTTTATAGAGTACTGGTAGCAGATTGCACTGATGTAGGGCTCATTCATCAATGTCAACACAAACTCACACAGATACGGAATCAACGCATATAAAACATAACCATGCATATTCTCACAATGGCGCGCGCGCACACACACACACACACACACGACAGACTGTGTAATTCTTGAGTCCCACTGAGCTACTTAGAATTTCTGCTCCCTTCCCATCACAGAGAGTTCAGGTGCATGTAGAGCAGGGCTCCCTGAGGCTTGTAAGGTTCAAACTCTTATTTCAGGCTCAAGGGCACTTTGTAACTGCGAGCCAACAAATGGCTCTGAACCAGGTTTAATGAAAGCAGATTTCTTTACTCATACCACTTATACCCCTGCAATAAGTTCAGACTGGCCATGTCGGTGGTTAAAGGAATAAGTATGTCTCCTTGTTCCCTTACTCATCAGGCCAAAATACAACTTAGACACTTAATTGCACTTAATATGGTTCAATATATGGTTCAACAATTCTTCTTTTCATGCAGCATTTTGTCAAGCACAGACACTGCTCGCTGCTCCTGCAGAGAAAGCATCGCATGTTTTGTCTGACATTCCTAAGTGAAGAAGAAACGACACAAAATGCACTGCATGACTATGAATTCATCTGGAAATGTACTTCTTGGAAAAAATTTAAAATTTATAGCTGACAGTGAGGCCCAAAGTCAGTTAAGTGATTAGATTGATAAAAAACAGACTGATTGTTGCCAGTTTGCATAAATTTAAATTGTGAGAGGCAAATTATTTTTGAAGTTAAGTGGAGAATACAGTCCTGTGAGAGCAACCACCTGCTCCAGCATATGCCAACAGCCATGTTAATCCATATTGTGTGCTCATGTGTGTGTTGGGTTCAGTGTAATCAACAATGACAACATAGAGATGGAGCGTACTAGTTTCAGCTTGCATCTATTCAGACAGCTCTTTAAATATAATTCAACTTATCCACTGTACAGGAAAAGACTTTTGCTATCAATCCTGTTAACAGAAACTTTAAAATGCACTAATTTTCAAATAAGCTGCATTCTGCACTGATTAAATTATAAGTAAATCAACTACAATGTATGCGTGTGTGTGTTAGATTTAGTAGATAAGTGAGGCCCAGACAGACTCTGATTGACTCTGGTCCTGTTCTGATCCCATCACATAATCTCTACTGACTCAAGAAAACATCATGTGCACACTTTTCATGTGTATATGTGTATATATTCATGTATGTTAACTTTCTCCCAATGTCTTTAGGCAGAGCCAAATACAACACACTCTCTCTCACATGAGCGCGCACACACACACACACACGCACATGGTCATCGGCTCTGATTTGGTGTGACAGGGTTGTAATTTTAGCTGTGCTGACTCTTTGGGCTTTCTTTCTCCCGCCTACCCCTTTTGGCTTATGATCACAGAGTGGTGTACATCAACTGCTGCCTCCAGCAATGTCTGATTGTGTGTGTGTGTGTGTGTGTGTATTTACCATGCAGTTTCTCCCAGGGTTAGGTCACACAGTCATGCTAAGGATAAGACCCCTCTACTAATACATTCCAAAATCTCTTCACAACACACACCGACCCGGACGCTGGACTTGTGTGTGATGTGTGTAACAACACGGTAAAATCCCTCTTGACACAGCTGCACTTTCTGGATGTGTCTCCCTGTATTTCAGAATTTTTAAATGTAAATTGATTACCACGTCGTTTGCCTCAAGCCTCTGATATAGCCGGGCTGTTTGGACAAACGACTTACTGCGTTGTTACTCATAGGAAGGCAGTCTCTGAATATGCTATGTAGGAAACTAACTCCATCTCCTGGAAATTACATTCATAAATTATTACAGTGAACTCCAAATTATCTAGAAAACATAGTCCCTGGCTTGATGGCGTTCAGAGGTTATCTTTAATTTTGAGTGACTGAAGGTTTCCATTTATGACCATCAGGAGAAGGCTGTGGTGGATTAGGTGTAAAATGGACACACCGGAGGTTTGCATTCTGACTCCACCCTGTGATCAGCGATCGTCCATAAAAAATTGTTGCCCTTTATTGGCAGTATTATTATATTTTTTGAAGTTCACCAATACTCGTGAAAAAAATGCTAATTTTGAAATCAGATTTTATTTAACTGTTGCAGGCAGCACACCAAGAGGGCTCTTGGTTTCATTCCCAGGATTGGGATCTTTGTGTCCCAATCCTGCACCTGCATGTGTTTCTTCCTCGCACAATCCAAAGACATGCAGGTTTGGGTTAATTGGTGACTGTAGAAATTACCCATAACAATGAGTGTAAGCTTGTTTGTTTTGTGTTTGACACTTCAGCTGCAAAGCAGTCAGGCAACATATGGACACTCGCCCCCCCCTCAACAGTTCGGGAATAATCTCCAATTCCACCTCCCGTGAGCTCAGCAGTTTGGAGCTAAGGGCCTCCTATAACTACTCTGTCAGGCTCCTGGCACACATCTCAGCCCATTTGATGATCCTGGAATGTCCGCTGCTTACAGCCATTCAACGCTTGTTTTAAAACCGCAGAGCTATTACAACCACCGCTTTAACCGATGATAAATGTGTCAAACATGACTCACTGAAGCCACGGAGGGATGGTCTCTGGTGAGCCCTCTGGTTTCAAACACATCTTCCCCTTATCTTCATGCTGGTGTTCACCTCCTACACCTGAGACAAGGAAAAAAAAAACATATTGAATAGATTTAAACTTTAAGAGGGAAAATTAAGGGTGATGTTGGAGGGTAAGGATTCTGCACTTTGGCCTCTCATCACAGTCTCCCAGTTCAAACACCCTGAGCCTTCAAACAGAAAGGAAACACAAGCTTCGTCTTTACCCTTATCAAACACAGACTGGTGTCACGTGAGCAGGGGTTAGACTCTATCTCCTGCGTGTGTGTGTGTTAGTTATTCTCCGTTTCATTCTGCGTTGGCTCTGCTACACTAGCAGCTCAGTTGTGTCTGATGGGAGATGGTTTTTCTGCTGAAGCCTCAGAAGTCCAGCCAGCAGTGCATTCTGAAAAATGTTCAAAAGCTCACATCTTTTTGACACTGTTATGAGAGTTTACCTTTTATTTTATTTTGGTGTAGGCTGGAATCTTTACAGGGTCTTGAGACTTTGTCGGAGCTGATGTGCAAGCAGATCTGTAAAGCCAGTCATATGGATGTGTCAATCAAATCAACTGTCTAAATCTAAATCTGCAGATGTTTTGTTGCGTGGTCTCAGCAAAGTTGCTCAAGTGTATTAAGAGCCAGTGTGAAAATAATCTTTATATGGGCAGTGTGCGTTCTGTATTTTGTGATTTTAATTTTGGCTGTACTAATATGTTTAAACTTGTTTATCAATAGGACTTCACAACGAGAGAGACCCAGTGTTTGGGGTTTTTTTTTCTGGGTTTTGGGTTTTAATTAATTAAAACAGTCATAATTTAAACAGTCGAAGTTTCCAGAAGTAGTAGTTTATTGTTATGTTAATGGTTCTGTTCATTACTCCTGATAAAGTGCTACAGATAGAAACTAGTTTGAATGTCTCAAAGTTTCATTACCAATATTTGCATTTTACAACTTTTACCTAAAGTTTTTTTTTGTGTGACCACTTTGCCACTGATTCTAATAATCTGTCCCATCAAAGCTCTTCACCACAGCAAAGCTTTCATTCCCCACCATTTTATCACAGATCGCATCTATATCAGATGTGATTCTGTCTTTCAAACTCAATCGATTCATATTAAGTTCTAATTAAACCCAATGAAGTTTCATACAGTCACTTCTTATGCCGGGCAAAAAAGCCAAGCGATGAGAGAGAGACTTCATAGATAATATCACAGGAATGCTAATGAGATTCAACAGTGGTGGGTGTGAAGCCTCACAAACAGACCCTAGTTATACCAATTTGTCACTGAAGAAAGTAAAAGTCCACCATCAAAGAAATTCATTTGTCATTCCTATAGCATACTGGAAACATAACCTTGCCTCAGTGTCTTTTATCATCACTGGAGATTTAGCATGCTATCTGCCCCCCGTAACAATGTCTGTCAAGGGCATGGAAGGATTCGCAATTTTATTTTGTGAAAAGATGTAACCTTTGCATGGTCTTTATATGATATCAATAGTTAATTTTTTTTTATTTATATGCCACAGGTATATGTCACCTTTTGGGATTATTCCATCTGGTACTACGGTCAAAGGTCAGGTGTCTTTGCCAAAGTCTTTTTCACTACACAATGGCCAAATAGAAGCAGCTTATCTATTCGGTTCCGGCAGATGGTTTTTAGTCATTAGCTTCAATGATTAGCTCCATCTGTGCTCTTTCATGAGCAGAGAGCAGGCAAAGTGAGGCAAGCAACATGTAACATAACGGATGTTTTCTTGTTAAAATCGTGACACCTCAAGCCTTATGGATGTAACATTTGCGGAAGTGCCGGTGTGTGTGTGTGTGTGTGTGTGTATATTTGCAGTCCCTGTTAAGGCCATGCCGTCGTCTGTGTGTCACTAAATAATGACTCTGTCTGAGCTGCGTGCCCTCTGGGCTCTCCTGTCTACCCACAAATCCGCACACACGCACACCCACCGCACTGCCTGGCCATGGCTGGCTGATTCTTAAATGTCAGATGACTTCACTCCTGGAACCGTATTTTTTGAGCCCATTTTCTTGCTCCTTTTCTCCCGCTCTTTCTGCGGGGAGTTGCTAAAAAAGACACTGCATTGAACGCTCAGTTAAAACCTGCTCCTGTTCCGAGGTTTCATTTCAGGTCTAATAACCCGAACACGAGTGTTCTTTGCAGCTCTATATTGTATGTTTACTCCTTACAAGCACTTTCTCTCCTCCTCAGAAGCGCTCTTCATCACAGTTACACACATTCACACCTGAGAGATGATGGTGAACTCTGTGACCTAAAGGGCTATTCAGTCGCCAGCACCTTCCACACCCCCAGTCTCACAGCAGCTGCAAGATAACATTATGGTCACTAGATTGCTTTCTTTATAGAGCCTCTCAGCCACTGCTGTACCGTGTGCTTTGCAGAGTCAGATAATAAGTGTTGATAAATTTTATATTAAAGCTGCACTGGGACACTTCGCATCTTGGTGCAGTCATTATTATTTTGTATTCGCCACCTCAGCTGGTCACTGATGATTTACGCAAAAGGACACCGAAGGATAAGAAAGTGAAGAGAAAACAGGCCTTTGAAACTTTATTATTATTTGGAATTTCTATTTTTACACTGCTTTGGATTATTGATAAATCATCAAATAACCTCAAATAAAGTAATACAGGATGCAGTTTTACTGACTCCTACGGTGTGTCATGAGTAAATGATGCACACTGAGAGGCTGAGGAGCAGAAAACAGTCAAGCTCTGAGAATTTAACAGTTAATAGGGTAAAATATGTAATTATTCAGGAGAGTTCTAGCTGTGGAACATTAGAAATCAGCTGGGATTTTTCTGTCGTGCTTTTACTCACCTGCAACCCTTTGTTTTACTAAGTCATATACATACATGTGTTCCTGCACACACACACAGTCATTAATAATAATCATACTCGTTCTGCTTGGTGATAAGCTAATTTCCATCTAAAATAGGATGGATGAAAGGAGGGAGGAGAGATCTGTAGAGTAGTGAAAGACAGACAGATGAAGAAAGAGATGGCGGATGACGCAATGAGTGAGAGAGGGCAGTTAGTATTTGTGTTGTGGCGTAGTTTTCCAGCTCCTTTGTGGGACAAAATGAGCTTAATTAAATAAAAGGAAATAAGACAAAGTGAAGTGATAAAATCATCAATCATGGGCTTGATGAAATGAACCAAACACCACTGAACTACAGTCATGTTCTCAAGGACGTTGATGCATCCCAGACTGAAATGAATAAATGCAAATGTAGATAGTAAATATTCCAACTGTGCATTAAAAAAATAAATAAATAACAATTCACCTTGGGATCAGGGAAGATATCAGCGAGAGCCTGCTGAGTGCAGGCATGTACATGCTGCACCTCAGGGTGAATGTTCAAAAGCAAGAATGTTTATGAAGTACTGATTTTAGACCTTCATTAAATATTCAGCAGTTATAATCAAGATTTAGGCTTTTTTTAATCTTGTTGGGAAAATGATGGATATTGATGTGTAAGAACCATGTCCCAATATGTATAATATACTGGGGAGGCTACAGCAACACTCTCTATTCTCTATTTCCTTCATGCTTAGGACCAAACTGTCCAGACCTGTATGGGAGCCATCTTAGAAATAACAGCCAACAGCCATTGATTGTCAACAACCATCAGTTATGAGTAATTTCCTGGAAATTATCTTGTAAATTCTGGACCTACAAAATAAGTGTAACTGTTCATCCAAATGTGATTGAGGTGAAAAAATTAATAATGAAACAAGAGAAAATACAAGGACAAGTTCATATCTTGTTTATTTATTTAATGAGTTCTTATATGGCCTACTACACCTCCAGTTTATTCCACTGTTTCTACTGATCTGCGTGCGTGTGTGTGTGTGTGTGTGTGTGTGAGGTAGAAGGGTAGCATTAAATGCCATTCCTCTATCTGTCTGGACTGCCTCGGGTCATTACAGGATCACACCGGAGGACAAGAGGCAACTAAAACTGATGAATCTTTCCGTCCAAACACTCACAGTCAAACACACACACATTCACAGACACACAGATGGCGGGACAGTCTCGTACGTCAGCAACCTGACGGAGATCTGGTTTGGCTAACCAGCTGGAAAAGTGACCCCCTGGTTAATGGAGTGGCCGACGGAATGAGAGGATGAGAGGGAGAGGAGTAGAAGATGAGTGAGCGAAAGTTACAGTACAAGCAGAGGCAGGAAAGGAGGGTGTGTGTGTGTGTGTGTGTGTGTTAGGAGGGAAGAGTATGAGGAAGCAACCATTAAGTGTCTGAAAAATGTGACACTTAAGAGACGAGCAAGCCAAGCTTTCAGCCAGACTACCTCAACCACAAAGCTGAAGGTAAAGTGGAATTCTTCACAACCTAAAATAGCAAAACCGATTTGACTAACGAGTATCTGATGATGTTACTTAGGTTCTATGATTCCTTAAACTCAAAAATAATAACTCTAAATAAACCAAAGTTACGACTCGTCTGTATTCGTGTGTGACCAGCAGAAAGCAAGACCCTGATGGAGGGAGAGCTTGATATTCACTGATCTTCTACCACTTATCCATTTCCAGGTCACGGGTGGTGCTGGAGCCAATCCCAGCTCACTCTGGAGGAGGGCGGAGTCACCCTGGAGAGGCCACCAGTCCATCACAGGGCCAACACACAGAGAGAGACAGAGACCAACAACCACTCACACTCAGAGCTACAGACAGTTTAGAGTCACCAGTTAACCCAAACATGATGTCTTTGGATGGTGGGAGGAAACCCACGCAGGCACAGGGAGAACATACAATCGCCACTCAGAATGGCCCCTGGCTGGGAACCAAACCCACAGCCTTTTTGTTGTGAGGCAATAAGCCGCCATACTGCCCTAGATTGACTTATTAGAATGAAATAGCGACTACACATATATGATCGTTGTCATGAGCTCAGTGCGTGTGTTGGGGGTAATGGAAGGACATTGATGCAACAGGACTGAGTGTTACAGTAGGCAGAGTAAAGAGGGAAAAGGTCAAATGTTTGTCTCGTCAGCAGCACTCTGTCTGCCATCAGCCATCAGCTCATTCCACCTTGGACGCAGAAAATACAAACACACACACACACACAGTCAGTGTGACAAACACAATCATTCAGAATTTAAAAAATTAATCATTTGGGCTGAGATTAAGTAAGTAATATTTTGTAACCCCCCCCCCCAGCAAAAAAAAAAAAAAGCCTGCAGTAGAAGCTATACCTCTCACAGAATCCCTGTGAAGAACTCCCAGGTGTTTATCTCTCTAACCAAGGTCAGACTTTTCGATGAGCTATTCTGCCATGTGGTAGATGGTATCGACAGCAGGGGAGAAAAATAGCCTCAATATGGGCAGTGACAGTGTTTCCCCAGGGCTGCTAATGTCGGAGGAAAAGTTGTGCTTCCCCGTCTGTCAAACTGCGTGCGCAGAAAGTTCAGACAAAGTCATTTTCAGGCCAAGAAAAATTTAAATGTAACATGTAACTTGTTTTTAGAGTCAAATTGGCTGAACATGGCCTTAATCACTTCCTCCGCATATTTACAGACTTCCTCAGTGCTGCTGTCAAACTGTTTTGAATGGAACTGCCTTGTTAGTCTAGCATGGCTACGCGTGTGATTTGTGAGATGATTATTTTTTTTTTTTATTATATTCTTCTCTTTTTTATGACTTTCTTCAACATAATATACTGCATCATATCACTGTAAGCCAATCCCATTGTGTCACAGTGCCTTTAAGTAACATGAGAAATCAGAAATAGAGTGTCAAATACTGATGTCAATGAATCTTTTGCTCAGAATATAATAGCCTGACTCTGAGTGGAGGTTTTTTTTATTTGTTGTTGTTGCTGTCGTTTTCATTTGTTTGGTCAGATGATCTCACACAAAAACAATAAAGCTTGCATCAGTTTAAAATTCGACACAAATTGAGGTCAAAAGAGAGAAAAATCCCTCCTTTTTATATCACACATTAAGAACCAAATGACTGAAAAAGAGTGTCCTACAGCGTCACAAAGAGCAGATGATTTACAGGAATCCACAGGGAACCTTACTGAGTTGTCCCAGGAGATGCATGTTATGCAGTTTGCATCTGAAATGTGCCACCAGGATGTTGTTTGCTGCTGGTCTGGGATCAACAACAATGTGTCTACATTAAGCCTTTGCAGCACTCTTAGGTATTTTGCCATCTCTATCATAGTACACACAAAATCTGGCCCCTGCACACACTAATTTTCCCACACAAGTGATTTAGCTAGTTACATTCAATCTCATGCAATACTGACAGCCACAGGCTAATGTTTAAACTTTTTTTTTTTTTTCCCTCCATGGCCAGATCACCCCCAAGCCCTGCAGAAGCACTGATTGATACAGTTAGAGCGTGAAACGAGGCTTCAGCTCACTTCCCCACGTCTAAAATCAAAGTAGCACAAGGGATTTATGATAAACACCTCAGAGAAACGAGAAATCCCGTGAACAGATACAAAGGTCTGCAACGAAAGTGATGGTCGTCCACTGCTGAGGGAAGACAGATACATTTTTCGAGCAAGAATGAGAGGCAGAGCAAGAGCTAGAGGATGAAAGAATTTAGTGGACGCTGAACTAAACAAAAAGACAACCAGCTCCCAGCAGAATAAGAAGATTCATACAGAGTGAGATTTTTCACCGCAGGAAACGAGATGGGTCACATTTGATTTAACGTTCAGAGCATCTCAAACATTTTTTTCCATCATCTTCAATCTTCTGCTTTCTCATTCTCTGTGTTTCCTGCTTTTTTTGCACTCTTTTTTGCGTCAACTACACAACTTAGTCACAAAATGAGTGATGGGAGGAAGGGCAGGAAGGCGGGCAGCACAGAGAAAGCAAAAGTCAGGCCAGATGGGAAGGAGGGGACGAGAAACGAGGGAGGGCTACCGAGCCGGGTTCATGTCTTTTCTGGGGACAGGACAGTGAGTATAAATAAATGGTCTCTGAACGCAGCTTGTGCCAGGCGCACACCTAAATACTATTCTTACACACAAATACCGCAGACTGAGGTTACGGGTGAGGCGCTGTACATGATGTGACCTAGATGGTTGAAACTAGGTCATAAAGAACAGAACAGACACACACACGCACACACCTAAGTTGTATCACAACCTGACATACGCAGGTTGGTGCTTTGCTGAGCTGTTATGGGGTCTGACTTTGGCTAAATGTTATTACATTTTTATTTGTAATATTTGTATTCCAAAACAATACGATATTTTTGGAAAGACTGTTTGGCGGTTTGTCAAATTAAATAATAATAGTGACTCAATTTAAGAGGGCCACTCGTGGAGTTTGGGGAGCCTCGTGATTTTGAGGATAGTTGGGTTTGAAAGATGTGAGGCAGAATACATCTGCACTTCCTCTGTTGCTATCTAATAAGTCATTTTTGTTCTTGTATATGATAAAAATTATTACATCAGCGTGACTGTAATCAGTGCAGCGGTTGCTCTGTCGGCACTAACTCAGGCCCCCAGCCTCAACTAAAACGCTACACTAATTGGAGGGAAAGCTGCATTCGTACCTCTGCCTGCTGCTGTTCAGAGTCAGGTTGACTCGCTGCTATCAGCAAGTTACAGGTCGGCTGATTTACCAGTTTGTCAGTCTAAATTGTTAACTTCGTCTTTCATTGTTTCACTCATCCTGTGAAAGTCAAATGTGCACACACACACACCTAGTTGTTTCTCTACTCAATCTCAATCTGGGTGGACAGGCCGACCTTGAAGAAGCCCTTTGATTTTGACCACGGCAGTATTTCTGCTCTGTTGGGGACTTAGATTAAGAGGGGTTTTTTGTGCCCCCCTCCCGACTCCATCCCCGTCTGATGCGCCATAGCCACTCTTTCCACCTTCACTGCAGTGCCTCACACCTCCTTTTAAAAGAAAAAAGTAACACCAGCTGCCATCTACTGCACAAACAGCATCACTGCACTCTGAAGGTTTTCAAGACTTCCCTCCTCAAACTTGGCCTGCTCACATTTTCAGAAGGTTAAAATTTTTGCTGCCTATTGGCCTTTATGTTTCATTCTGCTTTATACAGCTGTATTCCCATGAGGTTAATGGGAACAATGATTCATTTATCTGACACTTCTTTTGAAAAGTGCTTAGTATGACCAGAATGTACCGGCCGCCCCCTCCTTAGACGAGAGATGCCACCGATCCACTCTTATCTACAAGAAGTTTTCAAGCGATGCGTACACGCTCCCGTCATTTGTAGGAAAAAGAAAAACAGACACTTTGAAACTGTTATCACATGCAGAGAATCTAACTATTTCAGTGATTTACAGATGTGACATACTGGTTTCAAAAAATGTGTTCCCACAGAGAACAGCTGGATTTCATGGACACTAGAAAGTGTATGACTTCCTCAGTCATTTTCTGACAGGCCACCGTCCACAGCAGGCCAATAAAACATAATGAGTCATCATGAATAGCAATGAACATCACGTACTTGCCACACAAATAGGTCACAGAGGCTCAGCTGGACACCAGCATCCATCCATGAAGCCGATAGAGGTGCAGTGTCTGGCTCAGGGACACTTCAGCAGAGCAGATGTTTGCTCTCATGGGACTGACTTGAACCAAAACCCCACTTGGTGAAAGCATTCCACCCTGCCGCCTGATGAAGGGGAGTAGATTGCTGCCTGTGGCAAAAGAGGAAAGATACAGCTGTTTAGTTAGGAAGGAGTTGATTTCCAAGGTTCAAGAGTGCAATATTTTGCCAAAGTCTTTTTTCTTTCAGGCACATCTGTACTTTTTCTAATTCATGAGCCTGCTGGTGGATTAGTGCAATTCAAAGTGCAGCCGTTAGCCGTGTCAGAAAATAACTTTTACCGGGGGGGGGGTGGATATTTTATGGATGGCCATTGATTTTTACTTTTATTTTCATCACTATTATTATTTCTTGTCTCAAGTGGAAAAGAATTATGTCAAAAGGTAACATTTTGTCATATTCATACAAATGGAAAGGAATCCAAATGAATAGATGAGCCCTAAGCAAAACAATTATAATAAGTTGTGAATCATAGCTACGAGAAGCAAAACAACAGTCCAAGGAGGTTTGGTTGGTTACGTATCACGTAACAGGCCCCACAATCTCAACCATGGAGCATTGAAGAAGTCAGGGAGAGTTGCTGCCTGCCACACAGATGTGACATGAAAAGTGATCACTTGTGGGTTAAAACTTCAAACCTTTGACCTCCTAATGCTCTGCTTTGATTTGAACACAAAATGCTGTGACATCAGTTCCTGGGCTGTGGTTAAAACATGCATGCATATCATTTAGGTAAGGATTTCCATTACCCTGATGTTGTCTTGGATTGCTTGTCTGATCCCAGCAGGGATATTTGCCATAATCAGCAGGATTACCTGAATTGACTGGAGGAGACTCACCTGAGAGAAATATAAATGTTTGGAGTAGGTAAAACTCCAGCAAACATCAAATGCATATATTTTCTGGGATTTTGAAGCTTTTAAAAACTGTGAGTAACATGTACCTCACATGGACCCATTACCTATGGACAACATTTCTGATTTTAGGCTCATACTCCCAAACTCAATTTGTGCTACAGCATAGTCATGAGTTTTTTTTAGCTGCCTTCAGTCACCAGAGCTTTAAATCGGAATCCTCTGTATTTCTAGCATTACTAAGACGTTATATTTGCTATGCTGTGAAATGTTGTGTCATTGTACCAAGGCATCTGTGCAGCCACCAAAACAAATATGTTTCGTTTTCACTTCCGTTTTTCTCGACTGCAGAAGTAAAAAACCATCATGGGCTTAAAAAAAACAGAAAAACAGATAAAACTGACTGTACTCTCTCAGTGATGTAACAGTACACTTAAGCAGTGGGGGGAAAAAAAAAAAAAAAACAACAAAATGAGTCACATTTGGGAACAGTCGATTATTTCATCTTGCATTTTATTCTACATTCATATTTTAGGGGTTAAGAAGATGCAATCATCTGGTGAGATTTTCACAAGCGGGCAAACAAGAAGCCTGAGCTTGTAAAAAAAATAAATAAACAAATAATTAAAAGTTGCTGTTCTCTCATGGTTTAGTGCA
Source organism: Echeneis naucrates (assembly GCF_900963305.1). Classification (NCBI taxonomy): domain Eukaryota; kingdom Metazoa; phylum Chordata; class Actinopteri; order Carangiformes; family Echeneidae; genus Echeneis; species Echeneis naucrates. The sequence continues at coordinate 12,578,463 of NC_042518.1, forward strand.
CTTTGTTTCCCTGCAATGATCATGTTTGATAAAGCAGTGCTGCTACGGGCTTTGCAGGAAAAGATAAGAAATTTAAGCTGGGATAAATTAGATTCAGGGGTGACACGGGCCCAACATGCAGCCAATGTACTAATGTGCTTTCGATTTGTTTCGCTAGAAAAAACTTGTTCAAGTAGGCAAGAAATGTGGACTGCACTACAGACATTGACACACTGCAGGGTGGACACATTGGACAGTGTAGGGCTTTTGAGTACTGAGAGCAACGGCCTCATCTCTGGATTTTCAGATTGACTTAGTGTAGACGCAGTATGCCTCTGTGGGATAAACAGGAATGACCAGGAGATCAAGATTTGTCTGAGCTGCGACATTACCTAAGGTCAAAGAAGCACAGTGAACGGACAAAAAGGGAGGCAGTGAGACTACATAAAAAGTGTGGACACCAGAGGACAGACAGAGAAACAGGTGTTAATTTTTCAGCATGATGTGAGAAGAACTCAATCTCGCTCCCTCTCTGTCAATCTGACTTTCTCTGGCTCGCTCACTGTTCCAAATTCATTTCTGCTTTGCAGAACAAACACGTTACACACATCATATCTCTGCTCACTGAAAGTACTCACTGGTGCAGAAAGCCTTATTCTGACTAGTATATGTGCGTGTGTGTCTTTCCATCTGGCAGAACTAGAAAGCAAGACTTTCCTCCCTCCTCCTTGCTGCAGTGAACCACTATAGCACACACTAAGGCTCAGGAGGGCATATAAGAAAATAAGGAGCCATAACGGCCTTGTGGACGTTGTGAAATGCTTGATTAACTTCACTGCAAACATGGCGTGGCAGTTTCTACCTTGAACTGCGTTAATGAAAGGCCTCAATGTTACTTTTGTTAAAGGAACAGCACAACAGCATTAAATGTTTTTGGTGATGTAGACCCATTCATGACACAAGCTTGAACAGTCTGCTTTACCTCATTGGCAACTTTCAATGCAGATCCCAGTCAGGCACCCATACAAGCTGCTATACACAAAGATTAAATCTCAACAACTTTGAAACCACTAGTGTATATATATAAAAATCTCAGCGTTCATTTTATTCTTGATATATTTGTAGTAAATTAAGAGTTTTAGTCAACTGGTTTCTAATCAGACAGACGAGAGGAGACGGGACCTGGTATAGGTTTTCTTACCTTGCAATTATTAGTAGTTTTTGGCTCAGACAGTTGGTCGTTCATTTGTGGGTATTTATTAGATAGTTATAATCACAGAAGGACAGGAGATTTAAACCCAAGCTGCCGTGGTGAGGACTGAACCTGTACGATATGCATTCTACCTGGTGTGCCACTGGGGAGGCCGTTCAGCCCTATTTTTAATTGAGTTAAGTTTACCCCAAAGTAAAATAAATCACCATGCCCCTTTAATATTTGAAGTTCCCTGTCACAACACAAGTGAGGCAGTTTAAACTCCACAGAGGTGTCTGAATCCAATTTCAAGCGACAGTTTCCTGTCGGCTCCAAGGGAACAAAGTGACGGTAGACACCTTGCTGAAATATTAAGCCTGGACTTTTGACTTAAAGCCTCGAGACATCAGTTGAAACACAAACAGGTGCACAAAATTCAAACAATTTTAACAACCTTTGGCTACACTTTGACTTACTTTAGAGAAATTAGTTTTGAACCAGACGTCAGGCAAAATGCTGCTCACTTCTTTGGGTTTTAAACTCCTATTAAAATCGTACTTGAGACTGTAAGGATTTTATTGAATTATTGCTAATATCTGAGTCAATAGATCAGTTTTTGTCACACTCCAGAAAATGCTGATGAAAGGAGCCCTTCCCAGACGTCCACAGACTAGTCTGTAAATGAGTTTCCTGTTGGCTCGCTCAGCTTTCATCACATCTGACTTTCATCTCATCGGCTGTCTGTCTAAGCCCATCCGGTGTCAACACTGTGTCAAACTCTGAGCTGAGAGGAAGAGACGAGGGAGCCAAAGACGGATACACAGTGACAAGCAGCCCCAGTTTGGAAGAGGAGGGGATTTCAAAAGTAAGGTAAAATGATGAGAAGTCATAAGGATGAAATTATCTGTCTTTTGCTCAAGTGCAAAGACCGCCAGATCCTAATTCAATAACCCAGAACATGAATCAACATGTTTAATGTAGTGTTTTGTTTTTTTGTTTTTTTTTAATTAGACACCCTGACCTAGACAAAATGCAGGATGAGGTTGTAGCCAAAAAGTAACATATGCTGAAATATGAAATTGCCTTGAGGGCCACTGAAGAAAGGTTTGTTTTAGACACACACACACACACACACACACACACACACACACACACACACACACACACACACACACACACACACACACACACACACACACACACACACACACACACACACACACACACACACACACACACACACACACACAAAACATAAGGACAGTGATATTGTTGGGATTATTAGTACTATGTTGATATTTTTCTCAGGGCCCACCAACCCATCACATGGACATGAACTACTGATCCAGAAATAAATAATCAGTAGAAGATGAATGAATGAATGAATGAGTGAACTAATAACTCAGGCATGTTGGCCGTAGGTTAATGATCAGTGCTGATCACCAACATGGAACAAGCTTTTTCACCCCTACTTCGCTCCTGTCCATTTTCATCTCATAGCACCTTTATTTAGGCAATTATAGAATTGTGCACGAGCGCACTTTCCACTTAGTAAGCAACTCCAGTCTTGTTCCAAGAGGTCAGGCTTAGTGGAGGAGGAAAGAGACGAATAGAGAGTGCTTGTTTGTCAGCTAAACTTGTGCCCTCCTTTTAGAGTCGCAGTCTCTCAAAGTGCTGGCTTGGCTGTTCTGCAGAGAGTAGGAGAAGAGTGAAGAGAACAACTTCAACCAATGCTTAGAAAAGCAAGGGGCTGGTCAATTATGATCGCCACCTCCTCCACCTGGCCCTGGTTATTACTTCCTCTGTCTCTGTCTGATTTTTCTGTCTGCAGACAGTTTTAACCCTGCTGGACTAATAAGTAAGTGTGGGAGTTGGCAGCAGCCTGCAGTTTGCAGAGCAAAGCTGACTGTGTTCAAGCTAATCAGGTTGGAAACTATCCCCAACAAGGCCACCACAACAGCAGAATCGAGTAATTAAAGATGGGAATAATAAATGTTCACACATGCACAACATGTATACAGCCAAACATGCATATTAACGTTAATTAGCATGTACAAAAACATGCACGCACCTGAACACAACAATTACTCTCTGAGGAAAAAAAGAGCCAGACCGTGCAGAACAGGAGTGTTATTACCAGAAGCATTTATTCAAACTAAGAGGAAGGGAATGGTGGGATGAGGAGAAGGATGGAGGGAGAGAGAAAGATTTTGTGAATGCAATAACACTCTTAATGGCGAGGAGAATATTAACAGTGTGGAGGCAGTCTCAAGGGGATACGCAAATTCAATCCAAAATGCAACTGTGGGTGGCAAAATGTGTTGTGCATGCCTGTGTTTATGTGCGAGTGTCGTATTCCTGTGGCCTGAGTTAAGCATCACGCTCATTACTGTGCACGTTGGGTCAGAGGGTAATGAATCACCTTGAGAACACTTTGTAGGCTACTTCATATTACAGTTGACTTTTCATCGCAGGTCAATTGAAAGACAGCACACACCAAAGCATAAAGTGCACTGTTAATGAGCAGGTCTAGGTCTGAAGTGTGCTGTCCTACTTAGGAAAACAAATAACTGCAACTAGGCTTTGGGATTTACATTAAGGCAATTTAGTTAGCACTAATTTGGTTGAGAGTAACACAGGTTTATGGCCTTTGCGCTGTCTTTGGAGTTGTGTTCTCTGCGTGCTTAGTAATTCCAATACCCAAACTCATCAGACAATAACAGAAGCACCTTCTGTATCCAAAAGGTAACCGATGGTTGAGCAAAAAGGTTAAGAGACGATGTCCAGTACAAGAAAGTGTGATTTTGGAATGTTTGTGAGCAAAAATATCTACTACTCTATTTCCCTCCTTCTTCCATCAAAGCAAAGATAAGACTCTGAACGGTTTTTGATTGGAGAATGAATCTTTTAACAGCCTTCATCGCAGCCTCTTGATTATCAATAAATATTGATGGTGCTGGCATCAATCATTCATTAAAGCCATGAGAAGTGACAGAAGTGGTTAAAAAAGGATGCTTGCCTCCTTTCAGTAGTCGGACACATAGTGAGGTTATTGTTTGGGGATATTTTACATTTGGCAAAAACCAAGGAAACAATACGTTTTATCGTAAGATACAAAAATAATCCCAACTTAAAGCCCTTTGTGTTATTAGAAACTCATCTTTTTTTAGAGATTAGCCTACCAAATTGATTTTCCACATACAGCATACCGCTTGCGATTAAGAGGGGATGTTTTGTTTATGTACTGTAGTTGAGCTGTCTAGGTGGCATGCAGTGCCTTTAGTCAAACAATTAGGAAAAGCCCTTTTCACTGCGAAGCTGTAGCTTAAACACAAGCAGCTACGAGACTCTGGAGATGGTGGCGGCTCTACAAAACCTACAAAATCATTTTACTTAAAATTGCATTTGACTTGTTAAAGTCAGCAGAATTTCATTTCAGACCTAAATGCTGGACTCATGTTGAATTTTAAATGATGGAGCAGGGTGGGCATGTTAACTGTGGGAGCTGTGGGACATTTTTGTAGCACTGGGGTTAGCACAGGGTCGGGAAAACACAGCAAGCAGCGACATACCAGGCCACAAAGGCTAAAAAAGGAAGTGTAGAAAAAAAATTTTTAAAAAGTGCGGGAAAAAAAATATTTATAATTATAACTTGACAGATAATTTGATATATATATCCTTGACATGCAGCACATAACAGAGCTGCAGAGATTTCTTTGGGATTTGCAGCTTAATATTTGTAGACATGCAAAACCCTGTTGGATAAATTATCCACAATCTAAAAGCATCTTTTAGTAGCCATGGTCATAAAAATTGTCAAACAAGTCTCTATCTCAGCATAGTAAAATGACGGGATGGTGGCGGCTTACTAACTATGAAGTGGTCTGACTGAAAATGTTATAATTAGCTGACAGCATCCGCTTCATTGTTTTGGGTTTTGATTTTTGTTTGTTTTTTTTTTTTGTTAGATGGAAAAAATAAGTTAAGATAAAAACATTTTCATATCTTGAAAGCCCTCGTCATGTTTGTTTTTAAGTGTTAACATTCCAGAAAACACAGCGCACAAGTAGCTAAGTGCTCTGCGAAGATATTGCTGAGGCCCCCAGCTCCGTAGCTTTTGGAACACCCTCTTTAGTGTTCATTTCCTTGTGAAGTCTTATTCTAGTAATGCATGTGGACCATCAGCTGCTCATGCTCGTCTCTCTAAAACATGAAAGAAACTGGCCCCTACACTTACTTCACTCTCTGCAGCAGGCTTTGGAATAGACTTTTCAGTTGCCAAAATGACGGGCAAAGGTCATAAAAAAATCTCTCCTAATCAACGTCCAACAATTGACTTTTTACTGAAGATGAGCTGTGAGTGCCTTTTCACACGTCACCGCAGAAGCAGGTGGGCAGCAGAGGGCATAAATACGCTGCAGCCTTTGTGCCGACACAGGCGGATATGAACAATGCCATTTTAGAAAATGATAATGAAGATTATGTTCCAATTAAAATATGAGTGCTCGCTTTTATGCAAGAAATGCAATTGAATTCTTGTAGCTCGGCCTAAACACAAGCCTTATGCTGTGCTCGCTGCAGAGATCCTTGTCATTAGATTTTGCATCTTCGCCTCAGGCAGACAACTTATAATAGCTGTAATTTCCTTCTAAATGCTGAACCTGCTGTGCTGCCACAATGCAGACTGGATGTGTCAGCACCTCTCCAGCCCGAGTTTTGGAAGTTGGGGAACATATTTCTTCCGTGGAAGAGATCAGAAGTCTGTAAGACCTACTCGATATGTAATTTCCTGATCGTGCATGCACTTGCTTCATCACAACTGCAGCTGCACCTCTCAGTACACTGGTCACAGCTGTCAACAGCGGGGTGGTAAAGATTTCCCCAAGGTGATTTTTGTTATGTCATAAATTGGTTTATGCATAAAATGGAAAATGTCTTTGTATCAGCCAGCAAAAATAGCTTTTTTCTTTTCTTTTCTTTTTTTTTTTTTTTGTCGAATGTTCTAATCTTTAAAATGAGACAAGACTTCGTTAGTCATTGTTGAAACACAGTGGGGTGCTGGTGGCCCATAAAGAAGTACCCACAAATACTGTCGGAGCTATTCGATCACTACACTTTATAGCTTTCTACACAAGTCACGGGACTCTTTTCTTTGTAATCAAATGCATCAAAAGCATAATGTCTCAAGTGTTATTAAAACTACAAGTGTATTGTAATCTGTTAGCATAATTCTTTTCATTTATGCCATTTGGATGTGCGGTAAACTAGATCCTCTGCTACCCTTTGTCATAGTTTAAAGGCAAAAACATGTGCAAAGCTCAACAATAATTGTGCATTCTTGATTTGTCAGTTTTGCCTCCTTGTAGTTTGAGCATTGGAAGTGGCCTGTGAAGTTACAGTATGTGTAAAAGACTGATTGGATAAACTCCTGAGTCTTGTTTCATGGTGTGGACCGGTGGTGTGGTACTGTGGGCTATTAGTTTACATCGGCGGTGACAAATTTGTCATCCTGTTGTTGTCAGTGTGCAGTATGTCACTGTCTTTACATCCCTAAGTCTACAGCCACCCTGGGGATTTGACAGATTTGTGAGTATGAGAAAGGGACTAAGGGAGAAAGATGGGTCTTCCCATGGTGCCCTCAAATCCTCAAATCACCTCGTATCGAAGTGATGTAATGACACGTGAGATTTACGGTGTATGGAGACAATGTTACCTTGTCTTTCCTGGAACTCACGCTATTTGGGAATATATAGATATTCATGTACAGTCAATCAATGTGTCTGTTGGATGGAAAGACTACTGAAAAATGTCAATTCTATGAGGTTAAAAGCAAAATGATTGAATCACTGATTGATGTGTGAATCTTCTTGTGAGGTCACATTGAACTTAACCAAAATCGGAGCATTTCTTAGATGTTATATCCATGAAAATGGCTGGATGCAGTTACTGGGGCTGCACACATGTAACTGTAATAATCCTGAATGTATATTTTGTGGGACAATTGTGGGAGAAGAAGGTTCAGGATGCTCTAATCACATTTTTTGAAGCAGAGCACATCTCAAGAAAAAAAAAAAAATAATAAATTAAAAAAAAAAAATATATATATATATTTTGTGGCATTGCCGTGTCTCGATCAAAGAGGGGAAATCAAAGAGTGTTTGCGCGTTGGGGCATTTTTTGTATGTTAAGCTGTCATCAGACGGACCTGTTTCAGACAAAATATGCATTTCCCATATACGGCATCAGCTCAGCTCCACGCATTAAGGAAAGGAGACGCCGCGCCAAGCAGAGATGGCTCCACTCCTACATTAACAAAAACCCAGGGATACGTCAATTCCCATGCACTACTTTTGGACTATGCTAACTCTGCTTCAAACCTGGTCATGCGATACAACAACAGCTCAACATCAACACACTCAATAATGACTTATTTTTCTGACTTTGCTCTCATCTTTAAAGATTCCTCCATTTCAGTTTCAAAGAAAAGGGGAAAAGTGTTTTTTTTTTTTTTTCCCCTCATAGAATCGGTCGACATGTGGACATTTGCCGATTGTGTAATGTACTTTTCACATTGGAGTTGGATGTGGAATCCTTCCTTTAGATTTATGAGATGAGACTATTATTTCAGTCTCATATTGTATCTGCAGTGAAAGTGAATTTTATGGTTGTCACCTGTCTACGCCAAGACAATTTCAGCTTTTTGTTTTTTTTTTTAAACATCAAACAAAAGTATAATACATAGCTAATATGTGATGCGTGTACACGTACACTTTCTTGTGATTTTGCAGACTGATGTCTCTTTTCCCAGGTGAATTGGACTTCGACACTGCAGTCCAATCTTGACAGATAAAAGTAATACTTTCAGAGATCCACAATGTCTGAGCTCAGCTGTACACCCACACCAGCATTTTTAAGCAGATCGTAGAATTTGGAGTGAGTCCTCTCATGTCTGTTCATGTGTGTTTCTCGATCCATTTCCCGCATGTCTCTCTCTGCCTGAGGTGCAGTGGGGAAAAAATGGAAGTTTGGTTTGAAAATGAGGCCAGTTTACTGTAGCCGTCAACAGTTGAGCTTATTCTGCATAATGGTCTAGAAATAGTTCACGATGAGAAATTTCAGTGGAGACAGAGAGCCTGGCAGGTCTACTCAGTAAGCACTCAATCTACAGTGTGGTGACATCGTGCACAGTGAAAATAGGGAGTTAATGAAACCACTCACACACAGACAGAGAGAGCGAGAGGGAGAGAGAGAGGGAGAGTGATTCACCCATTGCTGATAAATGTAATAGTAGGGAAGAGTTCAATTGCTGCCTCTAAAATTATTGATGTCGACAAAAGCCTTCAACATTTAAGGGGGTATTACACTTGACAAGTTATTAACACCCACCCTCTCCTCTATATCTGCATCTCTCCTTTTCCCTTTTTTTTTTTTATCTGCCCTGCCCTTGCTCTCACTGGTTCACCACACCTGCCATTACTCCATTAGACTGAATGTAATTTACTTACAATACTTAGAATTAGGTATGCTTAAGTACTTGTAAGGATACATAAATGTCTAGTTAAGTGTGCAGTCGTTTTATTTTCAATCACAACTCGCTGAGAAAGAAAGTGTCACTCTCTTCAGGTGTCATGAATTGATAAACAGGGGCAGGCAAACAGACTCCTGACCTTGGCAACAGAAGGAACAGACTTGAGTAAACAAATAGCCGCCTGTCTTTCTGTCCCACCATATTCTCGCCTTTCTCCCTTTGTTGTCATGGTGATTAATAGAGACCTCAGTTCCACAGCAGAGTCCAAAATTGTCGATTAGATGTAATTGTACCTGTCAAACAAACAAACACACAACCAGCAAGGGAGACAGAGGTGACCTGAACATGGTCCTGCCCATAAATCTTCTCAGATAAACACAGCAGCTCAGATCGCCAATCAAGCACCGACAGCAGATACACAGAGGCGGTCATTGTCACAGTCACACAGAGGAGATGTGCAAACCTTGCAGCGGGCCTCTGTTGTTGTTGTTGTTGTTGTTACAACCAGCAAAATCAGTGCTTTGGTTGAGTAACAATAAAGGCATGCAACCTCAAAATAGGACTTTCCAGAACATAGTAAAATGGTAACTATGTTATTGGTAAAATTTGAGCAATGAACTCAGAGAGTGTGAGAACGAACAAGCAATCTATGACCTAACATTTTCTATGTTATGCCCCCCAGTTTTCATTATTTCGGCTTGTTTCTGAGCAATCAGGATTTGTCACTTTGGTCAGGTCTATAATACCCATGAGCCTCAGGCACAGGTCAGAGACATGAATTAGAACAGTGTGAAATTCACAAGGCTTTGTCCTCACAGTTGACAAAATGTATCATCCTTAGTGCTGCAGAGAAGATACATTTTATATTTCCAGGTTTCTCAGCGTCTTACATGTAACATTACACAGTTAGCGGCTCACCTGAAAGAGTTTCAGGCTCAGTGTTTGGGCGTTTCTTTGCTAATTCCACCATGGGAGTTGCTGGAAATAACTTTCATGTGCACAGGGTTGTATTCATTTTTAGCAAAGTTTTTGTGACTCTATTTTAACTCTCACACTGAGACTGATCATGCTGATGAGCGTCGTAGCAAAACTCCCACTGCGAGTCCCGTAACATTTTCTTCCCATTGATCTTTGGACTCATACTTAAATAAATGAATCACCTCAACAAGACAAGCTAATCAGGCTGCACCGAAAGCAAACCATTCCATCTGAAAAACTCGAATACTCGAATACCCGAAGACAAAATAAAATAATGGCATCAAGTTTAGAATGACACTCAATCATTGGCAGAGCTTTTCTTTTAGGTTCCACCCTGTCTGTGTTTCTACATGTGTGTATGATTGAAGTGCAGCGACCCTCGGAACATTTTTGAATAAAATATGGTAAAACTCAATTCCTTCAAGGTTAATCTGTGGGAGACGTAGGATCCCATATTTCTCCATTTCTCTACTATAATGAACCATCAGCTTCTACACGCCGTACACACAAGCCGGGACACAGATTCAATGTCAGAGCCACGACGTGTGGATGTGCAGGTGCATTATTGCATTTCTACACTTGTGAGGAAACAATATACCCACAAGGGTGTGATAAGGATCACACAGATAACTGTAAGCATTACATTTAGAAACTGCTACATCAGTTAAGCTTACTTTAGACACAGACGCAGAGGAAGCTAATTTAAACAAAAAAAGGGCAGACGTAGAGAACTGCTATGCCTCTCCATTCTTTTGAGAGACAAATTGGATGACAGGGAATATAAAACATTACAAAATGGACGGGGCTGCATGTGTAATTGGGGTAGAAATGATTCTGATGGGAGCAAAAAGAAATGTTTTTTTTTTTTTTTTTTTTTTTATAAAGAAAGGGGTTTCATGCTTTGGCTCTCCAAAAGAAGAGGGAGAGGCGGAAACTCTAATTAAGGATAAGAGATTCTCTCTGTCTCTTTCCTTTCTTTTGTGTGCCTCAGCAACTTTTACAGCGCTTCTTTTTCTCCCTTTTCTCTCTCTTTTTTTTTTTTTTTTTTTTTCCATTTACTGCAGTGGCAAGCACATTCCCGTACTCTCTGTACAATGCCTGCAGCATGGGAGACTACTGAACAGCATCCTTTCAGGACACACACACAAGCATACAGACACTGATGTGCATGTGTAGTAATGCACATAATACAAAGTTGCATGTGTAACCTCTAAATCTTGGTGCACAAATAAGCATGAGCATGCTAAATCTGGTAATAACACAAAACAGGTACACGTATTCACGCACAAGCAAAAACTGTATGCTGCGGGGCAACAGCAGGGGGTGCAGGACTTGGGGATGATGAGATTCCCGCTCTGATCTTTGCTAATGTGTTTGTCTCTGGAGAGAGATAAAGAAAAGGGAGAGAAGCCTGGGGATGAGGGAAGAGATGAGGTAGATAAGAAAAAAAAAAAAAACAGGGATGCAATTCGGACACAGTGAGAGAGAGAGAGAGAGAAGAGTGAGGAAAAATCTGGAAAGTTGAAAAACAAGAGGATGACTGTGCCTGAGAAGTTTGTGGGTAAAAAAAAAAGGAGAGGAGGAAGGGAGGAATGAAGGGAGTCAGGCAAGGTTAAGGGATGAGATGCAGAGATGTCTTAGCTAGGAGACTATTAGCATTCACACCCCGATGCCTCCCCCTCATCCTCCCATTGCTCCTGCGATCTTGTCCATCAGTTTCCATCCAAGCCTTTAGGGTGAAAGACTCTCTTACACACACACACACACACACACACACACACACACACACTTATCTTAACAGAGGAGGGAATTCTCGTCACGTAATTTGCTGAATAGATTTCCTTCATACAGTTTTTTTTTTCTTTTCTATAATTTTTTTCTCCCGTTGGCTGATTATCATCAAGAGTAAGCTCTCAGATGATGTGAACATGGCCCTCACAGCTGACCTCTTTCCCATTTTCTGTTGTTTTCAGGACATTTGCATCATCAAAGCATAAATCTCATAAGGCTCGCTGATGAGCTGTGATGTGGTTTTCTGGGTCCTCCTTTCACATCCATTATTATATAGTTATAGTCCTCTGAGGAAAAAAAAAAATCCCATCACACCTTGCAGTAATAGTGTTGGAAAAATAAGGATTGTGTGCACGTAGGGTAGAATGAGAAGACAAAGTGAATGTTAAGAATCACAATGCACAGCAACCTCTATGAGCTGGAGACTTGCTGACAAAAAGACAGATACTGTTTAGAACTCCTGTACCCTTTGCTTATTGATGCAATTATCCAATCAGCGTGTCATTTTGTAGATATGAGTCAAGAGCTGCGGTTAATTCCCACATCAGACTGTCTCTACAGTTAATCACGTCGAGCATTTCTGCAGACAGAAACACTTTTTTGACGCAAGGGGACAGTGCAGAATGATGGGACTGATTGGAGCTGACAGAACGGCTTTGGTATCTCAGATAAGGACAACTGTGGTGAGCAGAAAAGCATCTCAGAGGGAATAACATAACCAACGTTGAGGGACAAGGCCTACAACAACAGACGACCACCATCGGTTCCTGGCTAAGAGCAGAAATCGAAAGCTGCAGTGAGCACAGACTGACCAAAACTGGAAGAAAATGTAGCCTGATCTGATGACCCCGGGGAATCCGGGTATCCCACTAAAGCAGCGGATAGCAGCATCTGACGTTGGCATCCAAAGCCGCAGTCTGAGTATTGCTGCTGACCATGTGCAATCCTTTACAGTCACAATCTCCCATCTTTTAAGGGCTACATGATAATGCATGGTGTCACAAAGCGAGAACAGAACAGAATCGCAGGGATGTGTTTCCAACAAATAAAGAAGGTCGTATCCAGTATTACTCTGAATTTCTGAATAAAATGCTGAGTGAATGTGCAGGCAGGAATACAGGTAGTCAGGAAGACGGACTGTGAAGCTCACAATGTGCTTTTCTTCAAACCATTTCTGAGGGTCTGTGTTATTTACTCTTGCAACGCGTCGAATGATTAGCTTTGAGTATAAGTACCCGCAACTCCATTTCATTCAAAGTAAAAAAAGAAACCCAGACATCAAATTGGCCCTTAAAGCAGTCAACGCAGTCAGTACATCATCAATTCAATGTTGAGATAGAGTAAAGAAGGCAACACTTTTTACAGAGTCAGGAGATAGCCTTATCCATATTCCTTATACCTCTCTGCTTCCGAATCATGATAATCCAGTTAGCATGGCCCATTTTTTATTTAATCATTATTTTGGCATAGAATACCAGACTTGCTCATTTTGAGGATGCCACCTCAGATTCCCTGCTGCCCTGACTTTGAACAGTTGAGCATACATTAAGTAAATAGTGGCAGGCATGGCTTTTGTATCATCCAAAGGCAAAAGTTTCATTTCAGAAATTTTAGTTGTCCAACTTTCTGGGAGTGGAAGCTTCATCCACCTGTGGTTTAAAAAAAAAAAAAAAACACAAAAACTAAAGGGTGCAGTGCTATTACCTCAGGGCAGGCCAGCCTGCAGAGGTCAAGACCGTTAAAAGTCAAAAACAGTTGACAGCTTTCTGCCACCAGAGACAGCAAAACTTAAATGTATTTTAACTGAATAATACAATGAAATCAAGACTCTCCTTCAAATACAAAGAAAAGCACTCAATTCAGCAAATGTCCTAAAAAACCCATTATGACTGTGATCCCGATGGCCTCCCACGCAGTAGGAGGCTCAAAAGAACAAGTCCGGTAATTTTACTTTTTTACAGGGCAACAAAGTAAAGGAAGATGGTTGTTGATGCTGATCTGGTTTTTCGAACTTCACTCGTGTGATTCGTAGTGTAATGGTGACACTGGAGTTCACTGAAACAAAGAAGCAAATCTAATACGCACTGTGAGCTTCTACCAAACCTTAACCAAGTCGTGTTTGTCCTGAATCTAATGAAAACCTAACCGTGCATTTTTTCCAAGGCTTGTCACTAACTGGACACTTCAGGTCCAGAATTTATTAATTATTGGCACATTTAGTAACCGATAATCATACGAGCTGCCCTTGTCAGTCAGTTGGCAGTTGTGGTTGTTGTAGGGGAGAGGAGGAGAGGGGAGGGGAAGGAGCGAGGCATCAGACCAGTACATGTGATGGAGGCTAAAAAGGATGTCTGTTAAAAGGTTAGAGAGAGAAGGAGCCTGCAGAGGAATCAATAGACAGAATGTTGACATAACCTTCTACTCATCCTATATTAACCACACCCTTGTGGCCTGCATTTGGGACAACACACACACACACACACACACACACACACACACACACACACACACACACACACACACAAGGTCTAGGTCGAGTGCACTTTGTAATGTATCATCCAGGAGTTCACAAGGGACTATTAGAAGGTAAGAGAGAGCATGTGTTGTAGCTTAGTGGCTGTGTGTGTGTCACTGCTCCCTCCTCTGTGTGCAGTTACTGTAAAACATAAATATCGCCGTAATTACAGTTGCCCCTTTCATCATTCTCATCCCTCTGTCCTATCCATCTTCTTTCCCCCCATTTTCCCTTTTGTCCATCTGTCACACATTTTCATTTTGCAGCATTTCATTCTTTCCCTTTATGACTTTCTTTCCGGTTTCCTGCCTTCATTCAGTTTTCTTTCCTTCTCTTTGAATTCCCAGCTACTTTACTTTCATCCTTGTCCATCTTAAAGCTTATTCTTCAAATCACTTCGTATAAAATCTGGTTAAGTATTTACAGATGGCCCTTCCTTAACCTGAATATCTAACGCCAGGCACATGTTGATATATTATTGAGCAGCAGCTTTTCCATCCTACGGTTTACATTAAGCTTACATATACTGAATCATGCATGCCAACGTTTGTCGCTTTTCACAACCGTAGTTACGCACTGCTCCCAAACCTCTGCAGTCACTCTACAACCAGTTGTCATCTCGCCACCGACCATGAGGATTGGGGAAGTGTGTCAGTCTCAGAGTGCGTACGCAATGCATACTGTATCTGTGTGATTCCCTGTGCCCTGAATGCACACTCATGAATTTAAGATTTGTGCAGAAGCTGAAGCTGAAATCACGAGCGACAAGTCAGAGTAAAATGCTCCCTTTTGACACAGACACAATCACATTGTTGTGCAAAATGTATAACATTGGCCTCTTGCCAGCGTGGATAATGGCCTTATTTTGAAATGAGGCCACAACTTTTGTAGTTGAGAGGAAGAATAGTTACATGGAGAAAAAAAAAAACAAAACAAAACGTGATTGTGATTCTAATTATTATGCAGCTTACAAAACCTCCACCAATCATTGAGACTGGATGTTTTGTGTGATATTTGACACAAGAAGCAACAAACTCTCTCCATCAGAAAAAAAAAAAAAAATCATACAGGCTCCAGATTTTTGTATTGCTTCAGGGGGATTTGTGCCCAAACATTGCATGCCTATACGGTAAAGGCTGCTGCAGCTATTCGGAGGCCAGGGCCCTGCTATCTGCCAAGTAAAATAAACTCTCAGGAACATGCATTGATGGCATTGCTGTGGGAAAAATATAACAAGTCCCAGTGAATGTCACACATTGTGCAAGAACAACAGCACTTAGAGTCCAGTTAACAGTTAAACATAAGTGAGTCCACAAAAATAACAAAATCAGAGACATCTGTAAAATTATAAATAAAGTTTGATTTGATTTGATTTACTGAAGCAAATTTTATGTTTCAAATAACAATTGCATAGTTAAAAAAAACTAAACAGCAATAAAAACCAAACTTGATATCACTGATTTTCATGGACTAATCAATTATGTACTGCGTGACAGCAGCTACATATATTTATACACCACTACCACTTTATTGTTCTGAATACTCGAGAATAAAAGGTTGATCAAAGTTGCCTTAGTTACAGGAAGGTTACAATGGAACAGTAAAATGGAATTCGGGACACTATTCGTTTTATTATTTATACCTGTGCATTTGCTGCTGTGTCATGTAAAATGTTTTCTGAGATTATTGCTATGTTGCCCCCCCCCCCTGAGTTTTTTCACCGAGGGAGCAGAAATATCACCTATGTGTCATTTTGGGTGAAGAAAGTCCTGGTGGTGTGTGTGTGTGTGTGTGTGTGGTTTTGGTGACGGTAATGCATAGATGGCACGATAAGGGATGCCGTCCACTCTGCGCTACACTTACCATCTGAACTCTATATGCAGAGAGCCAGGGTTTGGTGGCATAACTGTTTCACTTCCTGAAAGACCATTGCTTTTAATGAACAACAGCTGCTTGAGGCTTTTATAATGAGGGGCTTTCTCAGACCTAATTACTTGGCTTTACTGTTGCGCATACAGGCTGGTACATATGTGCAACCACACATCTCCCTACTTCAGACCAATTAGAGATTTAACATTTAGTCCCCCTTTCTATCTCTCCGACTCGCTCACTCTCGCTGGTGTTTTCTTCTAATTGGTCGTCTTGGGTTCGGTCTCTGCCAGTGAAAACCTATTATTTGCACTGGTTTTGTAATGCTCGGTTATTACGTTTTACTGCTTATTTACTCGATGTCTTCCCCTGCAGGCTTTGCATCAGCAACAGCATCTGCTGCACGTGACTCACCTCGTATGTGTCGGGGGTTTTCCTACAAACTAATTTTCCATCCTTGGAATTCTCAGTCTAAGACAGCTTGTTTTCTTCTTTATAATTTGGTTTATAAGCCAATGAGTAGGTTGGTTGAAGTCAGTGGGATTAGCCATCTCATTAGCCTAATTCCGTTTGGCCCAATGGACAGCTTCTAAGGAACTGGTGTGAAGATGTGGACTTAGTAGCAGTGTGGCTATAAATGTTTATATTTAAAAACACGGTCTCTGCACATATGATATAAGCATTAGCTAAAAAGTCCCAAAATCTTGTCTTCATTCATTCATCTTCTACCACTTATCTGTTCCGTCGTGGGGGGTGCTGGAGCCAAACCCAGCCCACCCTGGACAGGTCACCAGTCCATCACAGGGCCAACACACAGAGACAGACAGAGACCAACAACCACTCACACTCATACTCAGAACTACAGACAATTTAGAGTCACAATTTAAAGCAAACATGATGTCTTTGGATGGTGGGAGGAAACTGGAGTACTCAGAAGAAACCCTTGCAGGCACGGGGAGAACGTGCAATATGAACGGCCCCAGCCCGGGAACCAAACCCGCGACCTTCTTGTTGTGCACTAAGCACTATGCCGCTCTGCTGCCCTAACATTTGTATGTTTCCTCTGTTTTTTTGAAGCTTGGATAGTTTTTGTGTTGCGTCTTCTATGACAAGTATTGACTCACTGATTTGTTTGTGCCTGTTGAAGGTCAGTTCATTCATGCTCATGCATAAATACGGCCCTCTAAATGTTGCTTATCCTTCTGATATTTAAGGCTCTAATGGACAGTTCATCTCAGATATAGTCTGGATGACTTTTGGTGCCGATATGCAGTAGCCTGGTCTGTCTGACCTTTTCACTCCTCTCTCACAATAATTAGAAATTTAGATGCATACAGAAAGAAATAAGCAGGATACACCAGATAACAAACCAAATAACATCACCACATAACAAATAAGACACCAGAGCAGAACACTAGTTCCTTTAAAACCATATATTCATATTATTTATATTATTTATATTACTTATGTTTATACAAGACAAAATCAGAATGAAGCCATTAGGTGGGTTTTGTTTCTGTGAATCATCTTGTCACTGGCAGTCACGCTGAAGGAGAGTTGTAAGATTATTTATCAAAACCTCAGTATCTCTAAAAATTACATTTATACTGAAGGATTCAATTTCTATTTTCTCATAGGTGAGAAGAGTCATTGGAAGTTGTGAGTCATAAACAGAAAAAGTAACTTTGTGTGATTGATGGGGTTGGCCAGCTCGCCACGGATAAATTCACAAATTTATGAGCTGGAGGTTTTGAATTGTTGCCATCATCCAAATCATGTGGCAGTACTTGTTCCTATGGTAGCGTTCTACGAAGATTTGATTTTTTTATGGGTCCTGTCATAGTGTGGGACATTACCTTCTGTCTCTGAGTCTAAATCTCTCCCAACCAACCCCCACCTTACCGCTACTGACTGCTCAGAAATTGCATTTAATCTACACTTAAATGGTCCACAAAGCTCACTTCTGTGGGTTGTGGTTTTTAAGACAAAAAACACCAAAAACATTAACAACAACAACAACAAAAAAACAAACAAACAAAAAAAAAAAACTCTGACATTGCATTCTACCAAGGCCTCGGGAGTGGGATGATAAATATCCCAATTAATCAGTAAAGGGGCAAAAAAAAAAGAAAAAAAGAAAAGAAACCCTGGAGTCAGGTCCATTACATGTCCCCTTTAATCAAATCCACCCTAACTTCCTTTTAATCACAGCACTTTTCTCTAATGCTCAATATTAAATAAAAGCCTGGAGGGTGCAAGGGGCTCCGGGGGCGAGAAAATCCTGAGGAGATGGTTCGTCATCAGTAAAGCTTGTTATACGAGGTGTTATTGGAGAATGAACCTGACGAAGACACAGTCCGGACCATCGTCCTGCTCTTGTATGCACTGCAGCACCTCATTCTTAACCCTCTCCACTTTTCCCTTCCTCTCCCTCCGTGAAATGAATAAACAAAAACTGCTAAATAAGCCATATTTGTTCTTTGTCCTACATCCTGTTCTGCCTTTATACATTCTGTCTCTATCAATGCAAAGCCTCTCCTTCTAAGAATTTCTAAAAGCAAGAAAGGAGCTCTGCAGAATGATGTGTTGAAACTTAAGATACTCACGTCTTTACTTCATCTAAGTGATGAAAGCTCTAGCAACCTGCTCTTAATAGCACAGGGCAAATCTCTCTCTCTCTCTCTCTCTCTCTCTCTCTCTTTCTCACACACACACACAGACACACACACACACACACACACACACACACGGACACACACTTGCCACCAGTGTCCTCATTAGGGCTTCCTGCCACTTCAGCACTTTGCATCCTGCCTAGCTTTTGTGGGCTCACTAGTAAAAGTCTCCCTTGTAGATTTGCATCATTTATGGGTGAAGTTGGGCATTTGTGAGCTCTTCCAGGATTTTCCATGTAATTAACTTTGGGCACATTTCGAGAAGATGCTTTTACTTTTGCACAGAAGTATCTTATATTTTGTATGTCTGACTGGTCTTCATTCTATTACTTGCTCCTCTTAAACTAAATACGAGGTCCTGCAGTCTGTGCATCACATGAGAAAGAAAGGTGCAACTGTTAAGCTCTTAGTACGCCTGGTAAGTAACGCCACCGCTGGCTTTGTTGCAATAACAACAAAATAGCTTCTTTAAACCTGCAGTAAGCTTCTTCTTTTTTTTTTTTTTCCATTAAATTACTGACTTAAATATCTTGCTATAAAACGAATGAATGCCTCACTTTGTCCAACAGCAAGTAACCAACTGTAACTGATGTAAGTCTTTTTGACATTTGGTGCAGGTAAAGTAGTGGTAATATACATTAATACGTTAATATAGAAAAAAAAATATTGATTGCGGTATCATCAAAAAAAAAAAAAAGACAGTTGATATGCGTACAGTTTTAAGTGGACTACAAATGAGAACATGCTCAGAAATCAGTAACTTAACAACAAAACGAGAGGAAAGGACAGACTTGTTGCGATACTAACCACCAAACACTTTGCTTCCCCCCCTTTTTACCTTCCTTCTGCATTTTATTTGGATGTCTGGTGCTTGCCCCCCCCCCACGTCTCTCTGTGACAGATCACTGCTAGACTTTAAGATGCCATTTTAAAATCTACTTAACCTCCATTTTCTCTCTTATTTCACATGCTCTCATTCACACACAAGTCATAGTCAAAATACACAGAAAGCTACGTTTACAGAAATATGCACACAAGCACATCCAGCATCCGACTGAGTACTGATGTTAATCCACACCGGTCTATGAATGAGTTTGTGTCTGTGTGTGTTTGTGTTTCATTTGGCGGGAGTGGCATTGATTTAAGCATCATATTCAAACATGTTTCCCGTTTTTTCCCCGGTGATGTTTGGTTTGTGTGTGCATGTGTGTGTGGGCTAGTTTAATCTGACAATGCAAATGATGTTTGACGTTAATGAAATGTTTAATGAAGCCATGGCCAGAGGGTGGTTGAACAGACACACACTTACCCACACACCTACATACACAAACACAACACAGAGATGGATAAGATTACATGTGCGCATCCTTATGCTCTTTTGTGCATTTACACACACACACACGCGCGCAGCTACATTTTCACACATACCGTGCACACGCACAGTACAAGCACACACTAGGGTATTATAAAATGTCCATGTCACACTAAGCAAAGCTGACAGAAAATGGTCTCTGACATCCGTTCCACTCGGCTTCCATCCTGATATGAAACTGTCCCTTCCAGAGACACAGAAGCACTAGTTGTAAGTTTAACAGCTGTACAAGTTTTCTGCCCAGTCTTCAAATATATCTAAAAATATTTTTCACATTTCTAAGACTCACAAATTAAAATCTTGTCAACGTTCCTTGTACAATTGCTTTGGTGGTAGATGTTAAGAAGTGGATGTCTGAAAAGCGTCACATATTAAAACCAAAAGTAGGAGGTGATATTTTAGTACCACTAGATATAAGGGAGCATATATTTACTGTGCCCTGGTTGACAACTCAGCTTGAGCTTGGTGATATAGCTCACCCTGTGTGTGAGCTACAGACTGGTGCAATCAGCCAACACAGAGAGTTAAGGTGATGCTGATATTGATTAAAGCCGCAAAGCAGTGATGAATTGGCCCTTGCACACCTGTGTAATTCACTGGTGTTTCACTGGGGGCGGCATGTGTGCAACATTTCATGAGTGTCTACAATTTGGTGCTTTTGGTGGAGAACAGCCACCAATTATACATCATGTTGTAGTGTACGATGGGGCGAACACCCCGTGCACATACTGTATCAAGGTAATCAGACGATGTTGGTTATACGAGTCTGACTTCCTGTGTCCAGTAGGTGGCGCTTTGAGTATGACTCGATCGACACATTGGCCTGTTCAGGACAGAACTCTTATACATGCAAAATTTGGGGCAGATTGGACAACATGCTATATGCTGGAGCTGTGACCTTGACTAACTTTAACAACTTCATCTTCAAGGTCTTGAGATGTTACTTAGTGATTGTGAAGTCATTTGAGTTCGTTGAAGAATGAGATATGACAGGAAATGGAGAAAGTTAGCAAAAATTTTAAATCAAAATAGTTGACTTCTTGTTGGATTTGGGGCCCAAAAGACCTTTTTCGTCCATTCAGACATGATACGTGTGTCCCAGTATTACAGGTGACATTGTTGAACCATTTTGTAACATGCATTTTTGTGCAGATAAACTATCAGGGACTGCAGCATGCAAACCAAATTTGGAGGGCAGCTTCTCGTAAAACTAATGTTTCCAACAACATTACCTACCTCTACTGTCTACCTGAAGTTTCGGTTTAATATGATGGGAAACTACAACAGTTAGTTTACCTTACGGCATTGTAGCCTAAAAAGTTGAACATGTTTTATTAACAACATTAAAGAACGCTTACTCTACAAGCACTGCGTTGAAAAAAGAGAGTTTGTAACTTTAGCTGCTAAATTTGGTCGTGCAACATGAAATGCTCACCTCTGCTGTGTCTCCTCTCCATGGTGTTCAGGCTAAAAGAGTCCCCAGAATCCTGACCACCTATATGAAGGTTCCAGGGGGCGCCAGTTAGATCATTATTATAGGGGTGTTAATGTACTTTAAACTTCTGTTTAGGCCTTCTAAGGAAACTACAATTTGTACCTTGAATTAAAAGCAGGTATAATAATTATAGTTAGGTTGAGTGTGCATGTGTTTCATTTCATTTATCATGCTTTGTGTGGTTTGATGTATAGATGTGAGTCAGAGGTCGTCTCCAGTGATCCTGTATATGAGGCTGCCAGTTTCTATCTGCTGGGTTGCCTTCAGTGCCGCATGCTGCCTGTACAGTAGTCCCAGTATTTGTTGTGGCCGTGATGTTCCTCTCTTCTGCGTGGTGAAGTAACCATCTGGTTGTTCTGCGCCAGGCCTCCTGCTTTTTGAAGCCCTACTGCTACATGACCATTGTTACATAGATTTTTTTACATTTTCAGAGTAAACTCTGAGCATCCATTCGTCACATTTGTCACAGTGTGCGATATGGAGAACCCACCCTGTAAATATCAGATGTTGTTTTTGATATGAGGCCGACTCCCTGCGTCCAGTAGGGGGCTGTCTCGCAGTCTGACTCAGAATTGGCAGATAGATGTGTTTATTCAAATGTATGCTGGACTTCCTCTTTCCAGCGATATCTTGAAGCTCCTGGCACATTCAGTGGATAAAAGGGACACCAAAGATTTCAATCACTTTTTATCTTAAAGGTTTTCAAAAGAGAACTGGCCCAAAGGACACAAGACCGAAGTGGATGGAGGAGTTTCATCAATGGCCCATGTTCCTCAAGGAATTTAAAGGCTTTATGATAAAGACTGAATGTCTTCAGATGGGTGAATATGAAGTCATTTGTATTAAAACTATGGCAGGAATTTGTTAAATTGCAAGACATGGATACTTCTACTGTACACACATGAAAGTCCAGAGGAAACAGTGTGGTTGGCCAAAAGCACACAGGCGGTTTGCTAGTTTCTCTAAGCTGAGCGTGTATTTCCCAGTCCATCATTCTTATACTTGGTCACTTCTGCCTGATGCCAAAGTTTGTTAGTCTCTCATTCATTGTTAATCTGTGCTATAACCAAAAGAAGTTCATAAAGCATCACAGTTTCAAGAGTAGATGAAAAATGCTGTTCTGCACATCAGCAACATAGTTTAATGGAACTTCATGTTGTCAGCCTGACACAGTTTTAAAATTTCTTTGGTTTTGTGCCTGTTTATTCTCACAGAAAATGAGGCGACGCAGCAAAAACAGATTTCCCTTAATTAGGGACAAGATGAAGTGTGTCTGCACACATAGAAGGAATGAGAAATCATCGCAACACTGAAAATCTCTCATCCAATCACGAGTAAATAAATAAAACTACCCGCTTGAAACATCACTGCGTTTTCAGATAAATGTCCTGCCCTCTCAATCCCTGATGCTATTTTGTTTGGGTCCTTTGAGTGAGACAATTACTGAACTGTTCCAGCTGAGCAGCTTGTTATTAACAGTGAGGTTCAGGTCCCAGGTGAGGATGTGTGCCTATGAGTGTGAAAAACGAGCTACACGCTCAGCAAAAGTTACCTGAGCAAATCAAATTTTCGAAAAAAAAAAAAGAAAAAGAAAATCCAGGCGGAAAATATGTTGGTAGAAAATGATGTCATGTTTTAACAAACCTGGCATCTTGCAGTCAGTGTCAGGAGCTTCAAAGATGTTACCTGATACCTTTTAATACAGAGTAAGAGCACTTACCAAGTCAACAACACACACACACATAGATAGATGGCAAGCAGTTCAAATATACAGAAGACAGTGGAAGAGAAAGAAAGAATGCTGGTATCACAAAAAAAAACCCACCAGTGAGATAGTCAAGAGCAGGTGGGAGGAAATAAGGGAGATAAGACTGATAGAACAAAAAGGAGTAAAATACATAGAGAGGGGAGCCATTAATCTTACAGATGCCCCTAACTCGCTTCTTCTAAATTGCCTGCTATTTATAGGCTGTCATCAGGTCTGTACCCTGGTGTCCAGGATGTTCTCATCGGTCCAGAGAGAGGTCAGAGGTCAAGTGATTTAACTCTAATAGCAGACTGTGCGTCTCCACAGTGTATGTATATGAGGGAGGGAGAGAGAAAGAGGAAGGGTGTGTACCTGTGTGTGTCCACGCACGTGTGTGTGTGAAATGATTTAACTCGGTTCTGAATGTGCGTCTCCTGTGGCTTCATTATCCAAGATGGAGAATCACACACTGAGGCAGCAGAATCACCTTTTAAAGGGACTGTTTTCAGTTAAAAGGAAAGGAATGAGATAAGTCAACACACCAACACAAACACACATATATGTTTTCTCTTTCAGGGAAGTTGCAAAGTCTTGCTCTCACTTCTTGGTTAGCTCTTGGCCTGACCTTGCCCTAACACTAGCCTTGACTGAACCATAACCCTGCTCTCAACTTTTGACCCATAAGTGAGCTTATTCCCCAATTGGGACATGTTATTTTGTCTCCAACTGAACAAATGAGGTGCAATGAGGTGATATTTGTGAGACTCTGCAGCTTTTTCTATATGTTTGGTTTCTGCACATTCAGTCACAGGACATTTCTGCCAAAAATTATTCAATAAAATTTATGTGGGTTTAACAAACAGCAGGCTTCAATGGAACTATTTCTCCTTATTTGCTGGCCAAAAGGAAAATAAAATGTCATACAGTTAGCTGCA
This sequence comes from Echeneis naucrates, assembly GCF_900963305.1. Classification (NCBI taxonomy): domain Eukaryota; kingdom Metazoa; phylum Chordata; class Actinopteri; order Carangiformes; family Echeneidae; genus Echeneis; species Echeneis naucrates. Next base: position 12,602,539 of record NC_042518.1, read on the forward strand.
TTTACTTAAAAAGTAAATTAGTTTACATTACGACACATTTGGGTACGTGAAGAAAACCAACTGTACGTATCTGGTGAGCAAACAGGGTTTGTAATTCAACCTAGCTTCGACTTCCAAATTCTCTTAGTCTAGGTTTTAGAAGCTTGGCACTTCTGATTGGAAACGGTAAGTGCTGTGAACCCAGAGCCAGAAGGTCTCAGGTTGGGCCTTTATCTCCATGCCTGTGTGGGTTTCCTCCAAGTCCTCCGGTTTCCTCCCACCATCCAAAGACATCATGTTTTGGTTAATTGGTGAGTGTGAGTGGTTGTTGGTCTCCGTCTGTCTCTGTGTGGTGACCCCTCGCTCACCCAGTCTGAGCTGGGATTGGCTCCAGCACCACCCATGACCTGGAAACGGAGAAGCAGTTCAACATGAATGAATGAATGAATGAATGTGTGTTGTGAGAACCACACCTTTGCCCCCGCTCTATTGCAACCCCCACCCCACCTCCTCCGGACAGCTGACAGTCCCAGTTGGCAAAGTGTTTTGAGCGGGCTGATGATAAACAGCTGACACTATCATGTCTTCTGCAGCCACTCTAATGAAGACAGAGATGAACCATTCTGTGGCATCATGTTAGTCACAGTTCCAGGTTACGCTGGAGCCTTTGAGCAGCTTGTTGGGCCCTCCATCTCAGAAATGTCAGACTAATATTGGCTCCGACTGACAGACGGTGAAAGAAATTCAGCCTTGGACGCCTCCACTGGAACCAGGCCACACAAATGACACTTACAGAGCCTGTGAAACTATCAAAACATTATGGATGTTGTCTTATCAACTTCTTTGCCTGAGACAGTTTTTGGCCCCAGACATGGTTTCCTCAGTGGAGGAAAAGAGGAAAAGTAGCTTTGACCGAAACGCTGCTCACTACTGCCACTTCATGTGTAGGTGGTGCATACTACCCACAGATTTATAAAGGGATTAGCAGGAGGGATTCAGTGCAAAAAAAACAGATAAGCAAACACATTTTCTATCTTCTCATTCTCAAACCATACAATTAACCACTGGAGCCACGAATCCACCCGTTACCTACACCAATTATTTCTGAGAGTCAAGCGAGGATGGAGCCAATTCCAGGTGAGGGGAACTAGACAGATCAGCAGTCCATCACAGAGAAGAACAGCCATTCACATATACACCTCTGGGCAATTTAGGGTTAATTAATGCAAACATGCAAGTCTTTGAACTGTGGGAGCACCTGAAAGGGGTAATGCAGGGATGGGGAGGGCAGGTGAAATCCATGCAGAAAGTCCAAAGGGACGAGAATTGAATGCAGAAGGATCTGGCTGTGAGGCAGCTGGGGAAAGACCCCCAAAAGGCAATGGTGGGATGTGAACATACACCAACGAAGCGTAATACGCACCCCTAGACCACTCAGCCACTCAGCCACAAACTTGCATTTTGTGAATCCAAGAGCTTGAATTCACAAGCTTTGATGCACAGGCTTGGGAAAACAGTATCAATCTTTGCATTTGCAGCTTTAAGCTCATATGGCTCATAAATAATATTTCTTCTTCAAATGGATTCAACAAATATTCCATTAAAAGAGAAACAAACAGAAATAAATACAACAGCTAATATTCGCTATGCACTAATGCCTGATAAAGAATCCCTAAGAAGTGCAACAAAATGAGATGTCAATCCACCACACGCAAACACACCCACACAATCCTCAGAGGAAGCAAATGGAAATACCTGTATGAGGCTTTAAACTTAATGACTCATCTCCATATCAAACCATTCTAACTACACATAGTTATATACCCAAATTAATAAGATTCACAATGAGTCATAAATATCTTCTTCTGCCTCAGTGCAATTAAACCGCAGCTTCATTACTTTCTGTTGGAGAAATATCCTAATTGTACTTTCATCGTGTGTTCTATTGACTACAAACCACTGTGTATTCACCCTGCTGAATGTGAGGTAAGCTTGCAGAGCCAACATTAATAGTGAAGTCCTACAAGGAGAGATTTAAAAAAAAAAAAAAAATCAGTTCGCAGCTTCAGATACCATTACAAGTGAATTTTAGTAAGTGTAATCCACAAGTAGGGTTAAAAAGTTTCCAACTCCCTCATCAGTGCCACCGTTCGGTCCCATGCCGATCTCAGGCTGTCAGTGTCCTACAGGGACAGTCGCTGTCACGACAAACAGAGCGCATGTGACGGCCAGTCACATGAAAACCCTCTAGCCCACGTCAGGTCCCATGATGTCTGCACTTCGCTCGCAATAAACACATTTTTTGCGTGTGTGTGTGTGTGTGTATGCTTGGTAACAACTTGCCCTTTGGCTGCGGTGTCCATCTTGGCTGTGTCATCGTATCCTGACCTGTCTACGGTGATGGTATGTGACACCCCTCTGTCCTCTGCCTATGTTTGTGATCTGTGCATGTGTGTGTTCTTTGGATCATGTGACAGTGCATTACACGGTCTGTCCACCGTAGAAAAAAATGTGTAAATATGCAAGTATCAGTGTATACTGTGTGTGTGCGTGTGTGTGTGTTTGTGTTCACAGAGCCCTGTTTCCAGCCTGCAGGACCTGTGGAAACTGGCAGTCTGTTTGTTTTGTGGTTGTCATTGATTATGTGGACAATGATGTTGTTCTAATTGCGTTTATGAAAATGGATCCTGACAGCATGACCAATCCGAATTTAGAACTGAAATTAACCGTGTGCTTGTGTGCGTGTGTGTGTCTGATTGCGTGCCAGTGGATACGATTCTTCCTTACGCGATGTGGAAAGTTTGCTCCTCATTTGACCTCAAAGTCTGCAAGGCAAAAAAGTAGGACACCAGTGTGAGGACACATTAGCGCACCAAAACATGTACACTCAGCAGATTCATATCAACCCGGCTAAAAAAACAAGAAACACTTGTGTGATGTGGTTCAAATGATATGAAATAAGAGCTCTCACTGTTCCCACGTTTTACACAGGCTCAGTCAAACTGTGGGAGCCCTCACTTCAAGACACATACAGTCTAACTGGCCAAAATTCACTTGATATTTGTCATTGCAGCATTAGGCTGTAGCTAATGTCTAACTAATGTAGGCTGAACCAACAGACCTATTGGCTCTTTAGTTAAGATTAGCCAGTAACTCCATTCACGCCATATTTACCCGTGGCAGACACACATTTCTGCACCTCTGCTATAAAGGAGAACTCCCCGGGCATATCAACAGAAACACATTCTCCTGACAGCTCTGTGCTGCAGCTGCTTGAGTTATTATGATGTTAAAATGATAGCTTGTCAGAGTGACACGAAGGGTTTTTGTCCAGCCTTCACCATAAAGTTGCCAATTCAAAGGTTAACAGAGAGACTGAACTGTACTGTCGGCCACACGATTAAAAGGTAATTACAGTAAGTACAATCTTTGCGAATGATGAAACCTAATCATTTAGGGTGAATAGTTGGAGCCTCACTGATATTTGTGGATGAGGGAGCAACAGGAAGAAATGGCTGGCCATTTATTTCTTTCAGAGTATATTCATGTAGGTCCTCTGTGTGTCTGTGATAGTTTTTGTACAATTATTATCAGCTAACCTGACTAAAGATTGTTGGCTGTTGGAAGCAAACATCCATTCTGGGTTGGTTGGGGGAGCTGATTTAAATGGAGCCTGATAAAATCAAGATGAGCCCATCGGATTTGAAATCCAGCAAATGGAAACTTTTCCATTTGGAGTAGCAGATGTCTTCTGAATTAAGTACCAATATGAGACACACACACACACACACAAAAGAAAAAAAATCACAAATAACAAATGTTAATATATCATTCTCCTTTGAAAGCAGAGTGAAAATTGTTCCTCTGCCAGAAATCAATGGGTTGTTTTTAGTTTGTCTTATAGCTGATGACATCTGGATCATTTGCCATATCAGTGGGCGACCATGATGGTTGTTGGCTACAAATGAGAGGGCAATGAAACAATGAACATTTTTCAAATGAGAAGTCTGTAAATCCCTCTAACTTTGCAATCCTTCCTTCCTCATGCATTACCTTGATTTATTTCTGCAGTGTCTACCGCTGCCTCCTTCATCATGCATCCCTTTCCATCATTTTTGAAGTCATTCTTGTCCTCATCCTTGCACTCAACGCTGTGCATAGAGATTTTATGTCCTCTCTCCAAGGGCGACAAACTTAGAAGCCGAGTCACACATACACAGCTTGCACAAATAGCAACTCAACACACATATTCAAGCACAACTCTGCATGCTGAGCTCACTGTCTCTACCACACAAACACATATGCATACATACATACTATAAAAGGTATAGCACTGCCTCCTAATGACCATCTCGCTCCGTTCCTTCTCCCTTTGGATCTTCTTTGTCCTTATCCAGACTGCGCCACACTTTCACCTCCATCTATGAGTGTGTGCGTGTGCAAATACTCATTCTCAGGATTATCGTGCAGGGTGTTATTCTGTTTTTCATATTTAACGACACATCTTTCACTCACTCAAACACACATTCCTGTCAATAGCTGAATTATTTCAGCTTTCTGAGTGAGTGAGTGAGTGAACTAGCTATTGGTGATCTCCTGCATGCTCCCATAGCGGCTGCTGCTGTAGCTCCTCTTGTAGTTGTTGATGCTGTTATTTTAGCTTTCATTTGGATACAACCTTCTGGGGATGGTGAGCTGAATCAAATATTCATGACAGCAAAGAAAGGAAACATCAAACTCTACAAGCCTTCTCCCAGCACCACAGAGTGAGGGTGCACACTGACACTCACTGTGTGGTAGGGAATGGAGAAAAGGGGAAATGAAATGTGCTCAAACTACTGTGTGTAATCCATGGTTTTATCTGTGAGATTAGCCTTGGACACCACAATTATTCTGCGACTGTGGCAAAATGTCCAGTTGTCTGTTAGATTTTGTTTTTGGAAAAATTACCCTGTCCCTTCTATTCGCAGTACACTGAAATAAAGTTGATGGTAAGCTTTGGATTGCAATGTTTTGTTTTGTTTTCATGGTAAAACTAGAAAACTCAATCACTGGTATCTGTTGTGTATTATGTGGTTGTGTGCATTTGTCTACTTTATGATCTCAATGTCCATGTATCTGTTCAGAGAGCCTTAAAAAAAATCCTTTTACATTTAATGTTTTACTTTTGAAAGTGTGCTTTCATGAAATATGAATGCTAAATCTTGTCAAACAAGGATGTTCCATTAACATTCTTCCGAGAGTCACCTTCATAGGCTGCTGCTGCTATCTTCCTTTCCCCCTTTTGTTTTTTATTTATTTATTTTTTTTTAACCCAGGCTTGCATTTTGAGTCTTCAAAATAGGTCTGGTCAACAGGAGTAAAATGGCATCTGAAAAGCTCCATTTCAAAAGTACCGTACTGTGCTGATAAATACAGAAAAAGCACATGTGCACAGAAGATACAAACAACATTAAAGAAAACAAGATTTTAGACTACAGCCCATTACTCAAGGAGTGACATGAAAGTGGACATGTGAGCGACTGTTCTGTTTCTTCCCAGCCAAAACACTGCAACCTCCACATGGGCTATATTAGGCAGAAAGTGAACAGCTTGGCTGCGAAATTTAATGCACTGGAAAAGAAAAAAAAAAAAAAGAGGAAATTGTGATGGCGGGATGACTAGATCAGAGCTTTTGCGATGTCCTGGAAAATATTCAGTTGAGAATGCGTGGCTTTTGCCACTGCCCTGCCACACTGCAAACTGCTTTGGGTGACGCAGAGGGTCAGTCAATATGGAAGTAGACCTTAGAGTACCCTGCCCCCCACAAAAAAATTAACTAATGTCTATGATTTGGCATTGAGTCAGATTTAGACCAAATAAAAAAAAATCATAAAAATGAAACTGTGAAATTTGATTTAAAGTTTTCTGCTTTGTCTTGATGTACGAGCTCAGTTTCAGCTGATACAAAGCGTGAACGTTTTACTGCATTAGTTAGTTTTCCTCTGATATTAGCACTATCATCATAACTTCCATCCTGCTACTTCATTTTGCTTTTTGACTAACTATTTTGAAGAGCAGTTTACACATGTTTCTCAGTGCTATTAAAGAAATATGATGTTTTAAGAGTTAATTCTGTAAGCTGCCCTAAAACAACTTTCATTCATTCTTGATGCCATTTATGTGGACATTATTATCTCTATTTTCCAAGTCTGCAGAGCTTTGATTGGTTCAGCTGCAGTTGTCACTAAGCACAAGATCAAATCTCATAAGGAAAGCCAGCCAGATACGTACAGAAACACCAAAATGTTTCCTTCGTGGATATATAATGTGGCTTATTCTCTTTCTTACTTGTCTTTCTTACTCGTACCAATACTGTAACATACTGGCACTTTAATAAATTAACTGCAACGGGGTAAAATCAGATTTGTAATCCTAGAAGCTCACATACGCCTACATACTTCCAATGCATTTTAATAGATTGCATTTTGCCAAATAATTAAGGCCCCTGTAAAATTGTACCTGAGGCTGCATGGCACAAGAGACAGAAACAGAACAAATAGAAATTAAAATGAAGATTAGCTGGACGTGACTTATCCAGCAATTAAATGATTGATGATGGTTGATATGAGAAAAGATGAGTTGGCAAAATATGTTTGCATAAGTTCAAAGTCAAAAAGGATGAAGAAACCAGTAGCATGTCTGTGTGTGTGTGTGTTTGTGTGCAGGTGAAATAAAAAGCAAAAAGTGAAATAAATCTTTTAATTTGGGATTTCAGAGGTCAGATGGTTGTCACAGTCTACGCAACATAACCAAGTTATCAACAGATGGATAACACAAACACAATTTTTTCTCCATTAAGGAAATATGAAAACTCCAACTTTTCAATATTTACACAAACCAAAGCGTCGTTTTCTACCAGACATTCATGAGTGCTGTTATTACTATTTCATTTGGATTGAAACGTCTACATTTTCTAAAATACGTTCTGTCACTTTCTTAAATTTTTTAAATGTGTAGCCAGAGCCATCAGTAGGTGAACTTAGCTTAATATAACAGGATAAAACATTTAGTTATGAGCAATAACCTCAGCAAAACTGTGCACCTAAACCAACTTCTGGTTTGAAGTGGGACAGACATAACCTGTTCCCTCTGTTCCCTCTCTTCCTGCTCACCAGCATCACATTCGCTGCAATTTAATGCAACTCAACTCATCATTACATCATTTCTGTTACCTAACAACAGAAGAAGCTGAAATGCAATTCTGCCGCACAAATGCTACCTTTCAAAGTTACCCAAAGGCAAACAGACGTTCCTGTTTGCAGTTATTCCATCAAATCGCTATTTTATGATGGCAAAGTCGTCCATCAGCATGTGAGCTGTATTGCGTGAATGGCTTTTGTGACATTTCAGCAGAAATTGTGCCAAGATCTAAACTTTTCTTATTTACACAAAAATGTGGTTGGACTTATCCATTGTGACAACAGAGGGTGAAAAAATAAGAAGTGTATATGAGAATGTGGTTAGTAGGAATTATATTATGTATTATATTATATTAGTTAGCAGAAGTAGGAGTAATTTCTTTGCATGCATTTCAAATATTTCTTTGTCAAACCAATTTTAAAGCAATATGACTCATTGCATTTTCTCAGAAAAGTCCTATTCTGAAATCTTTAGAAACTGAATTCACAAAAACATTCCTGTCATTTCCAGGGAGAATGGGAACAGGACACATCACGAGTGTGTGTGTTTCTTTATTATCAAAACACAAATATGCTAGGCATGCGCATGCCTTGAAATAACACACACACACAGACACACAAGAGCCCACTAAATGACCCAACATGCAGGCCTATCTCATTTCCTGTCAAGCACCCCCCTCTAGTGTTATGCCAATAAAATGCAATGACGAGCGGGCAGGACAACATTGTAGATGTGTCACATACTGCATGAGGGTTGATGCTTTTGGAACAATAATAACAACTTCTCAGGGAGCTAGTTTCCTGATCTCATCTGGGAAAAGTTGAACTAAATGACATTAGTTTAGTGACTCCGAAATATGAGAAAATATGCTTTATTAGTGACTCGGCCTCCTCAGAGTCACGATTGTGACGATCTTCTTTTTAATGTTATTGTTGCTCTTCCGTAAGAATTTAGATTTCAAACTCTGAATTCACCAACATCCGGGGCCTGTTTGGGATCGTTGTTCTGGGTAGAATATGATATTTTGGCGGCGTAAACGGCGAAAACATGACCAAAAAACTCCATTCATTCTAATGAGAGACGGCGAAAATATTCAGCTTTTTCAAACCTCTGGTACTCCGGCGTACTTACAGCTACACTGTCCATTTAACCTTTAAATCGGAGGAAAATATGCTCTCCATCAAGCCGTGTCTTCATCTTTCTGATATGTTTTGTACTTTTTGATCAGCCATTGTTCAAGTGTGATGCTCGTCTCACCTCATTTCTGCTGAAAATGGCAGTTTCCTGTGTGTGTGTGTTGGACGGAATGTTGGCGGCTTAGAGTGGAGGAATCTGCAGTTAGAGTGCGACAGTGAGGCGATGATTATTGAAAAAAAAAAAGTAAATCGCCATCATGGGCACGTAGTTTGAGGTACACGCGTCATTTTCTCCAAAGTAGTAGAGATTCTTGTCCTCGCTTGAAAAATGTGTCTACTTTCACAGTCAGACAAACCAAATTTGAACTGTGCCCCTCTAAAGGACATGCTCACTCCTCCTCTCTCCTATTACTCCCCATGTATTTTTCTCTGGCCGGAAGGAGAGCAGTTCACATTTTCATGTGTTTTTAAATCGCTCCCGTGTCCACATTTTACATCCTAGAAACACTAAAATACACACACAACTTCACACACTTGTTGTGGCGCTCAGCGTCTGCTCCGTTTTCAGGTAGGAGTTACCGTTTCGTCACAAATTGCCCCAGAGTGAGAGGCTCGCCGACAGAAATGAACCTGTTTGACGCAATCCAGCCACACACACAGGCACACAGCTGCAGTCAGTGATGTCATCAGACTGCTCTGATGACATCATCATGACAGAGCAGCTGATCAGCTGATACTGCTGACATTTGTGTTAGACTGCACGACACACACAGACACACACACAGACTGATATACAGACACATACACACAAATACATACAGACACATATGCAGACATACACACACATAGACGGTCACATAAAAACACAACCAGACACACACAAAGAGACACAAATATACAGACAGACAACTCTATACATAAGCACATACATACATACAGAAACAAATATACAAACATCCAAATACATAAACATACACACACACACACAAACACATACAGACACACAAAAGATCAGAGACACAAACACACAGCTGACACTATGACTATGGCAATCAGTTTGAATGATTTCTTCTCTGATACCTCGGTACCTCGGACATGAGAGCACAGTATGTAACAAAACAAGTGGTGACACGCAGTGTTTTTCCATTGCTCTCACATGACGGAATTCTCTGGGTACAAGCATTAATATTTCAGATAAGGTAAACTCCAGGTAGAAAGATTGGGCTGAGAGCAGAAGGCACAATAGTATAACAAGTTCATATTCTTGGCGTTGATATTCTAAGCCTCCTTAGAATATCAACGCCAAGTTAAGTCAGATCTCCCTCTTCTCCTTAAAGAACTCAGCCATTGGTTGAATAATGCATTTATTTCTGCATCCAAACAAACTCACAAAATGACATGAAATTCTTGAAATGATGTTCAAAGCAAAGCTTTTTCATATTTCTACATCTGAACTTGAGTCTACCTGGCGTAAATTCAGATACGTGGATGTGTCTTGGAAAGACATACATGACAGCTAACAATGAGTTAGAAGGAGCTGCCTGTAGAGCTCAGAGACTGTGCACAAATATGGAGGTGCAAAAATGATTCCAAAGGTTCGCAAGAGCACAGGGATTTCTGTTATTCTTAAATGAAGGAAGTATGGAGCAACCACGGCTCTTCCTTGAGCTGGCCGTCCTGGTACCTTGAGTAATTGAGGAAAAAGGGCTTTGTAAAGGAGGTGAAGCCGACAGTATAAGACATTTTTTGTTTTTCTTCCCACCATGTCAAGATAAAAATCACACTGAAGCAGTTAGCAGTCAGATGAACAAATGAAAGAGCATAAGATGAGGATGAAGAGAACCATGAGAAGGAATGGAGACCTGAGTATTTGTGGTGAGTTCACTTCCTGACAAAATTCCTGATAAAACAAGTACAAGTATAAAATATAAAGTTGGAGTATAAATCTGAAAATGTGAGTATGCATTTTAAACAAAAACATAATACAGAATATTAAGAATGAACTGTTTTTCTATATTTTAATGGAAAAACAAACAAATAAAAAAATAATAAAGGAAGCTTTCATCAAGAAAATTCTGAAAATACAAAAATCACAACTTCGTTGCTACCAAAAAAAAAAACCCAAAACAATACAATGTAGAGATGCATTACTCACATTATGCAAAAGTCCAAACAATTAAAAAAATATATATTACAGAATCACAAGTTACAAGTACATCAACAACAAGGAGCAAATAATACTAACATTTACACCTTTCTAAGAATCATTGAAAGCTTCTCTTTTAAACAACAAATTTAAAAACAATTTACAGTACATGTACTTAAGGCCATCAAATGCACAATTCAAGGTCTGGCAATGGAGACAGAAATTGCCTTTGTAGACATGAGTAGTGACAGCATTTTCTGTTTTTACAACCATTTTCTTTGTGATGGACTTTATCAAGGATTAGCTCAGTATTGTCTTTTGAGCTGGGAGTATTTTAAAGGTTGATCCATGTTCCAGTATGAAAGCAGGATAAAGCGGTTCAGTGAAAGTTGTACAGGTAGTATACAGGTGAACCATTGTATCAGGAGTTACTCTAAAAAAGGATAAAATGCCTGCTGGCCAGTCCAGAAACACTCCAATGGTGGATTGATAAGGCTTGTCTTGGTCCAGAAAATTCAGACAGGAATTGTTATGCCTGAAGGAACCCTCAGAGAACCAGCACCAAGACTTTTCATTTTTTCCGAAAGACGTTTCGGATGAATAGTCATGCACCCTGTCTATACTTTTGTATGTCACTCCCACATCAATCTTGTGGCATTCAACCTCCCAGTAATGACAATCTGTTAAGGCTTCTTCACATATCACCTGATTGTGGACAAATCTGTCTGGATGAGGAGGATACGGCTGCTGACCTGAAACATATTCTGCCTCTTTGTTTTCCTCCAACAAAATTATGTTGTGGCCTACCGTGCTGCTGTCCAGAGTCAAGTCACAGGCAACTGCAAGCAGAGACGACAGGGCAAACAATTAACTTTTAGGTCTTCTGTGTGAGAGAACTGCAGATTGCAAAATGCATCTTACACTTTCATAGCTTTGGAATTTCATAAAAAATCATTGTATTCTTACACTTTCTCAGGAGCTGAAAGTCAAACCAGTATTCTTTATTTTGGTCCACGCTGAAGAGAAATGGAGGGCCAGATGGTGGAGGTAAGAACGATGTAACATGCACACATCAAATGAATAAAGGGAATCTTGGAAATGAGTGCCCATCGAAAATGTGCCGATTGAACGTACTTGAGTTTCTCCAGACTGTAGCGGGAATCCCTCTGTATCTCAGTCAGCAGACCGATTCCTTGATCAGTGAGGTGATTAAAGCTCAGATCCAGTTCCCTGAGGCCGCAGCGGTCGGATCTCAGAGCCGACGCCAAGGACGCACAACCGTCTACTGTCACTCTGCAGAATGACAGCCTACAGAAACCATGACACTGACGTTTTAGTGGTGTGGTAGATGTCCTCGTCAGCAGAAAAACTTGCTTGTTAAAATGACATGACCCAAGACAAGTCATGACAAGCCATTTATCATTCCATTTGAACTACCTGGCATGAACCGCTCTAACTTACACAATTTGACATTTGAGCGAGGCAGGCAGACCAAATGAAGCACTTGTCGGAGGCCAAGCTCCTTTACATCAGCATCAGTATATCCTTCGATATAATACAGCTGGTAATCATTTATAATGATTCCCTGAATTCATCAAAACGTTTAAGTAATCTTGTTAATGTAGGTAAATACCTCTGGGGTAGAAAACACATGAACAACTTGCCAGAATAACGTATACAGTACGGGCCAAAAGTTTGGACACACTTTCCTATTCATTTGAATGAGAAGGTGTGTCCAAACTTTTGGCCTGTACTGTACATGGATAATTTCAGTTGCACACGAAGAAAACAAATGCAAATGATTCTAAATGTGATTCAACAGCTCCACAGCCTCTAAAATGTCCCTGGTGTTAAATCAACAGATCTTTAGCTAAATTAGACTAAACATGAGAAGAAAGAGCCAAACTTTTGAATCTCGCTATTTCTGATTTATTAACATCCCTGATTAATGGAAGTAAATATACGTGGGGCTATTTGTTACACTGACCTTAGTGTTTTCAAAGCACAGTGTGGTTCCATCAGTGCTTTACTGAGGGCCATCACTCCTGCATCGTACAGGTCATTGTAACTCAGATCCACCTCTCTCAACCGCAATGGTGTTGAGAGCGCCAACGCCAATGTCTCGCAGCCTTTATCCGTGAGTTTGTTGTGACTGAGACTGAATGATGAATATTAATAAATAGTCCTACATTATATAGAATATATATATATGGATAAATAAAGCAACACAGTTTTTTGTTTTTTTTTTACCTTAACACCTCCAATATGTATTGCATGCTCTTCAAGCCAGCTGAGAGGATCTCCATATGTGAGTCTTCAAAATCATTGAAACTTAGCTGCAGCTCTCGGAGTTGACATTGGTTGGAGGTGAATGCTCTCACTAACTCCTCACAGATGCTTTTAATCCCATAATTTTGGTTCAGTCTTGGTACAGAGACATTAAAAATCAAATTTCATTAAAGATAAATACATAGATTGCATTGTCCAGGCTATCAGCTGGATTTGCGGTCCAAAAAAAGCTCAAGCATGCCAAAAAAGTTCAGTTATTAGGTGTTTAGTGTTAGTATAGCAAATATGGATTGCCGTGATAGAGCTTTAACAATAATCAGCCAACCTCTCCTACAGCATAGTTCTGTAAAATGTACATTAAGGATTACTTCTGCCCTATAACATAGCCAACATGTAGCTTTGATTTAAAAGGTGTATGAGACTGACCTGAGTTTCTCCAGTTTAGGTTGACAAAGTGCATCAGAGAGCACAGAGCATAATGATCTCCACTGCACAATGTTGCTACTCAACTCCAGTTCCCTTAGATTTGAGATGATTGATTTGACGGCTGATGCCAGCTCTTCACTCTCTTCCTGTGAGCGTTTTTCACCTGAAAGACTACAAACAGAGAGAACAAAAAGAAAGTCAATGAACCTTTCATCATCCCGTCAAAGCAGTGTTGACAACATGATCCAAAGTGGATGCGGTAGTTTGTAAATATCCCTGTATCCTTTCAGTAAAGAAAAAGCAGATCCAATCCAATCTTGGCTGCTTCCAAAGAATTAAAAAGAAATGACAAACTATTTATGGCTTTAACTGCTCAACAACGGATTAACAAGGAAATGAAAAAAGACACATTACTGTTACGAACCTAAGAACTTCTAGTTCAGACTGAGAGTCCATCAGGGCTTTGGCCAAGATGTTTGAACTTTGGCCCCACATAGAAATATTGACCAAGTGCAGCTCAGTAAGTGCAGAGTTGGGCATTCGAAGTGCAGAAGCGATTGTGTCAGAAAGCCATCTGTCCAGTTGCACCCCCGAGATCCTACAGATATTCCAAAAAAGACAATCATGCAAGGTTGTTTGTTTCCTCAGTTATCATAGGCACAGTTAAAGTAACCAACCCACCTGGCTTTTCTACAGTTCCTCACAGCTGGGAGAAGCCTAAATATACCTTTGGCTGATGGTCTGTATTTCTTTAGGTTGAATTCAGCCAGAGGCGTGTTTGAAATCAGAATTGAGTCGGCCAAAGCTGAGCACTGAATAGGGCTGAGCTGTGTGTCTGGAGAAGGATTAGATGTAATATACTGCTGCACAGTATCATGCAGGGAACCGTCTTTCAGCTCGATCAAGCAGTGGACAAGATTCAGACATCTTTCAGGTGAGCAGTCTCCTAGATCTAGAGTCAGTAGACTCTCCGTGATTCCTTCAACAGTTTCGGAATAATCATCCGTCTGCCGAACCAGGCCCTGAAGCAGCTCTTGTGTTGATTGAAGAGACATGCCCACGAGGAACCTGAGGAACATGTCCAGTTCTCCTGTCTCTCTCTGACTCGCATTTGCCATTGTGATTTCTATGAGCTCATTTAAAGGCAGATCAACTGGATCCTTCTCCAAAAGTGACTTCAACTCTTCATCAGAACCTTCCAGCATGAAATCTTTGAGAACTGGACAATCCACTTTTTTATTTGCAAAAGTCTGGTACACGAAAAGGGCAGCGAAATACTCCTGAATTGTCAGGTGCACAAAGCAGTAAAGTTTTTGCTGTTTGAACACGCTCTCCTCTTTGAACACCTCAGTACACAAGCCACAGTGCACTCGAGCTGTGTCTGTGTTGATGCCATATTTTTTCAGATCATCGGCGGTGAATATTAATTTTCTTTCAGTCAGACATTCAAATGCCATCCTGCCTAGTTTGAAAATGAATTCCTCGTTTGCCTTGAAGATCTCCTCCGTATCCGGCTCATTAAGGTTGCTGTACTTTTCAGTAGCTACCTGTATCTGAGTAATGAGAAAGTATGTGTACATCTCAGTAACAGTTGTAGGTATCTTTATGTTTTCCTTTTGAATGTCGCCCTTTGTTGGAAGCAAATGTTCAAAAACCTTTGCTGCAATCCAACAGAAGATCGGTATGTGACACATGATGTATAAGCTCCGTGACATTGTAATGTAGCCAATGACTTTTTCAGCGACCTCCTTGTCCCTGATTCTGTTCCTGAAGTATTGGATTTTTTGTGGATCGTTAAATCCTCTGACTTCAGTCCACTGGTGGACATTCCTACGGGGGATGCGCTGAACTGCTCCTGGTCTTGAGGTTATCCAGAGAAGCGCAGAGCGAAGGAGATGACCCCGGACAAGGTTAGTCACGAGAACGTCCACGGAAGATTCCTCAGTTACATTTGTTAATCTTGTGGCATTTTTGAAGTCCAGTTGAAGTTGGCTTTCATCGAGACCATCAAAAATGAACAGAATTTTGTTATTTGCAAATATTCTTGCAACTCGTACTCCTTTAAGCTCTTCGTGGAATTCTTTCACAAGGGTCACAAGGCTAAATTTCCTCTCTAGGACCAGATTTAGCTCCCTGAAAGGTAGAAAGAAGATGAAGTCTAAGTCGTGGTTGGCTTTCCCGTCTGCCCAGTCAAGGATAAACTTCTTCACAGACACAGTTTTTCCAATGCCTGCAATTCCTTTCGTCATCACAGTTCTGATGAGTCCCGCTTTACTCCTGTCCTGCTCCGACACATCATCCTCCAGTGTGCTTTTAAAGATGTCATTGCAGTTGATTTTTGCACCTTCAGTTGCTTGGCTCCTTGTTTTATCTTCAATCTCCCAGATCTCGTGTTCTTCATTGACACGTCCACTCTCTCCCTGTATAATGTGAAGCTCTGTATAAATTTCGTCGAGTGATTTTACATCCTTCCAATTTTTATCTGTGCCTTCAGACTCAAATTTGAGATGCTCCCTCAGGTGTTTTTTGTGCTTTTCGATGAATTCAGATATGTTTTCCTCTGCTACAGCAAAAGAGTTACAAAAAAAAAAAGATTGAATCATGTTAATATATTAAATAGTGTCAACGCTTTTCTGTTAATCTGTACATGAATGGAATCATTGGAGTTATTAATTTATGGCTGTTGATTATTTACAAGTTTACACTCTCAATCAGTAGAAACATTATATTCTCATAAAGGGTGAAATCATTAAAAATACATACTTTCAAATGCCTGTGGCTCGAGATCCTGTAGGATTCTGTAGAAAAGAGATTTGGCTTTTGTGGTGTTGAGGGCAAAAATTAACTCCCTCATCTTATCCATACTGGTGCTTGCAGCCCGGATCTTGGCATGCATCTCCTTACTGATAGCATTCCGGTCTTTCAGCTCATCCGCTATGGCCATCACTGAAGTGACCTCCTGAATTAGGCGAGCGCTGTTGTTGTCCACATAGTTAGCTTCTGTACAAAGTTAAAAACAACACAGACATCAGATTATGGACTCTGGCACCTAATTACAAGCATGCAGCTGAATAAATTGCCTTTAGAATCAAACAAGGTTCACGTTTTCCCCTCAAACTATGAACTCCCTCACCTTTTTCCTCTAGGCTGACTTCAGCAGGATCATTTGTTTCAGAACAGTTCGGGCTGAAAAAAATACAAAACAAACAAACAAACAAAAAAAAAAAACTGAGTAGTTTCAGTGAGTTAACAGAGCTAATAACTGCTTATAACCATTTGGATCATTATATATATATTTAATGATACTTTTTTGTAAGAGCACACAAAAACTGAGCAAAAATAATCTCACCTTGTGATCTTAATTTGAATATTTCTCCGACGAACAGGATTTTCTTCTTCTTGCCTTTTGAAATTCTCCTCCTCAGACGTAGACTCTATGGCTCCAGACTCCTCTGATAGAGGAAACTGTTCTTCAACCTCATTGTTCTTTATTTTAGGCTCGTAGAACTCCTTGTCTTTTAATTTACCCCTCCTAAGGGCAGAGCATTGGCTCCCCATGGTATTTCTTCAGTGTCAACTCAGGATAATCTGTGATGGAGAGAATATTCGAAGTTCTCAAAAAATTACAAAAAGAAGCACAAGAAGAAGTTTTCTACATTAACATTCACATTAAAGTTTAAAGAGCTGCAAGTTAAAGAGATACATCTTTATTTTTCACAAGCTAAAAAGTTAGATTTTGATTTAATCCAATTAACATTGAAGAAATAATAACTTGACTATTTATGTATTTTACATCTATTTTCAATACGTACCACAAACACACACACACACACACACACACACACACACACACACACACGCACACACACACACACACACACAGACACAGGCACAGATGCATTCAAACAAGCCTGTTGTTTTACTGTACCTTTGTATCTGAAGTCCTTTATAAAGCTGCAGCAAAAAAGACACCACACCGCTATGCATCTTGTTTCGATTGTGTATGGGTGTAAAAAATTTGAATGTGAAAGAGAGTTGTGACGATAAACAGGAAGCAAGAATTGGGGATCTAGTGGGCGGATCTAGAGAAAAGGGAGAGAACAAGCTGTGTGTGTGCATCACTGAGGGAGGGAGAAACCAGAAAAAAACAGACCGTCTCAAGTGTCAAGTGAAAACAAATGTGATTTCCTTCTAATACTTGTGAGCAGCACAGGTCCCTTCAGGCTGTATCATACATGTGTCTTACATGAAAACTGACTGCAGTTTAGCACATTATGTAACACAATCAGAAACAAAAAAGAAAAATTAAAGTCTATGTGAAAGCCTAACCTGTTGGCTGCTCTCCTTTGTTAATAATGAGCTAGTGCTTTCACTGAAATGAGCTACATATGGTGGTATACTTCAACAAAAAGAAGTTAATGAGTTGCAACATAACGTATATCGTGTAAACTATTCTCCATGACCGTAGCAGCACAACTAGTAACTTTACAGATAAACTGTGCTTGGGAGAAATATAATTAGACTGTTTTAAAGGGGTTGTTAGTTGTTGAGCACATGAGCAGGCTCTAAAGTCATTTCCAAAGTTTAGTAGCTAGCATGGCATTTTACAATAATCCTTAGAAATACCTTCTATATATCACCAAGTTACCTAAAATAAAATAGTTTGCAAGCATAGAAGGTAAAAGAACATCAAACAAACCTCATCCTAGCTAACTAGAGTAAAACATACAAATACATTAAGCCATTTTACATAAGTTAGTTAAGATCTTAGTGTTATTACGTAGCTGGTGTCACATGAACTAGGAATAAACGTGAAGATTGACTTTCAGCTCACTTTCACATTCAGGCCCGTATTAGGGTGACCAGCCAAACATATTTTACAGGGAAAGTCAAGCTATAAAAATGAAGCAAAAAATAACGAAGTAATCAGTTGTTTTTTTTTTCCTTTTGGTCCTCTCTGACCAGAGGAGTATAGCTCTTGCATTCATAGTTCATCAGTGGGCAGCAAACCAACAAAAACATGGTACTGGAGGAAGTTCAAAAGGGAAACAGACATCAGATGGAAAAGATTAAGTAAACCAGATAAAGCAGGAGGTGACTGGCACTGGTGGACTTTGCTGCCATTAAATATAACTAAATGGGATATCAAAGTCATTAATAAATCCCCTAAACCTAACAAAAGATGATTTTGCAAATACCAGTTTAGTATCAGTGGCTTCTTTGATCATGACAACATTTACTGGTTCATCTGCCAATTGACAAATGCTGCACTACTGTTTATGTCCAAGAGTGTATGCTTCCTACAAGGCACCGGAAATCCTCTCCTTCATTTTCGGAAGAGCTGGAAGTTCAGCACAGTCAGGCGCTCACTCTGTCTATTTACACTCCTTGTTTATTGTTGTTTATATTCTATATTATATATTGTATAAAGTTTATGAAGAATATACTGTCTTCTGGTCTTCCATGAAAGTGGTCTCAAATGTTGGTGGTCAATCATTTATAGGAACTCCGGAAATTGTTGAAGGCAGTAAAGTGAACGCATTAAACGTATTTCAGAAGTTTAAAGGTATATAACATCCACACACATTCAGGTGGGAAGGGACTAAAGAGCCACCTTTCTGCCAGCAACTCACTTGAAAATTTTAAAGAAAGCATTTGCTCTCTAACTAGTCTCTTTGCCCTGCCTATGCTTTTTCCTAGCCAGCTTTAGTTCCATCATCAGTTTCAAAAGCTCTGTCATCTGCTGTCAACTCTAATTAGGCCACTGTGTGTGTGTGTGTGTGATGATAAGCGGTGTTGGGAGGCCCATGACTGCTGTGATGCCCACTGAGCCCCTCTGGTCGAGGAGAGACACATAGACACACTATTGCTTATGCCATGAGTAGACATTCGATGGGGGTCAAATGACTCCCTTTATAGATACACTCCTGCTCTCTCAACATAATATCAAATATGGCTGACCTGCAGCCCCCAAAGCACTGAAGCAGAACGCCTTTGAAACCCAGAAGCCAAATGTTAACAAATCTCACATGCATCAAACCTTAATTTTGGACTCCACATGAGGAAAATAACAGTCAAATCATAAATCAATAGATTTACTGCAATACTTTATTCAAGCAGCATATCTTTATGTTTAGTCTTTGAATATAATTTATATATTATTTATTTTGATGCCAGCCCATGAGGCAAGTTTTTCTTTTGGCTGTTTGGGGTATCTTGCTCTTTGAACGGTCCAGGGGTTCAATCTAAAGAATTCACCATTTAAATGAGATCTCTGAATATCATTCAAACAGATGGCCTGCTCTGCTCTTGGAAAAAGGTACATCGTCTCTTTTCATCATCACTTCCAGAATAGAAATATTTAACAGTAAACGGCATTATAGTGAGGTGGGCAGTTTTTTGTTTTTGTTTTAAAAGCTTCTTCATTTTTCTTTACTCTGAACTGTATCTCCGCTCTCACACCCAGTCTCAGTCCACGAAGTAAACTGCTAAACTTAAGAGGTGGGAATGATGTGTCACATCTCCACTCTCCAGTCAAGTAAATAAAACATTATCTTAAAACTAAGTACATATTCACTTTTCTATCCTTTTGTCTTTTGGTATTATAACACAAATATTATTAGGATGTACTTTTTTCTTTATATAGCCTGCATACGATGAGTGCCCATCCATTTTGTTCACTGAGTTCAGTGCTATCTAACATCAATACAGGATATCTTATGATTTAAGTTGAAAACTGTATGTAAAGTTAATTTATGTAGACTGAGGATTTCATTCGTTACCTCAGATATTGCGAGCTGATAAATAATGTCGTGTCTCTTCATCTCTCCCTCCAGTTTCCTTAGTTGATGACCCTCAGTGCATTATGAGCACTGGACTAACATGATTACTGTTCACATAGATGAGAGTCAATGCAAAACATTTGTTTCTAAGGAACTAAATTTGTAGTTAGAAAAAAGTTACTCAGGTACAGGCTTGGGCAAAGTTTTGCATTTTTACAAGATAACGACCCAAAGCACACTGCCAAGAAAACACAGGAGTAGTTTTTGGAAAACTCTGAAACTCCTAGAGAGGCCCAGTCAGTCTGGACCTGAACCCAATGGAACATTGCTTGAGAGGCTTCAGGATGTCATTGATGTCAACAGTGTTTTGAATAAGTGAAGGGTCTGAATAATTACATCAACTTCAAAAAGCTGTTTTTGCTCAGTCATTGTGGGGTATTCTGTGTAGATTGATGTGAAAAAAAATGAACTGAATCCATTTTAAGATGAGTCTGAAAGATAAAACGCGTAAAACTTGAAAGGATATGAAAACTTTGCATATGCACTGTCTGTGGTGTAGAAGAGCATGCAGAGTGAAGGCGAGCCCTTGTTTTGTGTAAACAGACCACTTTCACTATGCATGTTGCTATCACAAGGCTGTCCCTGTTTTGAGGGTGTGTTTCTCTTATCTAACGATTCTCAGGAAGACCTTGAAGATCGCTGCCAGCTGGCACGAATGTCACACAGGGAGAGCAAACATCTGGTGCATGTTATATATCTTTCCCAGAAGGCAAGTATCATGAGGATATTGTCAAAAAGAAAGGGCCATGGTGTTATCAGAGTGATAAGAGCTACGTTTTACCAACCTTTAGTGTATTAAACTTGGGTAAAGCCACTCCCTGAAGACAGAGCTGACACCCCTCACTCCACCCACTTGCTTTCTGGCAGCTTGTTGGCAAATCAGTGTGCTAATTCAAAAGCTTCACGTTCAGTATTTGCTAACGCTTTAGTTTACAATTCATTAATAATAAATGAAAGGCTTCCAAATACACCAAAATATTTAATTAAGAATTAGAGACCAAGATATCTCGAGATTTTGTGAATCTGCAACACCCGACGTTTGAAATTCTAACTACCGTATTTTCCGCACTATAAGGCGCACCTTCAATGAATGACATATTTTAAAACTTTTTCCATATATAAGGCGCTACAGTAGAGGCTGGGATTACGTTACGTTACGTTACGTTATGCGTTAATGGCCATATTCACAATATGACCAACCTTGTTCAACTGTAAACACACAAAAGAAACACGTAAAGCTCACTTTATCAGTCCATTCCTCATCTACCAATCCCTCGAATTCTTCTTCTTCAGTGTCCGAATTGAACAGCTGCGCGAATGCGGCATCCAACACGCCTCCGACTCATCAAAGTCATTCACCGAGTCAGTGTCGCTGTTGTTGTCTGGCAGTTCAGTGACAATTCCTGCCTTCCTGAAAGCTCGGACCACAGTTGAGACTGATATATCAGCCCAGGCATTTACGATCCACTGGCAGATATATATATGGATCAATATCAATATTGATCCTTATATATGGATCAATATCAATATTGGTCCATATATAAGGCGCATGGTCAGCTTTTGAAAAAATTGAAGGCTCTTAGGTGCGCCTTATAGTGCGGAAAATACGGTATTTAAAATTCACAAAAAGTGAAGAAAAGAAATACAAAGTAAATGTAAACAAGGTTTCCTTTATTGTCTCTTTTAAGATTGGTCAATGTCATTTTGTAAAAATTTGGTTAAAAAAAAAATTAAATATATAGTACAAAGAAAGGTAAGTGAAAATTCAACTGTTTAATTACAGCTTCATCAAATACTGCTTAAACAATGACATTTTTTTAGAGCAAGGTATTTAACTATTACAATTGTTCTCTGGTTCACTGTGTGTTTATCAACTCTAGAAGCAGAGTAAGAAATGCAAAGAAACACAATCTCTAAAACAGGATATAGCACTGCCTCAAAAAAGTGTTTGAAAAAATTCTTCTCTACTTCCTCCATGCTATTTGAAAATGATGTTGTAGTTACAAATGAACACTGACAAAAGAAAAACATAAATATTTGAAGTGAGTAAATTAAACGTGAATTCTGTACATGTATCGTCTCTCCTTTGATCTGGTATCCTCCTTCCAACTAGTCAGGTATGTTTGCAGCTACAACTTTACTGTAGGGCCCATACCGGCCAAAAATGTCTTTACCCACCACAGCGACGCACACTTTGCGCCCAGGCTTGTACTTTGTGATCATCACACACATGGGCAGCTTGATGGCTCTCACTTCACCAAGCATATTCCACTTTGGGAAGGTGCCACTACCCTTAACTTTTTCTGTAGTCATGTAGATGCTACAAGAAGGGGAAGAGGGACAAAGGTCAGATATAAATAAAAAAAAAAGCTGAGAGCTGCTTCAATCTGGCCGTCCTATGATCACATAAGCAGAATAATAATAATAATAATAATAATAATCTTCAGACAAATATGTAAAAGGGATCACTCCTGTGACAGCCCTGGTTGATCCAGGATGCTGATCTAGGAAGCAAATGGCAAAATACTCATTGAAAACCATCAGTTGATTATTCAACTATTGGCAACACTTGACGGCGGATAAACCATCATTATTCTCTGAGGAAAATGCTACATGTTCAAGTATGTACAGGTTAGTGATTCCCAAATCCTCTTTTCTCAGTCATTCATAAGAATAAACTTAAAAAACTTAATCAGCAGTTTAGTTGTAATCTATATTGACCATTTTTTGTTGCTCATACAAAGGATGAGAGGGTAAGAGGACTATGGTGAGTGTGATGAAGATGTTACTTCTGTTTTTTTCTTCCGTCTTCAATCGGAGACACAGGAGGACTTCAAATGGTACACTGTGGAGGATTGAATGGGCACAAAGTTGCATTTTAACTACACAGTCAGTTGCCCTGTGTGTCTTCTCACCTGTAACTATCCATGGGTGGGGCAGAAGGGTCTTCCTTGTCCACTTTCCAGAGCACAGATAGTCCTGCTGGCTCTCGAATGAGGGCCAGATGCACCTCTGGTTTCTGGGGGATGTTGTATGAGGCTGCTTCCATGCTCAGGATGGATGGAAAGATGGTGAAGGGAAGAGGCGGATATGAGAGCTTGTCCTGGGTGTCAGAAGAAGGGGGAGTGAATGGAGGTGATGTGAGTAAACAGTAAAGTCAATTACTAATGTGAGTTGGTGTGAATGAGTACATCACCTTCTCTGGTTCCGTGGGATTAGGAGTGTTACTATTGCTAGATGGGAGATGTTCTACTTTCACTCTCTCAGCCTTTAGCTTCTTATCATCTTCTTTACATTGCTCCTCTTCTGGCTCTTTCTTCATGGCGCTGCCATATTCCTGAATTACACACAGCAAAGAAAAACCTGAACTATAAGTGGATGCAAGATTTCATGGAAACAAAAGCTTTTTTTTTTTTTTTTTTTTTTTCTTGAGCAGCTTGTCATTAGTTTTACATAACAGCTATGTGTGATATGTTTTGGAAAATCATTTAACTAATAATGACACATCCCACCTTACACTTGGGGGAGCCAAAGGGAGAGGGAATTAGGGGAGATGGCTTCTCTTTTAAATCTGCTATGGCAGCCGTCAAATCTTAACATAGATTATGTACAATCACAAATAAGAGAAGAGGGGACAGGAGAGCAGAAAAAAGGATGTGGTTATTTAATCATGTGCTAAACGACTCATGTTATTTGATTTGACTTAATAGCTCATCAGGTCTGTTTTTCTCATTGCATGGAGAAAAAGATGCTACACCAACGAAGCAGATATTTAACCTAGTTTAAATTTGAGCTTGTATGAAATCATCTTACTGTCATTGTCAGCACGCATCTTCTTGAGTGACATTTTTGTGGTTTCCTGCACAAAAGGGACCAATCAAGTTAAACCTCATTGTTTACACAGTTCTTAAGTTATTCAAGACTATGTAAGCCACTACATTAATAACCCATCCTGACTTTGATCTTTTCTACTCAGCTAACTAATTAATCTCCAAAATCACAATTTACACTGCCGTACGTGATTTATTCTCTTGGAATTAAGAAGTAAAAAGGCCTTATTGTTAATACATTATTAAGAGCCAAAAGCCTTTCCGTGCTTACATTTGAACATATTTTACTGATTTATATACAGTACAGACCAAAAGTTTGGACACACTTTCCTATTCATTTGAATGAGAAGGTGTGTCCAAATTGCACATATACCATCATCTGAAAAAGCTCTCTATCCTTGTCCATCCAATCCATGTTCTTTCTGTCAGCTGGAAAATAAATATGCATAGAATTAATACATATGATCAACAAATGCAAATAGTATATATTGTTGTCTGGCTCTTACTTTGCGATGTATTTTCCATTGTTTCACACTCAGGTTCTGCTCTGAAGAATTGGACAACAAATCTGACTGTCTCAAAATTTATTAAATCCAAAGAAAAGCATAAATATGAAGGACTTTTATGATTTTCACTGACAACTATCATCACTGATCTGGTCTACATACCTGTTAATGTTCATGTCAGTAGGGGATGTATGTGGACTCTGAAAAGTAATGTGTGTGATTACAGTGGGCAGTGTTTACATCTGAAGCTGACAACAATCCACCAAAATGAATGTGGTTAAGACAAGGCTAAGATGATGCAAAGCTGTCATGAAGGAAAATGGTGAGCACTTACAATAATCTAAAACGAGAAAGAGGTTTTATTTCTTATCTAAATTTATGACATATTTTAGTCGTTATTATACTATACAATACTATATATGCTATTTTATAATTCTCATATCTTCAGTCTTGTTCCACAATGCAATCAAGTCACAATAAAGACAAAATGATGAATGAAGAGGTATATCCAAACTTTTGACGTGACCACTCGTGTGTGCAATCAAGAGCTAAACTAGGAGACAGCAGGTGTGGAACAGTGAGGGCCAATGTGGTTGTTTTTTCTCCCCCCAATCAAAGATTTGAATCATTCTTGAGCATTCAAGTGTTTGAATGTTTATCCGTAACAAACCTTTGTCTGTGTCTTAGTCATGTAGGCAAATGCCACTTCTGCTTTCTTTGAAAGCGAGTTGACTCGAGCCTGTGGAAGACAGGAGCATTCTGTAAGCTCTGGGTTTACCCTAACCCACATTTTATTAAAGTTATTTTTTAGCACCATAATACATTTCATTTCATTTCATTCATATTTGGGTCTTTGGTTTTACTAGATGAGAAATGTGAGGATAAAAAACCAAACATTGATATACAGATGTACAATTCAGTTGTATTTTAATAAATTGAGAATAATAAGGACAGGGGAGGGGAAGTGGATTTACCAGTAGCTGCCAAATTTAGGAAGACAAAAAAAAACTGATTTTAAGACAGAGGAAGAAATTAAGACATTTTGAAGGAGCAAGAGGTGGGAACAAATAAAAGTGGTGAATAAGGTAAAGATAAAAATATGAACCACTTTTGTTCGCTGACCTCCAGTTTTTGGATGGAGCGTTCATAGTCAACCCCATGATCCAGCTTTTGAATAGTTTCTATTAAATCCTGCAGCCTGGTTTCATTTTTCCTCACTGCACTGCAAACCTCCTGTTTGATCAGTGTTTGGACCTGTGGAAACACAAATATACATGAATACATACAGGCACGTGACAAAGCTTTATTCATTTACTTCAGATGTATACGCCTCCGTAAATGTAATGCATTTGGCAAACACAGTCGCCGGTGCTGTCTCTTACTTCAGATTGGGAGATTTTTATCTTTTTATCACTGGCTTCAGAGGAAATTGATGCAGTGGGGAATCTCTTCATTCTTCAAACGAAAATGCAGATAGAGACACAAACACAGAAGTTAAATATAACCAGGAATTCACATGATAATATTTGTGGCTCAAGTTTAACTCTATGAAACACTTACATCCATCATATGCAACAACCAAAGAGATCAACAAAGAAAGCATCCAATTGTCATTTTACTCCAGGACTAAGACATGAGAACACTTGCTGTGGTCTATCATTTACATTTGTAACAATATATATATGTAGTGAAAATAAAATACTAATTTGGTCCATATTACATTTGTTAATTTGGTTTTGTGCAGCTCCGATTCATATAAAAGACTTTTGCTGCCTAAAATGCTTTTTGTAAACCATGAGTCCTGATCCGATACTAGTCAAAACACTGTTGGATGTTTTGCAATACAAAAACATACCTTGAACAATCATAAACAATCAGAAAGTCACAAAATGTTAAGTCATGAAAAGAAAAACCAGTGTAGCGTAGCACTCAAGCATAAACAGCTTCCTCTGAGAAAGACAAAAAGGGCCAAAGGGCAATCCAGCCTTTACAAACCTCCTGCGGAATTATCACATAATGGAATGAAATGATGAAATTGTTCAATGCGACAAAAAGCAAAGCAATTTTTGCTGGAGCAAACACAGAACACAAAGAAGAAGACATAATTTGAGTTGCATCAAATTTGATAAATGCTGTAATGGAGTGAGTTTTGAAATTCAGTACATTGAGTGGCCAACCCCTTTCCATCCAGATATGGCAGTCATCTCTGAAATAACTGTCCCTTGTCTTTGAAAGAAAGTTAGTTGATGCTTTCAAAATACACATTGGCCAGGTTTCCAGTTCACATCTGCTTCATTTTCAAGAACTTATTGTATTCATACTATCTGCAAATTTATCAAATTGCATATTAATTGCTAAATGCTTTTGCAAGAAGCCAACAGTAACAGAGCTTTATCGAGACAAACAGCTGCATCAAAAACACACAGCGAGATGATTTACACAGCAGGACAATGTAATGGGAGGTCTAACGTGGGGGGGGGGGGATACTATCCACTGCAACCCACTGTTTGCTGGGGAATGTGTTAACAGCCCATTCAATTTGCATGTCCATACACTTTTTCCCACAAAAACTTGAATGGAACAGAGATCTCACTCTCTGGTCCTGGAGTTTTCTGCTCCAATACACATGATTCAAATGAGTGGCTCCTTATCAGACCGCAGCAGAGCTTGATGACTGATCATTTGAATCAGGTGTGCTAGAGCAGGAAACATCTAAAACATGCAGGACAGTAGCTCTCCAGGACCAGAGCTAGAGACCTATGCATTAAGCCATTCAGACTATCATCATCTCAGTTTTTCACAAAACCATTTGTTCCAATGGCAACAAAATTAGAAGCATGGCACACTGAAGCTGGACAAACAAATAAGCTGTGTGTAGATTATACTGTTAGTCACACTGGAAACATATATGAAGCTGTTAGTGGCTAACTCACACGTCAAGAAGACAGTGGGCCACTTCTGCATCAGTTTTCAGTCCTTGTGCTGCTTTCAGTGCTCGCCACCTTTCAAATGCCAATCCAATGTTCACTCGAGCTCTCTGTGCCTTGCATTTTAGCTTCGGAAAGAACCGTTTGCCTTTATTGGGTTTGGTGGATTGGATTTTTCCGTCTTGAGATGTTCTTTTAAAACCCTTGCAACCTTGAATTTCATGTTGCCCCCCTGCCATTCTCACTTAATCATCAGTACAGTGCCAAGGCAGTTGATGCATGCAGGTGTTTTAATAGGGTGAGCGATCAGACGACAATGCACGTGGTGAGGGAGGCGGCTGAGCTGTCATCAATGGCCTGACATCATGAGCCCTGGCAATAACAACAGCCATTGTTAATTTGGTCTCAGTCTTATTTCTGGCCTTTGGACCGGGTAAACTACAACAGGCTATTCAGATCAGCTGTCATTTCATCAACTGTAGTGACTTTTTTTGATTTATTTTTATTTAAAATTAAGGTAAAAGAAACCGGTAACAATTTGGAATTTAAGCTTTCATACTATTAATCATGTAATAACTGCTAATTGTGAGTCATAAACTGGGCTGGGGATAGAAAATGCAATAGTTTACAAAGTGTCAGCTGTATAGAAGTGATTATTTTCAGTCCTAATTATGTTTTACAATTAATGTTTGTTATTTGTCCAATCTGTTTCTGTTTTGCTCCCTTTTGCTGTGCTGCGAAAAAGGATTCGTTTATTCATTCGTCCACGTTGCTGAAATTTCTATTAGCTCTAATGTAATAATGCTTCAAACCAGCTTGTGAATAAGAGACTAAATCAAACTGCGTTAAAGTTTGTTTCAGTTCATCAACAAGCTGAAGAGGTTAGCTAACATTTGGCGTACTAGCAGGTGCATTAGCCGGCAAACGACCCACGAGGGAGCTAACGTTAGCGAAAAATAAAGGCCGCTGTCTTTCAACTCCTGGGTTAAATCAGCAGTGTTAAAATGAGAGCAAAGCTTTATTTATCATGGACATACCTTCAACAGCAGACATCTGACCGTCAGGGGAGAAAAGCGAACTCCGGAACTGCGTCAATTCCACTTCCGCCAACCGGCGCCACTCCTTCAGAATAAAAGCCACACTTCCGTGGATGCCAGTGAACGAAAATTTATTTATAGAAAAAAGGCTCATATTTTCAGTCAAAATACGTTTGTATGTTTGTATTCAACATAAGCACGGAGCCCTTTTAAGCAATGCACTATCAATCAATCATATAGATTTTTAGATTTCTTGAAAAAAAAAAAAACTTTCAGAAGCTCAAACTACTGTTTCTTTCAGACCAGCCAAATTCAAGTTCAGTAAATTACAAATGATAGAGAACATCAAAATGGAAGCTCAGCATGGGAGAGCTCAAGTTGTGGTATTATGACTGAAAAGATATGGAAGAGGATGAAATAGTTATCTTGGAAATTAGATGTGAGGGAAAGATAGTAAGTGGGCACCCAATGTATGATACCCTGGATACCCAATTCAAATATATGGCCAAAAAAAAAAAAAAAGAGACTATACAAATTTGGTATATAACACATTTACTTGTAAAACACATTTATTAAGATCTACATCTGATGACTGGGGAACACACAGAAAATAAGCACCAAATAAAATGTATGCAGGAGCCACAAAGCTTTACATTAGAGCAGCAGTATTCACCAAGCAGAAAGTTCATTCTTTTCAGAGGTGCTTAACAGAAGCTTTTCTGTCTATTCAATAAAATGAAGCTATGAAAAATAACAGCTAATCATGGTGTGCTGTTCTCTCAGTCCACTAGGTGTCAATGGCAGACAAACATTTGAATTGGATGGCATGACATCAGTCACTTTACACAGAGAGGCTGCAACAGAGGTCAAAATAAACAGCATGCTTTAAGAGTTTGCTTGAAAGAGCAAAAGTGACTGTTAGAAGCAGAAACATCAGAAAAATGCCACAATATACAAGCCTACGTCAGCTCTCAAACAAAACGTTTGGATGACTCTTAGTGATTATTACAACATCCCTCTATTATAATTCCACATGAGATGCTCCATCAATGTGTAATTAATACTTCATTATGCATTTCAAATGTTTTAAAAAACAAATTGTTATAAAACAGTTTTGGCTTCAACAAGCTGTATGATTATTTGCCAGTATGGCCCTGTGGTTATCTGCATAGATCTACAATGACTTAGATACAGTACATCTGTATTGACATAAAACACACTACAGGAAAATAAACACCAAGATAACATTTAAAATTTTAATTTTTAAACCAAGGTTAGCTCATTATAGCTGTGAATTCTACTGAATATCTGCAACAGCATAAGCACAGAACTTTTCTTCAAGTTGTCTAGTTTAAAACCATCAAAATTTGAATCATTACAAACTTAACACAATTTATAATAAACTGTACTTCACAATCAAACCTCCAGCCAACAGAACAACTTACTTTTCATCTGAAGTTCAAGGGACTTGATGAAAAACAAAAGCTTGCATGCAAACAGGAGGCTTATTGTCTGTGTATATTCTCATTCTTCTAGGTCATAGTCATATCCAGAAAACAAATTGAATCGAAAGCAACTACACTGTTGCGTTAAGAACTACTGAAGCCCCTTGGATAAGAGGCGAAACGTCTTCTTAGACAAATCTAAGTCCAATTGCTTTTGATTCAATTTGTTGCCCAGGCTTATTATTTTGTGAAACACTTTTGAAATAACAACTAGACAAGAAGAACAATTATCTCAATCAAGTATCATCTTAAGATAGCAGACCAAATTCTTCACTTTGTCATCCCTGAATCTTAATTTTTGGCGAGCTGGTGTGTTACCAGGCTCTCTGGTCCAAGTCCTGTCCAACATGGACATATTTCTATCACTTAACAACCCAGTGCTTGTTTCCTATGTTTCGAGGCTTAGGAGCTACCGTAATAACACCCAGCTGGTTTTTCTTTACTGTGCTACCCTGGCCCAAACACCAAGAAAGAGGAAAATAAAACCAGTTTGTCCAGAGTTTATGTGGGATTAAACATTATCTCTATAAATGCTGTAGTCATACTCTAGGTATTGGTGGCAAGTGTTTCCCAGTAATGAATTTATTCTCATTAAATTAAAGTATATGCCCATATAGGTGTTGGACTTGTTAAGTAATGGACCAAAGAAACAGTAGCTTGGCTAGAAAGGGAAGACTGACTTATTTGAAAATTCTCAATAGCATGTTAAAATTAAAAACAGTGGTTCTAAACAATAAATAGCGTTTGTCTTTTATTTTTTTCCCCTCAGTGAAGCTGTGAGCAAAAAAGGCACAATAATACAGAAATGTTCGTTCTTACTTCAAGTTTGCATGTTTCAGTTTTGTCATTTTAAATCCCAAATATCACAGCACATCATTGGTTCCTTTTCACCAAAAAACAGAAAAACAATACAAGTCAGTAACAAAAGAATACAAACAGTGGGTTAAAATTCTACATATTATACCTTTCCTACTGCTTCACTATACTTCCTACATACTACGGTTAACACGAGAGTCTGTTTTTCCTCCTGTGTACAGTAGAGTCAAAAATTCTGCAACCAGGTTTAAAATGACAGGACCCCATCGTGGTTCAGTCTTAGAGATAGGCTTTTGGCAATTATCTTAACTATACATACACAGCAAATATGTACAAAATAAATTCTGTTGCCTAGTTTCACACAAAAAAAGATAGACCTTTTGGAGAATCCAGAGATGGTATGCCAGTGAGGCAAGCCCACAACTTTTTCTTCAGCAACTTGTATCCTTTGTAATCAGATATCTTAAGCTAGTTCCGATGAATGGTGAACCAGTATAAAACGAGACAAATCCATGTAGAACAAAGCTCATGTTCTGTGTACTGGCTGAGGAGAGAAGAGGGAAGAGGACAGTCAAGAGCATGTTCTCACCAAATACGGTCTCAGCTAGACCATCGAAGTCTCCACTGGTGATAACTGAGTGAGCACGTTTTCACAGACCAGATTTGATCTCCTCTCTGTGTGAATGAACCTCTTAAGTTCTATGTATGTGACAGTCAATTCAGACTTTTCAAACCAAGCATTGTGAATTGAATGGTAATTCATAGCCTTACATTTTCAAAGAAACATATTTTAGTGTCTATCAGGCATGAAAACAGAAAAACATAGGCAATGGATGTTTTCATCCATGTTTTTCAGGCACTTGTTTAGAGCAAATATGTAATCATGACACATTTGGTGAGAATGATGTACCATCAGTGAGGAGAAGGGGGTCTGATTCTTTGGATTTTTTAGTGTGTAGAGTAGTAAAAAGTGTTAAATTTAAATTCAACTATGGGATATTTATTTCTCTCTAATGGTGTAATGAAATCTACTTGTTAGAAAGACTGAGTGTGCAGGGATGTTTGTTGAGGAAAGGTGTGTTTCTTTATGTATTTTTGTCCAGGTGTTTCTATTTGTACATTTGAATGTTTGCGAGCCTTTGCCTCAAGTTGGTCGCATCTATTTGCGCTTTCTGAGCACCAGGTACATGAGGCCACTGATAAGAGTCATGGGGAAGCTGATCCAGGCCAGGACATAAGAAGAGCCATAAGTGCCTTCCTGAAGACTTTGCACATGAAAGCTGTTTTTCTGAGCGGTGTAGATGGACACCCCGACCATCACACATAGAGCTGGGGAAGAAGAAGAGAGGAGAAAAAGGAGATAAATTACCCTCAGTGGGTGATGAGTGAGCATTATTCAAAGTCTGACAGCTCCTTTGACATTATGAGAAAAACAACTATTTGCTGTCTTTTAGAGTATCTGCTGACAAGTTCAACATGGCTCTCATATTTCCCTTTTAAAAATACAGCTTCAGTCAGCATAGTAAGAAAATCACATTGATTTGAGGGCAAAAGGAAGGTGAAAAGGTGTTAGTTAAATCTAATCATGTATACTACACTGAAACTGGTTGTTAGTTGGAGGGTGTTGGCTGATAGCTGTTTAGCTGTTAGCTGTTTGTTTATTTAATGTTAAGCAGCACCTGCTTTCCTGCTCTAGAACACAATATACAGTAAAATAAACAGTGCATTCCTGTCTCTTTGTAAGTTAATTGAATTTCACTTAAAATCAAAGAGTTAATGCTTAAGCCATCTTTTCATCATGAAGAGAACCAGCAAGGATCAGATTTAACCTAGGATTAGAGATGATGGCAAAGAATGTGCAAGCAGGCAAACCTTTGAATGAAGTACACATCAGTTAAATCAAGATATAAAACGTTTGTGCATGTGGCTTACTCACAGGCCATTAGCTGGATAATAGCAGTGAAAATGAATCTCTCTCCTTGTTTGATTCTAAAGAGCTGAAGGATGAAGACAAAGAAGCTGACACAACATAAAATGGAAGCCATGATCATCGTGGCCTGGACCACCTGCAGGTAGGCTGAGGAGAAAGGAAGAACTTGGTTTTATGTGCAGGAACACACACTTTATACACGCAAAGGCTTCATGGAGTTGTGCGCTGTCCTACCTGCATCAGCGGTATGGCTGTTCTCCACAGGGATGCATGTGGCGTTACAGGAGTACCACAGGTCAGTGTAGATCACATCACGTCCTGGTGGTGACACTATCCACCACGCCTGCAATAAAAAAAAATATGATACCCAGTGCGGCCATGCAGCTGGTCATTCGTTGGTTCCCTATACTCACGTTGTGAATGGTCGCAACAAAGAGCAGGATGACTGAAGCTAGATGGAAGAGGATGATGAACGCCAAGATGATTAACATGGCTGCCTTTCTGTCCGGTTAACTTGTCACCTACTTGGAGCCCGTTCGTTAAATGTCTTGCAGGCTTCTTCAGCAGATTTATGTGTCTCTCACCGGCTGATTGTGTGGAATGTGTGTTGTAGCTTCTGGTGGGTGGTGGTCCCACTCAGTGACAGTTTCTGTGTGTTTATGCTGGTTGGCAGACAGGTAGGTTTGGGTGCCGATGGTCACAGGTGGATCAAAGTCTCACTTTAAAGAAGTCTGTTGAAGGACACATAAACATAACGCTTTAATAATACACACAAACACATGTAAGGTCATCCAATTGAGAATTAGCAGAATTAGAATTACTGCAGTGGTCCCACAAATGTTGGGGACCTGCAAATTTGTAAAAATATGTACTAATAACCGTAACTGAAGAAAGGATATTTATAATAATCCAAGTTTTTGCATTTTATTAGGTACATATTCATAGATGTATTGTTGTGAGGTCCGAAGAAAAGGGGGGATGTGGAGATTCCAGTCCCCCACATCCCTCAAACTTCAAAGAGACTATTGCCTCCATCTGAGATTTCTCAGGTCTCTGTTAAGTGCTATCCTGGACCCTTATTCGAACCGGGCATCTAGAGACCCCGCTTTCCCAAGATTATAAATTGCAGTCAACGCCACAAATCAGCATGAACCTGCCTCACCCGCAGAGAGGTACCCCTTCTTTGACCCTCCACTCAGGCTGACCTGATAACCTTATCAGACAGCGAACGCAAATTGCTGCCCTGGAATGTATCCATACTCATAAGGACACACGGATTGACAATATAGAAAATAGGATACTCTCAGGAAGTAAGAGACTGCAAAGACACTTCTCTGCAAAGAGAGGATTTCGTAGCTGTTCGAACCGTTTTTCCACAGGCCGATTCAGCAGAGATAGGATTTGCACCGAATAACGAACTACTCCAAACACCCAGCCACAGCACCACCTGATGATGAGTCATCGGAAACGATGGCATGTTGCCACTACATCAATCCTACGTATTTGGGTCCACTCATAAATGTCTGAGAAAAGAGAAAGGTACTTCATACGCTGCCCATAGTCATGTAATTCTGATTCTTCCTAACCAATTAAAACATACACAGAAATGTTCTTTTCTTTGTTCAGTTGTATTGTGTGTTCTGTGATGATGTGAGCACGTGATAACCATTTGATTGTGCTTTGCAGAAGATGATGTATCCCGCGCCCAGTGAATCGACCATGGTGTATGGAGAAAACTGTACTCAAAGTCACACATTTCTCTGTGTACGATGTAATTTAAAACTTGGATGAATGAAAGGCATAATCAAAATCCAAGACCGTCCCCTAACGCTGAGAAGCCAGAGAGAGAAGGGCAATTGGGTCGATTTTGTGCCGACAATCAGACCACACCCATGGTTCGGCTCTTCAATAAATAGATGATAAAATTTATCAGGGCAGAAGTTAAGAAGAAGTCGAGGGAGGAGAGCTAAACAAATACAAAAGTCTCGACTCATAGTAGAGACCGCTGGCGGTCGGGACAAGTTTGGCTGCACCGCACTCAGGCTCAGCATCCCAAGTTGACTGGCGACCACGGCCGCTTGGCCTGAGCCAGTCCCACCCACCTTTCATTTCTCTTCTGTTTTTTTGGGTTTTTTTTTTTTTTTTTTGCTTTTGCTGTTTGGGTTTTGTAGCCCCGTAAAAAGAAATTAATTCAGACGTTGAGTGGATTATCAAACCAGCCACACAAGAGACAACATTGCTGCTCCAGAGGGACGAGTCAGTTCAACAGCCGCTTCATCCGAGGACCGTCTTGCTTGGGAGGCCAGGATGAAAGATCTCGCCGGGCCGCCCTAGCCGGACATCTCCAATCCACAGTAGATAACACCCCTTCCAGACTGAGATTAATAAGAGGCAACGCTATACATAATCCAAGGCACAACATATATCTATGACCTCCGTTGTACTGAGTAGCTTGAAATGTGCGTGTGTGTGTGCATGGCGGAACTGTTACATTGGGAATCATTTTCCAAAAACAAAAATATTCCAAACAACCGTCAAAAATACAGGCTTAATAAAACAAAGACATTTTTGAAGCCTCCAAAGTCTTCCTCCAAACTACCAAAAATGCTACTGAGACAAAGTTCTGTCTGCAAGTTTGCTGAACCACGAGTGTGTGAGTATGTGTACAGTTTCAGTATGCGGTACTGTGGTGACTCAAAGCCTTAATTCTTACTAGGGCTTGTTGATGGTAACAGCAGGTTAACAGTTAAAATGTGCTCTGTTCAAATTCAAATGACCCAGGATACAACAGCATAGCAGAACCAGAATATCACAACTGCCATTGCGTTGAGTCACGAAAGATGACGCAGCCCTGGGAAATATATGCATTCACAACCATACATGTGTTCAGCCTTTGGGTTGGGGTAGGCATCATCCATTCTTGACCTTCATCACAGATACATTTTTTCTACTGTTTATATTCTGTCATGTTTTCACAGCTTGGTGTTCAAGGAGAGACATTTAAGGCACGTGTGGGTCAACACCAGCTTATCCCTTTGTTTTTTGCACAGTCACCTGGACATTTGTAGCATTATGACACACCGTAGTTCTAGGCAGGAAAGCAAACTAAACATGAACTAAATGCCCAGAGGTGCATAGCCTCAGAAAACACTGTTGACACTCATAACAATACACAAGTCTCCACTTCAGAGATGGTCATCCAACCTGGATTTTGCTCATCTAACATTTCTGCTTCTGAACAACCTCTCTGTTTTTGTAGGGATTCCATTCAATTCAATTCACATCATTGTATTTATCCCAGAGGGGCAATTAAAAGGCACAAGACTAACATGTCTGTCAGTCATAACAACATGTCCCCTTCTTCTACTTTTGTTGCTTTTGTTCACATGGACTCCAATGAATCATCTCAAAAGGAAAATCTCTTTAAAAATAGCAAATGTGCAGAAAAATGCTTCGTCTGCATCATTATAGCTAACAATCACACAGCTACAAATAATCACACAAGACACAATTCTGAATGTTGTTTTTTTTTTCAAACCAAACTCTTTTACAGCTACATTTAATAGGCTGGTTTACAACTTAATGTCAGCTTAGACTTCATCTCTGATACCGCTTGCCGTCTGCCCGACTGCCTACACTGCACATATTGAACTATCCTGAGGCGATGATGCATATAAAATGACACATGAGCACATACACAGAAAATTAGAAATCTTGGAACTACCTAAAATATCTCCACTGCTTTTGAAATTAATCAGTCAGAAACATGTTTAGGAGCACATGTGAGTGTAAGCACCGTGCACGCGCACACACACACACACACACACACACACACACATAGCCAGACACCAGAGGAATTAGCCCTCTCTGCCAAAATGGAGTCACAGCAAAAACAGCTTCTCTCCGCCGACAGGAAGCACGCCACAGGTTTGTGTGTGAGCGTGTGGCTGTGGGCTGTGCAAGAGGATAGACCCTCCCTGTCTGAGTTGGGGGAAGGGGGAAACTGGGAGTAAACAGTAAAGCTGACCTGAGGAAGCATCATTTTAACCTATACACTAAGACACAGGTTTTAGGCTCTGAGCAGGAACATGAACAGAAACAGTTTTTGAAGCCTAACCTGATATCTATCATGTTCTTGCTAAGCCTGTATCTGAACCTCAAAAAAAATAAAAAACTTGAATGCGTCATATGGATCTGAAACTGCTCACATGTAAATTGTGTGCAGCAGTACCACCCTATAAAGACAACATACCATAAGGTTTGTATGTTTATACATGACATTGAAGTCCTACAGCCGCCCTCTAAAGTACCATGCAAAACTCACTGCTGGGTTTTCTACAAATTCTGCATTATGGCATCACGAAAAAACAGTACGGCCAGCCAATGCTTTTTTATAGAGTGCCCAGAGATACCAGAAATTAATTTAAATGGAAGCATAATCAGTGTGTCTCTGAGGTGGCCAATCTGACTTTAGGTTTGACCACGTCGAAGAATGATAGCGGGGGAATGAGAGCGAGGGAGAGACAAAATGAAGCATTGACAGTATGAAAGACATACATCAAGTTATTTCACTACATCCATTAGCCTGCTAGAAATGTACACACAAACACAGCTGGATCTAATTCCAGTGCAACTGCCTCCCACCTCAGTAAAAAGTGGTATGGTGGGGTTGTGGGAGGGGGGGGCAAAAACATTAGTGTAAACTCATTCATACGCACACAGGCACGCTGATACACACATGTACATACAAAGCATGCAAAACCCCTAATATATAGCTTGTCAAGCAACTCACATAAAATGAGACCTGAGAGGATTAAAGGTTATTCAAACAATACAGACAACAGCTTAGTGTTTAGATGTTTCTGTAAATGATAAGTATACAACACGATTTGTATGTGTGGTGATTTACAGAAGTAAAAGACAAGATTTAAACTGGAATTA
Organism: Echeneis naucrates; assembly: GCF_900963305.1. NCBI lineage: Eukaryota > Metazoa > Chordata > Actinopteri > Carangiformes > Echeneidae > Echeneis > Echeneis naucrates. The sequence goes on from NC_042518.1 coordinate 12,640,031, forward strand.
TACAAAAGCTTCACTTAAGTTCATTTATATACTATTTCTATTATCATTATTTATCATGTCCCACTGAAGAGACGAGCATTTCTGCAAAGTTAGCTTTGTGTCTTACTTTAAATTTTATTGATGTTCAAACAGTAATCTATTGAAAATCTTGCCATTTCCCATTAACATCTCTGTCTTTTGCAAACTTCACTCCAATCATTAGCCCACACACAAATGTAAATGCAGAGCTTCATATTCCCCAGTCATCCTTGGAGTAGTGTTGCCTTGCAAAGGTTTTACTCAGTTGATAGCAAAGTGTGAGAACACTGATACTCACCTCATCCACAAGCATGCTGTGTACATTAGCCTCGCTTGTCTGGAATGCGTAACATTCATACCTCACAGATCTTCATGCCTTACCTGTCATGACTCACGTATACACATAGTAAGGGGTATTGCCCTCAGCTGTGGTGTTGCCATCAGCAAAACAGGAGGATAAAATCTTACAGACCAACTTAGTCAAAATGCTGCATTGATGTCCAGGCAAAAAAAAAAAAAAAAAAAGACATTTATTAGGGTAGTGGGAAAAGAGCAACAAGGTAAAATGCTGACATTGTAAAAGCGCCAGCTTGCTCAATGTATCATTTTCACTGCAAAGCTAATGTTTTAGAGCGACCCAAAGAGGGTTTATAGGTGGGTTTAATATAACGAAACTGACTTCATACAACAATGAATATCAAAATATTGTTATCTAGCAGGACGGCGCAAGCCCTGTGACTGTTTGTGTAGTATATCCTGTTTTCCCTGTTACGTGATGTAGCAGTTTCCCTTCGAAGTTGGACCCTGGCACTACGAAAGAGCAAAAACAGCAAGTCTTTCTGTCAGTCCTTCTGTACAGCCATTTCGCCTGACAGACACACTCACTCAGACACCATACACTGACAACCAGGCACAAATGCTGCCATTCCTCCTCTCCACTCAGCCTTATAATAGGAGGCTGGGGGACTCTGTGCAAGAGTGCAAGTGTATGTGTGTGTGTGTGTGTGTGCTGACTGATTCTCTTGCCTGGTGGAAAATGCTGACTTTTAACGGCCTTGTTTTTTTTTTTTTTTACTCTTTTCATAAAACGACAAAGCCGCAGACTTAACTAGGCCTCCAAATCTCACTCCCCCATCTCTCTCACCGTCCCACTCTCTCTTTTTCTCTATCTCTGTCTGCCTCTCTCTCTTTTTGTCTTCAGCCATGGAAAAACTGATGGAGGAGGAGGAGATCAGGCAAGAAGGCTTCCAGTGGAGCCCTCTGGGCCCATGAGGTTGCTGAGTTGAGTTTAGTGTAAAACATCCTCTCATCACAGCCTTCAATCAGAAATCTCGCTGGGATTCACTGTAGACGGATTCTCAGTATTCAGTGCTGCATTTTGCTGCATATCATTGTATGGATAGAAATGACGTTAATGAGAAACTGCTCTATAGGGCAGAAAATAAAAGCTTATAGTTTGGACTGACAAATCTGTCCCTCAGGTTTTTCTGTGTGTAAAGGTTGACACTTATCTAAACTGAACATATACCATTCACTCATGATGCTGGTGAGGTGCTGCTGAAAAAGCTAGCCCAGCTAGTTTTTTGCTTTTTTTTTTGGCCTTACTGTATCTAACTGACCTTTATTTATGGTAAGCTGTGTTTGCTAATGTGCGCATACACAACGACAATAGCCAAGCTCCGATTTATTTTTAGAGAAAATACTAAAGGCAGATTTTCCCTGGAGTGAAGCCATGGTGACCAAACAAAGCTTTGTTTAGGGAGAGCCCATAAAAACCTTCAGCAGATATACACACACTTTGGCTTCAGCATGCAGGAGCAGTCACGGAAGGGGTCACGGCATAAATACAGAAATATAAATATAACCAGATAATGAGACAGCTTTATACTGTAAATTTACAGGAGTTTTTTAATGGACGGGCATTGGCTACCCATTCTCACACACAAGTTTGCAATGCCTGTGAGACAAGGAGAGGACAACTATTTGCACATTGTTGCTATGAGTGGAAAAAAAAAGTGAAAAAAATTTACAGTTCAGTTAGAAGGTTTTACTGAGGGACAGGCCACATTTCTCTCATCACAACAGCTGACAGGGCTGCTGGATTTCATAGACACCTTCACACACAATGACTGAATTAGGGGGACACAAACAGCAAATTGCATAGGAACAGCTGTGTCAGTGTCTGTGAGGTTAGCCCGTCTCATGCTGGGATGCATTTCACAACAGCAGTTTTAAACCTGCCTTGACAGCTTGAGGACCGGATTCCCGTCTTTTCTGTCTCTTCAGTGTGAAATATTAGACTCGGTTGTACTCTGCTCATCTGTCTTTTTAACTTAATTTGACCTTTTTGAAGTTATCAAGATTCAGTTTGCACACTAAGTTGCTGATATTTAAGAAGCAATGAATGGCAAGAGGTTAAACCCTCCAAAAAAGGCTTTTCTTTCAGTAACTGCAGCAGCTTAGGACACTCAACACGGGGCTGTGATAAGATACACACATCGAAGAAAAGTGATAAACAATTGAAGCTTAACTGTGGATCCTAACAAACGATGCATTCACATCCCAAATTGACAATATCACTTTTGTTACAGACAGGCTTAATAGTTTAATTAGGACAAATGTTTTATTGCTGACAGCACAAGCCTACTAGCGTCACTTTAAAATCTCTGAATCAAGCTGCATCTTTCATGTTTAGTTAGAAATTCCTGGCTTCTGTGAGACTGAAAAATAAAATTAATTTATCTTCAACCACTTATCTGTTTCCAGGTCAGGTGCTGGAGCCAATACCAGCTCACACTTTGTGAGGGCAGGGTCACCCTGGACAGGCCAACAGGCCATCACAGGGCCAACACACAGAGACACACAGAGACCAACAACCACTCACACTCAGAGCTACGGACAATTTAGAGTCACCAGTTAACCCAAACATGATGTCTTTGGACGGTGGGAAGAAACTGGAGGATCCAGAGGAAATCCAGACAGGCGCAGAGAGAACATGCAAACTCCACACATAAAGGCCCCAGGCCTGGAACTGAACCCGTGACCTTCTTATTGTGAGGCAAAAGCGCTAATCAAAACACCGCTGTGCTGAACAGAAAAATAAAATAATTAAGATAATTTTGTTAACTAATGGGAGAAAATGGAAGGTCCACACTGCAGACATTGTTCTGAATAATGATGTCTACATGGTTGCAAAGGTATTTGATGAGCGTGTGCGTTAGTTTGAGAGTGTGCGATCAACATCCCTCCTTCAGGGATAAGGGATAAGAAAATGGCTAATGTACAGGGAGAGAGAGAAAACAGCATACGTCTTCCTGCTTGGGAACTAAATTGTTTTAGGTGTCTGTCTGTGTGTGCGCGCATTTTCACACATTCCTAATGTGACAGAAATTAGTAATGGCTCCCTGCGGGCAAAGAAAAGTCAGAGAGCGACTTATAAAAAGGGTGAAGGAACGCTGCAGTAGCCTCCATCCTCATCTGTTTAGCATACACCCATTCACTTCCTTTTGTTTGTGCTGCCCTAAACTGCTTCACACTTGCTCCCTGATCATTTTCATCCGTCAGTACTTTTTAAAACCTCCAGCTAATCCCATGACTAATCCTCCTCCTATCAAGTATCACACACCTCGTTCCTCCCGTCTCATGTGGTACGACTGAACATACCTTCAAATTAGCACTGGCATTCACATGCCTTCTGTCACATCACATCAAAACACTAAGAAGAAGGAGACGAAACACAAAACGTGAAGCACCGTCCAAATATTGCTGAGGATGGCACCCCAGAGACTACTTCCTGTCGTGGCAAATACTGCATTTGCATGGAAATGAGTGTGAAAACCTTCCAGTTGTACTTAATAACAATTTTTTAATGAGCTCAAATGTTTATTTGGCCTTTAACACTTGGTGTTTATAGAATGTTTTAAATTACTGGTTTACATAAAGTTTCTCCTGGATATCCACTCCACTGTCATGAACTGAACTTAAGGGACGGCAGTGTTGAAGGAACATTATAATATTCGGCACGAGTCTCCTTAAGAAGGTTGCAACGTCCATTAGGAAATTCATTTTCGTCATCTTCGTTTGAAAATCTTTTTCATCCATCTGCCTTTTTCCAAGCATTCAGTCCAACAATTTAGAAGTCATGTCACAAATTATGCTGCGGAATGGTAACGTGACACTCCCATTTCATCTGACATTTAATTCTTCTGTGGCGTTCCACAGACCTCATTCTCCCTCAGATTCCATGTAATCATAAGACAATTTATACATTGTCTCAACCTCTGCAGTCCAGTGTGAATACCCGGGACAACTTCTTAGTGTTTTCAACCACAGGGGGGCGCCCCATAAGAAAGGAGACTGTAATTATCAGCAACTGCCCCATCAAAACTTTAATGAAACAGTCAACATTGCAAAGACTGTAACTTGCGGGGACTTTGGGACTTTGTTGGCTTTAATCCTATGACAGCTGGAGTTTGTTCAATGTTGTAGTGCCATTCTCTCACTCAGATAGTGCTACAGTGACTTTACTCCCAAAGACAGAAAAGCAGCAGCAGCAGCAATGATATAAACTAATTTTTAGATAATGTATAAGCTGATGAGATCACAGCTACTAGAAAAGCATAAGCCAGAGGGATGCCATGGGAATATATGATGGACAGGCTTAACTACAAAAAGAGGCAGATAAACTTATAGTCCACACACAAACACACATTTCCTGTGTTTACAAAAAAAAAAAAAAAAAGCCAATTATCTTCCCCACAGACTTTCAGACAGACAAATAAATTTAACTCTCTCTCTCACACACACTGGTGACTGACAACGCCCCTTTCATTTCCAGACTCTGAAAGTTGAAGCCAGGAGCGGAATTATGATCTGTGTAAAAATACCCACAGGAGAGAACACCACAGCTCCTCAGCGGCTCCTCTCATATAAGACACAATGAAATACAATAAATATGAGCGGGTCAGAGAGATTTAAAATAATAATAAAAATATTTGTATCTCTTTAACACATATTTACGTATATATCCTGACACACCTTGAATTAAAACTGGATTTTTTTTTTTTTTTTTTTAGGAATATTTTCCCAAAGCTGGTCAGTGGGAAAGTGTTGCTGTTCTATTTAAAGAGCCGTTTCGCAATTACGTTGCACTTGAGTAGGACGTGAATCCAACAGAGGGGATTCGGCGCAGCATTCAAAGGAGCATGCAAACTAAAACATACTCACTTTACACAGTTTACTCACCGAGGTTGGAGCGATACGGAAGCCGAGTGGGGCTCCAGGTGGAAAATGCCGCAGGTCCGAGTGGATGGGGGAAAGTGTTGGATAAAGCAGCGTGTAGTTGCAGACAGAGCAGCAGCAGCAGCTCCTCCAAACAGCGCCAAAATAATGTGTTAAAGGTGCGCGTTCTCGGAGGGAGCGCGCGTGGGAGGGCTCGAGGGGCGGGGCTGGGTGTGGTTTGGGACCTCTTATTATAATATGCGTGTTTATGTGTCTGCATGTGTGTACAAAGTTGTGATGGCAAACTTAATGTCTACACTACCTTTATGCGCAACTTCAAGGACCTAAAAACAAGTTTGGGTTTGGGTCCCTGCCCGCCACCTCCTCATTCACGGACACACAAATCAGTTTTCACCAATAAGCCAAATTTAGTGCTTAAAGAAAAAGAGAGAAAAAAAAGTGTGAAATACTGAAGAATAAATCCTTCTGACCACAGAGAAATTTTTGGAGGAGAGAAACACCCTACTCTCTCTTTCTGGTCATGTCCAAATTTATCCCCCCGACTACAAATAGCTGAAAGGGAGGAAAATGTTATCTTTAGAAACCCTTAAAACAACATTTTGTAGCAGCCTGGAGCCCACACACACAGCTTACTAAATAATAAGTAATGTATTAGTGATGGAAAAGTAAGCTTGAATCAGCTGATTTTCATGACAGTGGTATCAAATTGACCCTGAAATTGACACAGGCATGGTAAAGCCTCGTTGTACATTGTTGTGTATTACATTTGTTTTACATTTCCATCATAAGAAAATACATTTCTTATGAGGATCTGTTCAAAACGATGCTGCTTGTTAGTCAAAAATGTTAATTGAGCACGTATGAGGAAATAAAGAGTTATTTTGTTGTTTTCTCCAACAAAATAACACAAAGTACCATTATGGGGATAAGACAAGTACAGAAAATAGATAGATAGATAGATAGATAGATAGATAGATAGATAGATAGATAGATAGATAGATAGATAGATAGATAGATAGATAGATAGATAGATAGATAGATAGATAGATAGATAGATAGATAGATAGATAGATAGATAGATACTTTATTTATCCCAGACTGGGAAATTGCAGTGAGATGAGTCATCAAATTTCAAGTCATCAAAGTCATCAAATCAAATGAGAATAGTCCGGGGAAATATCGGCAGTTGGGTTGCTTTTAAGAAATGTGGCCCCCTCAACAACATTGAATAGTCCTGATCTTGGAAATGCATTTGCCTGTGTCAGCAAGGGTCACTACAAAAATAGAAGTACAAACATTTGGGTGTGTGTGTGTCTGTGTGTAGAATTGACACATGAGAAGATTGGTTCAAGACGTGTCTATAAAAAAAGCCATTATTGGAGTCCAATAGGGAAGGTTTGAAAGTCCGTTCCCTCACATGGAAGAGAGACAAACGACCGGGATCAGACGGAGTGGGAGACAGAGAGGAAATTAAAAAGATAAAATAGGATGAAAACGAAGGAAGCGTAAGGCATCCAGGGTGGAACAAATGCTGAAAATGGAGAAAGGAGAAGAATAAGGGAGAATATTTGAAAAAGGACATGGAGAAATGAAATTGAGCAGGTTGCACTGCATTCTGATCCTTCCCTTCTGAATTGTCACTTTAAGATCTTCTCCCATTATTTCCTTCACTGCAGTGTTATTTTACACATCGTATTCTATCACATCTCAGGTCAAAGTTTTGGAGTAGTCACTTTCCTGTGTTTGTGTAACCCCTGACTCTGTCCTATTCTTATTCCCCTGGGAACGCTCCTTTTTCACAGCTGCTGTGCCTCCCTGAATAGGAGGGGCTGCATGAAGACATTTTCTGGATGCCGCGTGGTTTTACTGCACACCTCAACCACAGAGTCTTGATGAAAAGGTTGAGCAATCAACAATCAAAATACTGGATGCAGAAAGTTGTTGCCCCTCCTCTACCCCGTCGATCTGTCCCTCAGTCTTCTTTCTGCCAAGCACCGCCAGCTGTTGCTTTACATTTGTTTATGGTGGTTTCTGAAGTCACTCTTCTGCACAAGTAGAAAAAATCTGAGTGAATTTGAGACTGAGTAATTATAGGAAAAAAAGCGTATATGCTATTTGTTAGGAATTAGCGGAGGAGACTGATACACCTTATATCAAGATTGATGCCACAATTAATCTTCCCATGAATTTAATTTTATTTGTCGGTTTTTGTTAAACAAACCAGGGATAATGAGTTGGCCTTGAGGGTGTTGCAATGTCATCTTTGGAAAGAGCCAAGCCGACCGTTTACCCCTTTGTATGATTTTAATGCTTAACTAAGCCAAGCAGATGCTGGCTGCAACTTCGTATTTAAAAGACTGATGTGAGCGTGATATTAGTTTTGTCATCCAACTTTCAGCAAGGCTGTATATTTCTCAAAATGTCAAACTCGGCCTTTAATTCAAAATGAGCCTTCCCGAGGATCTGCATAAAGCATAAATAAAGGTCACATACAAAAATAAGGGTCAGACTCTCAAATCAAGGCTCAGGCAGCAATGAATGATGAATGGTTCGGTGGGATTATGAGGTCATTCTGCGGCTCGCACTTTCGAGTATGAAGACAAGCTAATCATTATTCCTGTACGGCCGGTATAAAAGGCATTTGTTTTAGCTGAGTAATTGCTGGAGTTTTTACTCTTCCAGCGTTACTGTGTAACTGTTTATATTAATCCACCAGTGAGGGTGTAAAAAGCCAATGTTTATACGCCACACCTACGCCACACCCACCTCTAATATCAGCTCTAGGGCTTATTCAGCAACTTCCCCATGCAGGCCTGCCATTTGCTAATAATGAATAACTGAAAAATCTGCAATTATCAAGCATCCAAATGTTGCTAGTTTTATACCTGACTACTTTCCCTCTGGGCAGCACAGGATTCATCTGAGGGGTCATATGGAGATGGTTAACTACAACTGGCATCATGTAACGAAGACTTCCTTTTTCAGGCTTTTGCAGCACATAATTCTCTGCATTTTCCCTGCAGGCACAACACAAGCTTGCCAGTCTTACTGGCTGGTTGGCTGTACATTATTATAACCAGTAGACTCATTCTCTACTGGATGCAGGGGACAGAGGGGACAGATACAGGAAGTGCACGTCCCATGTGCACCCCAGAAGGCAGAAGGGTTATCATGACTTCACGATATGATGTTTCAGGACACTTCGCTCAGGATGCAAGGTGTTAGCAGGTTCATAAGTTCTCATTAGAACACTAGCTCTCAGAGTATTTGCTCACATTTGCACATTCAGGCAATTTGCAGCACACACACACACACACACACACACACACACACACACACAAACACACAGGCCCACAGCTGGTTCCTGTTTAAGCAACAGAAACGCCATCATCCCCAGCACCTCAGGCAACTTTCCTCTTCCACTGCTCACATCCAGATCCACACATACACACACACACACACACATATATATATATATATATATATATATATATATATATATATATATATATATATATACATAAGGGGTGGGAACAGGTTTAACCTCTCTGCCAGGTGTCAGGTGTTCACAAAACAAACACACAGACCCAGACACACACACACACACACGCTACACTTTACATGACTTTCAACACATATCAGTTACCTGCTACTGTCATGGGAATATTGGAGGAAACAATGAGCTGTGCACGTTAAACCTTTGTAGGACAGTGTACTATCTCACCTGAGGCAGAAATACATGTTTTTTCACTTGCCAAAACAGAATGTCCGTCTACGGCTATATTTGGAAAAAATAGAAAAACTAAATATGTTTATTTTGGTAACAAAAAGCATCTTATGTTTTATAGTAAAAAAGACAATCTCTGTTGCAGAAGCAACATTGACCTAGCCCAGATTGTGAAATAAAATATCTGGGTCATGGTCTCCTTGTATTTGAGCCAAAAATAAAGGATATTGCATAATGAAAGTGGAAAATGTCCAGCTGCTGCAAATATGTGTGCAGCCAATATCAGCGGAGGAGATCTCCAAACTCTCATGATTCTACTCAAAGTTCAACTTAAATATGTAAGCACAACCAGAGAAATTAGCTCATGTTGCAAAATGCTCCTCACTGTGATGTTGTTTATAATGTTTGAGAGAATAAATACAACAGGATCAAATTTAATGTTTTAGCTAGTTAGGGCCCAAAAAACAAAAAATAAAAAAACATCTAGAACATCTAGATTAAAAAAAAAAAAAGAATTACAGCCTTTAAAAAAAACTTAAGGATATATGGATATATTTCCTAAATTCTCAAAATTGGGAATGAAAAGTGAATCTACGAGTTGTCCAATAAATAATATTTTTCTCCCAGGAATCTTTTATTCCTCTGAAGTTTGTAAAGCATTAACCAAATTTACTATGTTGTCACCTGCTTGTTGCTTGTTTCAAATACTGAGTATATAGCGTATAGTTTATAGTAGTCAAAAAAGTGTCTTCTATCGTATGTCATTCTTTCAAAATCTATTTCTAACAAAATGACCTTACCTTTCTGTCAAGTGTCCTCCTGAAGTGAGGTCCTGTGTATGACATCTGACTGGTTTTAAGAAAAGCAGGGAAATGTCATATCAAAGTGTACAATGCCTACTGTTGAGATGCTTTTCTTTTCTTTGACATGAAATTGCTCAAGATTTCCCAAATGTAATTATTTTTATTATTATTGATTATCATAGAAACTGCAACCAGGCTGCTACAGTTGCTTTCATCCACAGTAGTGCCTCCTGTATGACCATTCAAACTAAAACCTAGTGCCTCTCCTTCCTCTGCACTTTTACTACCTGGATGTGTGCCAGAAACACAAAGACTCGCACACATACACACACACACACACACACACACACACACATTCACAGATCTACAGCCAGACAGGAAGTACCCCCCACCTCCCCTGTTCCTGTTTCTCACAACATGTATGTGTGTTTATGTGTGTGAGTTTGTGTCCACTGCTGCAGGAGGCAGATTGAGCAGCCCGAAGAAAAATAATAATTAAAAAAAAAACCCTACAAAAAGACATGAGATAGAAAATAGGGGAGAATAGAAGCGAAATTGCTGGAGAGCAAAAAATATACAAAAGATTGTACAGAGAATTATACAGAAAATAACAGATAGTTAAGTTGGAAAGATGTGCTTCTGGAACAATCCTGGCGGACAAAACGTTTTCTACACCTCTACCCTCCCTCCCTTCCTCTCCTCTGCCGAGTGAAGGAGGGTGTGGTTTGGGCTCCGGCAGTGTTCGCCCTGATAATGTGAAAGCAGTGTTTACATTTCTGAAAGATTTTCTTAATGTTTTCCATTCTCACTATGAACAACAGCTTTATTGAAAACTCCTTCAACACCCTCTTCCATGTTTCGTGAAAAGAAATATGTACATTTTTCTCTCACCCTGACTCATCCTGAATTATTTTGACAGACATACTGACCAATAAATACAGAGATATTGTAATGGTGACATTTTTTCTGCTATCAACTACATGAGACAGCCGCATATGAATGAAATAATGGCTCTGTGTGAGACTTCATTCACACAAGACAGAAACAGACAAATGGAACTGCATTAAGAAAGCGGCTTTGGTGCCGAAAAGAGCTTGTAGAAAGTTAATGTGTCACTGAAAGAGGAACACATGCCATGGATACTGTGCATCATGGTGAATACTATTTAAAAAAACAAGTAGAAAGCTGAAATGAAACCTCATCTGTTTGAAACCTCACAGAATGAGCTACAGAAAACATTCACTGCTATGTATTTCTCACCAATTACATACATATACATATTCTGTGTTTGTGTGTTTGTGTGTGTGTGGGCGTGTGTAACCACGCCAAAGATAAAGGTCACACACATGCTACTTTCCATTATATTTGCATCCCCACATTTTCATCTATTTGCTTAAACACCTGGCCACAGGAGGCAATGTTGGACACAGAGTCGATGAAAGGGAAAGGAAAAAGAAAGCAAAGAAGTTCGGACGAGACTGCGGGATTTGGGTCATGAGTACGACATTATCAGGGTTTGTTTCTTTTCCACACAAACAGAAAGGGCAGAGCCAACCAAAGCAAACAAGTCAACAAGGAAGTGAACGCTGACAAAAGTATTACACTGATAGGAACAACCGCCTTTAAAGTTTTGTAATTTACACAATCATTATAGACTATAAGCACTTTTTCTCCCACCCGTTGAGCACACAAACACAAGTACGCACACAAAAGTACATATACAGACCCAGGCAAACAGTAGATGCACAGTTTAATTAAACCTTCATTAGACTTTGCCAACACTGTATTAGTGTGTGTGTGTGTGTGGTCGGGGCAGGGGATGGGGCTCATTAGGAGTTGTTTCTATCATCATATTATCAACATTTTCAGAATGATTTAACAAAACAAACTAAAAAAAACAAAAATTACAGGAATTCTCTGGCCCATGTAATTATATAATATGTCAAATTTGAAATCTTAAGAGCAACACAAAATTCCAGCAGTTTATGATCACATGTTTATTGAAAATAGTATTATTTAATCAATATTGTGTAAGTATTTAGAAGTGGGGGAATTAGGGGAAATAAAAAAGCTTTGCCCAGTAGCCAGTTAGCTTAGTTTAGCATTCATACTTGAAACAACAGCCCACATGGCTCATCAGACTATACATAAATCTATTTGCCAGCATCTCCAAAGCTCCAAAATGAACACACTGTACTTTCCATTGAGTTGGGAGTGGAATATTTCAGTTGCTCCACTTTATTTCTATGATTATCCATATTTCTATTCCCTAGACGGCAGATGTTGTATATTTTATTTGTATGGTAGGAAATGCAGTGTGTGTGTGTGTGTGTGTGTGTAGACAACAAATCCAGAGGAAAACACTGTCTAACATCAAGAGAGCAGAAACTGTGAGTCCAGCTGATCTTCCTTCCTCTACATAAATAATCTATTTTCGGTATCATCGCAAATGCCTCCCAACTGCTTTGTTCAGACTCACATATAGACAGAGAGATAACAATAGTTAGTCAGGGATTATTCTGTACAGGCAGCAAGCCAGGGCAGCTGAGAGGGAGCAGGCAGCACCACCTGGTCTCCCATCAGCCAATTTATGACATCTTTTGACCCGTGACCTCTTCATTTTGTGCGTGCGGATGTGTGGCTTTCCCACATTCGACATTGTAAGGGAGACTGCTGGAAGTGTGAAGGTCACATGAAGGTGCTACGTCCAGACAGAAACATACCACATTGTCATATTTGCACACGCAAACAGCACACAGGCCTCAAAGATCAATGACTGTTCTGATCGAAGAACGTCTCAGTCACTCATCTCTTCCTCTCTAACCTCACCTCTCTCCATACTGACGGCAGCACGATCTGTGAGGCTTTGGAGAGTCAGTCCTGAATTGAGCTCTTTGATTAGTTTCAGTTGCCAGGCTTTTCCACAGTATCTGGAGTGAGTGGCTTTACACGGTCACTAGTTCAAGCTGTGGCCTGGTGAGATGGAGGCCTGAAAATAGAGTTGATGGCTGGGATTCCTTTGGCTGTCGTCTGACCAGAATAACTGCAAGAAGCATCTGAAATTCCTTCCACACATGAGCTGCGCATGCGTATGTGTCTATTCCCATTGTTCAATTACTATTGACAGTACATGATCATTTTGGCCTGAATAATTTTACATTTTGTGGGGGGTTTGCTCTTGAAAAGGACCACATCTCCTTTATGTTGGATTTTGAAGGAAAGCACAATTTGGTTTTTTAGCCGCACTTATGTTGAGAGATCATATTCTAGTAAGCAATATATTTTTTCAAACCAGCAGCAATGACATTATACCCGCTCTTATGCTCACTTATAGAGCAAGCACATGGATGCAGGGCAGAAAGAGTAAGCACCTAGCAATCTTGCAAAGTAGTAAAAGGATCTGTTGCGTCTCATCCCTGGGTGGAGCTCCTGTTAGTGTCTGATACTTTTGTTTATGAATCTCATTTAGGGGCTGCAGCTCACTTTGTCATTGTTGAACTCAGTGTAGCTACGGTGTCTGGTTTAACCATGCTGGGCAGGTGATAAGTCCGTTTATAGTTGTGCCGTGCAGTATATCACAGCACAGAAAAGGGTGTTTATGTGTGTGTGTGAAACTGAAAAAACTGAGAACATTATACAACTCACTTGCTTAATCTTTATAAAAACAACACCAGAGACTCTGAGAATTACCTGATCTTTGTTCTTTTAGAATAAGTGATATGCAACTTCATCTGCTCTACGATCAAACTGTCGGGACACTCTAAGTATGACGAATTTTTGGAGCACCCCTAGAGATGTATCACCTCGTGTGCGATGAGCATCTTCATCAGTCTCTGACAAATGCACGAAAAGCAAACCCCAATTAAGCAGGTCTAGTTGGGTGCTTGATGTAGATTTGCACGTGTTATAATTTAGGCAGTATCCCCAGATACACACACAAAAACACAAGCGTGAACAAAAATGCTTGCACGCACACTCTGGATAGTGAGCAACTACTTTGCATATGCCTTGTTTAATATGTATTGGTGCACATAGCTTTGCATTTTCGTTAGGTGTGGGAAGAACAAATGCTGGAGGGGAGAAGGTAGTTGAAACAAAGGCATGGTTAACTTTTTGCCATTTGTTGAATTAAAATGACACTGATTCGCTCCGTAAACTCATCTGACTCAAGGCTAAAAAGGTGTGGGAAAAAAAGTTAGAACGGTCACCAAGGCGATGACCCGACAGGACTGTAACAGCTGAGAATTTCACGACAGTGTGAGGAAGGAGGAGGAACTGTAGGAGTGGGATGGAGCAAGGAATGGGACGACAGCGGAGGAGGAACTGAAACCACAGAGATATGAAAGTTTAAAAAGATGGCCTTCTCAGAGTCTGTCATTCTTCCTGACCATCAGGCTGCCATGACCCCCGTTGATTTCAATAAGGAGACCTTCGGTGTCATGGTTACAACACTAAACAATTGTTGTCATGGTTAGAAGAAGTCAACACTGACTGTTTCACAGAAACCAGAGGCAAACAGTGATCACCCATGTTGAATAAAGGCATTTTGCCATCCCATCCACTAACTACGGTTTCATCCAGCTCTTGCAATGACATCACGCAACTCTTTTTTACCTGAAAGGCAAGAATCATAAGCACTTAAGCATAAACAAATGTTGCTTTTAGGTCCTTGCTGAAACTAATGATGCTATTGTTTTTGTCATTCTATTTTAAAGTTCCAGCCAATTATGTGCAAGGACACATTCATGCTACTGAACTTTGTATGCACTCATGAGTCCGCCTCTTGCATTGTTCTTCATCCTTTGTGTTTAAACATGACAACAGGAGCAAAGGGGTATCTTCTTTTTTTTCTTTTTGCATGTTGTGATATTGTGACATGTAACGTGACAAAAAAATAAGCTTCTTTGTAACTGAAAGCAGAAGGCAAGGGCAGGTTTGTTTGACAGGATCTTTGAAATGAAGTGTTTGACTAATCCGCTTTTGTTCTATTACAATTTCCACCCAAAAATTTTGTGAAAGTTTGTTTTGTCCTAATTTATTAACAGAAGGGGAAGGGTGAACACTTCATGAACAAGATCCCAAACAGGGCTTTCTATACTTTACTACGCACGCAGCTCATTAAGAGCAGCACGTCCTGATCACACCCATCTTTTTCCATAAACGACTTACTTCCTATTTCCTCTTCAGTTGGCGGACATACACTCCCAAAACACACTCACTGGCAAGCACACAAAACCCCTTCGGCTAATCATAATAGAAAAAGTTTGAGTTATGTTAAGGCTGTTGTGTGTGTGTGTGTGTGGCATTGTTTCCAGTGTGATGACTGCTTGTGCAGTCAAGGCTTAACTTTTGTGCTGAGTGACACTGTGGCCAAAATCTGACCGAAGTGTATTAGTGTCTTTGTGTATGTCTGCGTATGTGTGGATGGGTGTGTGTGTGTGTGTGCATGTGTGCGTGTCAACCACTTGCTGAATGGACAGAATGTGTGTGACTCTATGGGCTATGTGCTCAGTTGAACACTGTGCGTGTGTGTGAGAGAGAGAGAGAGTCAGAGATTTGACAGGTGATGTCATTGTTCATACACATGCACACACACGAATCCCTCTAAGGCCACAGCAGTTTGACATAATGGGTTCACTATAACCTACAATTTTGTTGAGGAAAACACATTAAACACTTAATTCAGAAACAGAAAATCAGAAAATGACAGTAATGCGGCTATAATGGTCAATCTGCCACATCCGTTCAAACTGAAATATCCCATAAATATTAGCTTGACAGTCACGACTTCCTCCCACCATCCAAAGACGTCATGTTTGGGTTAACTGTTGACTTTAAATTGTCCGTAGGTCTGAGTGAGAGTGTGAGTGGCTGTTCATCTCTGTTTGTCTTTCTGTGTTGGCCCTGGTCCAGGGTGCACCCCTCCCTCGCCTGGAACGTTGGCTGGGATTGGCTCCAGCACCCCCCGCGACCCGGAAATGGAAAAGCGGTAGAAGATGGATGGATGGATAGTCATGACAGAGACACTGTAGATCCCCAGCAGATGATCCTTTCACCTATAAACATCAACATCTTCCTCATTACCGTCATCGCTTAAAAAAATAAGCTAAATACTGTCGGCACCTGAATGTGGGTAAAAAAAAACCAAAGCATTAATTGTCATTGTAGGAATGTTACCATTCAGCTCAAAACACCACCACACCTGAAGACATCTTCACAGGGCCTCAGTATTGCTGTGGACACGTAATCTTGTTTTAACTGTATGTCTGATGTGACAAACGACACATCACAAAAGACAATTTTTTGTATTGGTGGAGACCAAGGAGAATTTAAAGTTTGAATTCTCATAAACTATCTGTCCTTACAATAAAATGATGTAACCAGCGACTGGTTAGCTTAGTTTACCAAAAAACACTGAAAACAGAGGGACAATTTTTGTCCGGTTTCCATGCAATCCACAGACTGATGGAAGTTACACCTACCAGGTGAGAATTCAGTCTTTGCGAAAGTTACACATATACAACATTCATTGGAGAGATGGACAAATTGATTTTACTTCTTAAAGACTTGAGGCAGTCGAGCTTGTTCCTTCCATTGCCAGAGGCACAGCTAGGAGGGTGGTATTGATTTTCTCATTTCACTCTCCGCCACAAAACAAATGAACTTCACCAAAAGCAAAACTTTTGTTGCAGCCTATTGCACATATTCCATCATCAGCGTCCACACTTTTCAAATATAGGTTAGATATGGAGGAAACTTTTTATTTGTTTCAGAGCTTCTTTTGTTGTTAGAAATTCAGATATTCCAGTGTTCCATTTGATTCCTGCTGCGTGCAGCTCGAACATCTTGTCCATTTGATCGCTCTGCTTTTTCCCAACTCAGACCTATCTCTTTCAAAGAGGGAGATTGGACGTAATTCCACCTTTGTAGCACTTCCATTAAAGGGTGTGGAGAGGCATTTCACAAACCACTCCTGCAAACTGCAGCCTCCAGCTGTGCTGTTGTTTTTGTCTGCTAAGAGTTTTGTGAAGCCCTGAGGAGTAAATTACACACTGTGTGACAACCTTATCTTTGCTCTCTCTCTTGCTCTGTGTTCCACCCCTTGCTCACACTGTTTGTGTAGATGTGTCTTAGTGTCTTTCCCTATCTCCCTTTTGATATTTTTATTTTTCTCCGTGATCTGTCAATTGAGAACTTTTTCTTGTTTTAAGTCTACATAACATCTCCAATTCAATTTTTGACAGCTTCTTCTGTAACTACAACCAAGTAGCCATTTATAGCAGAGACATTTTATGGAAATGTACCAGTTTAATTTAACCTCACAGGACCTACATCTCTGCTTCAAACACAAATGGGAAAACAGTGCTAAGAAGTGACAAATAGATGATAGATGGGATGACACAAAGAAAATATCACATAACACACCTTACAGTAGACAGGGCAAACAGCCAGCAAGGAGGGAGCACATAGCACATTCTTACATCACCTACATGCACAACACAATGTCTTTGAATAGAAACAAATATGAAGAACAATAAAAACCCATATTTCATGATGGAGTAAACACACACATACTAACAAAAGTCATTTGAGCGAAAAAACATTAGAAAAGTAGAGAACAATGTCACAAATTTCATTCATGAAACATTTCTTCTGCATAATAATGAATTTCCAAATCAAGGCATCGGTGTCAAACTGTTACCTGGTCTTGGCCTTGGCACTTTAGAATAAAGAAGTACTTTCTTATGACTTCACTCGTTACTTCATCTTACAATCTCAAAACTCCCCGTTTATGAATATATTAATGTCATTGCCACGTCAAAGAGAACAGCTTTAAAACCTTACCACAGTCCAGCAGATTTTATGTCAACTTAAGTAGTATCATAACTCTTCATAGATATGCACAGTAACTTTAGGCTGAAACAATGTTCAGGCAGCTGGTTGTTTTCTCCAGTCTGTTACTACCCACCAAAACTGAATCAACAGCACCTCCTAATGGGAAGAATTAGTCATTTTGAACTCACACGCTCATAACTGAACAATGCATCTGCTTTCTCTCGCTCTTGTTTTGTTTTTATTGTAAAATTTTATTGTTACGTGTTAACTGTTTGCCACCACAGAGTAGACACTAGTTCACTAAGTGTGACAAACACAGCAAACACACAAACCACCCGACACATGGCCACCAGCCACCAGAAGGAGAGGGGGGGGGCAGAGGTCAGATGGAGCGCACATGGGAACAGGCACCTGCACATCCAACACGGTCACACACTCTGATCTGAACACAGGCTGAGGTGAAGAGAGGGACAGATGTCACACAACACAAAACAGAACAAATGAACACAGGTCATGACAACAAAGTGTTGTTTCATAGCATTAGGTTCTTGTTTGTTGATATTCCAACAGAATTTTGAATGTTTCTGTACTTTAAATATGGTGTTTCTAAAGTTGTTATTATTAGTTATTAAAGTTATTTATAATCAGTAATTCATCATATTTATTGAAAATTTCGGGGGCGGGGGGGTTATTTTCTAACATGCTATGTTGAGCCTGAGGTTTCTTTGTGGCCAAAGAAGTAGATTTACAGCCCGCTGAAGTTTCATTGAATGCGCAGTCGGAACCTTCGAGTGCGGAAGACTTTGAGAGCCGGACACTGATGTAAAGATGGCGGACGTACCAGATAATGCGCCAGAACGTAAGTTTTTTTAAAAAAGTTAAATTCATGTGGACTTACATGTGTAAGACACTAGAGTCTATTCGCGGTTTTGTCTGTTGTAGCTCCGTCTTATTGCATTTTTTCCCCAAACGCGGCTGTTACTGTTGACAACCGACACCTGAAATGTTGCTGTAATTTTTTATCAACATCTCGGCAGGTTAGTATTCCCACCAGTACTGCGATGGTTAGAGCCAAAACCAATTTGCTTCCTGAATGCTAAAGTTAACTAACACATCTAAATGCTCCTCATTGTTTTGAATGAGATCAGCGTCGGTGGATTAAAGGTCTAATAATCAAAATAAAAGGAGACGGTCGGTTTATGGACAACTGAACGAGTTGACTGTGAAACTCCTCAGAGCTCCCTGAAATTCTGCTGAGTCACTGTAATACATTTGTCAGGGTCTTGGTCCAGTTTGGGAAATTACCTCCTTGTGTCTCAAGGTGGCACTGCGTTTTTGCTCATATCCAAATACGATGTGAAATTGTATTACAAAGATATGCAGCTTCCCATTTTATTCTGATTCATTTCAATTCCTGATCACCTCTAAGTTCAGGTAATTTGTACAAAGGAAGTAGTCAAACTGACAAAATGTTGCGATTGCTCTTTCCATTTCTTAAACAGTTTTTAATGGGGTTAGAGGAACAAAATTCAACAGTAGAGTTGAGGTTTAGCCACTTGAAGCAGTGTATGACATGCTGAACGAAGCAACGCACAAACAAATGAACTCTTTCAGATTGTCCAGGTACAACAAGTGAGCAAGCAGGGAAGTCAGCGTCATGTCAGGGCTGCCCCAATCAGAAGCTGTGTGCCTCTGGAGCCACCAAGGCTCCCGACCCTGGTAAGACTGTAAATCCATCTTGACATTATGGTGCTTTGATACTCTACAACTAATCCAGTGACTCATGGTCAAGCTGATCTACATTCAACAGTAAAAAAACTGTAAAAAAGTCTGTGAAACAACACGTCTTATTCTTCTTCTTCAAACATCTCCCAATCCTCTCAGCTATAGCAGAGATAGGAGCAAAGCTGGCAACAGTCAAACACAAGATCCTTGTGCTGTCTGGAAAAGGAGGAGTGGGCAAGAGCACCTTTAGTGCCCACCTGGCCCACGCTCTGGCAAGTGACAACACGAAGGAGGTAATGCGTTGGTTTTTATTTATTTTTTATTATGACACTGAACCGCAAGCAAGTAGTCCAATAAACAACATTATTGTTTTAACTGAGGACTACACACATTATTGCTGGTTTAATGTGTTTTTTTTCAGGGTTAGACAAGGATATTAACTAGATAACATCTTCTTGGTTTAAAGACATATTTGTGGTTTTATGTAAGAGCCACTATCCCAGTCTAGTTTCTCTCATGTCTTCTAGCTGCCATCACAGTGATAGCTTGGCCACTTAGTCTTGTTTTGTTAATAAAGTTAAAATGACAAAAAGATGGTGGAACGGTAGGTCCAGATGAGCCTTGCTATGGGCATGGTTGACTGCTTTGTTGTGCATCACAGTTACAGAGGTCCTAATGACTCGTTTTAATCCACAGTCTCTGAATATGAGCAGTGTGTGTTACCCTGTTTGTTGAGTGCCTTGATTCTCTGACAGTATTTATATAGAATCTACTTTATTATCAAAAAGATACGAAAATATCACTGTCTATTAACAATCTGGGACCTTTTAAGATTAATTTACATCTGCATAGTCTAAAACTCATGGGATGTAATAAACCCCTGTTGGCGCTGTAGTTTAGTTGTGTTTGATGTTTCTTTTAAATCCAGGTTTTTTTCAACCCTGCACTATGAATGTTTACATGTTGTGTTCAGAAAAACATGAAAACAGAATTTTTTTTGTGCGGTATTAGTTTAAGCAGACTGTGCAATTTCTAAAAGGACCTTCTCCAAGAAGGAGAGTTGATGTTGTGACAAGCTTAAAAGGTCAATTCATAATAGTCACATACTGTGTGAATGAATGGACTAGTACATATCCTGTCAGTACAGTAATGAAGACGGGTAAGGTGTGAATTGTTAGGTTACCTAAAATAACTACACAAACTATATATATAAAAAAACAGATTGAAGGAATGATGTCTAAAACATGGTTTACACTTGTTAATGATTAAATGAAATGCGCAACTAGACTGTAGGCTTAATGACAAAAACAGTGTCAGCTCTGTTCTGGTTCCTGAATCTGTTTTCAGAACTGTAATGTGAGAAAACCTGAATCACCATCTAATAAGTTAATATACACTACCCAAATAGGAAAGTGTGTCCAAACCTTTGATTGGTATATAATGTAGCTTTCCTCTAATTGAAGGAAGTGTAGACACATTTCCTTGGTTTTATTGAGGATGAAAAAGCTGTTTTCAGATTCAGTTCTGCTGGTATGAAGGTGTGTTTTCATAGGCTGTTAATATTAAACATTCCTTCACTCTGTGGCATGTCTAGCTTCATATTAGTAGATGTGAGCTCTTCACAACATCACAAGTTGTTAAAACAAATTGCATGCAAAAACAAATTCAGCTACATGCATACAGTAGCTTCAAAAAGTGGATTCAACTTTGTCAGAGGTCAGCATCCACAACCTCGTTGCTGGTTGTGCTGAATTACATTAGTTCTGTCTATCACCAGCCCACCCTACACCATAGACTAAGGGTTTTTTCCTTTTGTTTCTCTCTGTTCTGATTACAGGTTGCCTTGTTGGATGTAGACATCTGTGGTCCATCCATTCCTCGCATTATGGGCTTGGAGGGTGAGCAAGTAAGTTGACACTTGGTTTTTATCGAATAATTCATAGTAATACAACACTTTATTATAACTGTATTATAATTAGAACAATTAATGATACATATCACAAATTCTCCCCCCATAACTTACACACAGGAAACAATTTTCTATAATATTCTTTCCAGACATTTGTTTTATTTTATAATCAAGCTTTGACAAACATGAGTCCTCTGTTGTTTCATGGTCAGGTTCACCAGAGTGGCTCAGGCTGGTCTCCTGTGGTGAGTCAATTTAAACAATGCTGCTGGAGTTTTTATTATTTAATTAGTAATATAATAAAAAAAAATCTAAATCATATCATAAATATATCTTTTTATGTGTTTTTAGTATGTCGATGACAACCTGGCAGTCATGTCTATTGGCTTCTTGCTAAGTAGCCCTGATGATGCTGTGATCTGGAGAGGACCCAAGAAGAATGGTGTGTGCGTCTGTGCGTGAATGTGTTTTATCATTTCATGTCACGCCACTTTGGCTAGCGTAGTGTTTGTCTCCAACAGGGATAATCAAGCAATTTTTGAGGGACGTGGACTGGGGGGAGCTGGATTACCTCATTGTGGACACACCCCCTGGAACCTCTGATGAGCACCTGTCAATTGTTCAGTACCTTAGCTCCACCCATGTTGATGGAGCCATCATCATCACCACACCACAGGTACAATCACACATGCATATGATCCATAACTGTTAGTGCAGTAACAGCATTTACAGCAACTGTCAGGGAAATTCCTTCCTCAGTCTTAACATTAATACTGATTGTAATGCAGTTGATGTTTTCTTGCGGAATGAATTTCACCTATCTGCACTTGTTCATTCAGTAGTGGGTTTTTTTGGTATTTTAAAGGTGTGAAAGTAATAGTGGTACTAAAAAGCCGCGACAAGAGAAAATGAGGCTAAAACGAGAACGGCACCCAGTGCTTTTTACTCAAAATGCAACATTTCCACAGCTGCAGTAGAGTATCTCAGCATCTCTGTTAACCCGGCAATCAAAAGTGAAGATTTATGTCTAGAATTTACAATAGAAGAAAAACCACAGTAGAACAAAATGGAAAGACTGTACAATGGCAGATTAGTGTGGGGTATAGTTGTAAAGGAGAGGAGGGGGCTCTTGTGTTATCTTAACTGGAAAACCCCTCAGTGTTCATTTACTGTCACCATTCTTTTCACCATGCCCGACACCCATCAACAAGCATTCAATTGCGAACCACAATTGAGTTTTGGTTGACAGGAATTTATGATAATTGGCTGAAATTTGATTTCTTTTTTTCTTTAAGTAGAACTAAGAAAAAACAAACTGCGGCAAACAGAGCTTGAAAAGGCACTGGACACCTTACAGCATGTAAAGACTCCAAATTTTAGAAACTGATTCTGTTGGCACTTGCTACAATTTGTAAAACGGGGTAAGACTCATCATGAGAAACTTTGCTGCTAACATTTCCTGATTTGATAGTCTCTTATGCTCTTGTAAGCAAATGAAACTGAACTGGTTCCAACAAAGCAGCGGAGGTTGTCAAAGCATAATCAAACCACTTTCAGTTCTAGATGGCCGCTATCTAAAATGTTAGAGAGAAATGGCAGGCAAGTCCAGGCAACAATCTGAAACACCAGGAGCAGAAAAAAGATTGCATTGCATTTATGACTGTTGAGAAGCTTTTTAAAGAGCTATGGAAAGCAGGGATGTAATGATACATTCAACTAACGATTCAGTAAGAGTTCCGGTACTGGGTTAAAGATCGGATTTTCTCCTATTTTTATTCATTTTTCTAACAGATTGAGCTGGCAGACAAATTATGGCTGAAAAGGATAACTGCAATCTCCAAAAATGAAAGGGGTCTGAACAAACGGAAGAAATGTTACCATGTTAGCCATAACAGTGGAGCTATTTTCCCTGCCAATTCTGTCCCAGCTGTACTTTACACAGTGTTTAATCGCACTGCAACCAAAAGATGTTATCTAATCTTATCCCCATAAAAATTACCACACAAAACACGTCAACCGTAGTTTATTACCTATTTGTTAACCCAAAGCAAAAAAAAAAGCTGTAAAAAATGAAACATAAAATATGAAACAGCATATTGTATTGTGCATACTATACAGTATATCTCAGTATACTTGTTTTTTTTTTGTTTTTCTGATGTTGTTTTCCAGCCCATCTACACAGTTTTATAAATTTTTTACACACATTGTCACTTCTACTTATATAGACATTATTTTACTTATTTATGTATATATATTTAAGCAGGCCGTGGTATACGCTCATTATATCAGTTTTCGTCAGTTTCCTCAGCTGTGATATAATGAGCGTATATCACAGCCTGAAGTTATGTGTTGCTTTATAAAACGGTTACCAATAATGGAAATATGAAAGAGGAATACACAATCAATGTAGTTTTTATTCGTTGAGAAATACATAGCCTATTATAAATACATCAATATTTTAACCTTTTTGAATAAATAAATAAATAAATAAATGAAGACATAAATACACACACACACACACACACACACACAGTATCCGTGTTAATTTTAAACACAAACATTTGACCAGACTGCAGTGCTGGAAGGTTTTACCTGCTGACAGCACATAACTTCACACGAAGTTTAACTTCTTGGTTTTTTTTTTTTTTTTTTTTTTTTTTTTGTGTGTGTGTGTGTGTCAGACAAGCCCAGACTGACGTGTGTGTACAGAAAGAGGCCAGATAACCTCTGATACTGTACAAACTCAACACCACAAGCATTTAGCATTTTATAAGTGTGTACATAGATAGATATGAACAATACTCAGTTGTCATCTGACCTTGTACTGACTAGACTATGCGTAGCAGCCATTGGCAGCCATACTGGAGTTGTCTGCAGTCAACGCATGTATGTATGAAAAGCAGTTAACTGCTATAGTTGTCGCTGAAAGAATTCCCACAAGCTTTTTAGCTGTCAAATGAATTCTCTAACATTCCTATAAACAACGTTTGAAAACTAATCCACTGTCACTTTGTTGCTGCTCTTTATGTCAGTCTTGATATCTAAAAACAAAGATTCACAAGGTCACACAGAAGTAGATCACTTCCTCATTCCATCAGCTCTCTAACCAAAAGTTAATGCCCCTGAAATGGGGATTACCCAGAGAGAGAAGAGCATTTTTTCCACCCTGAAATATACAAAGTTAACTTTAAACAGTTAAACAGTGTTTCTTGACAGAACACTGATATTGGATGAGAGGGAAACAGAAACAATTTAAACTAATATTTTCTCTTCTCTTTGCGCCTTTCACTGGCGTCTCTCTCTCCTCCCCTCTTGCTTTTACTTTTCTTTTTCTGTCCTTCTCACTCGCTCTTTCTGGTTCTCTTGCTTTAGGAGGTGTCATTGCAGGATGTGAGAAAGGAGATCAGATTTTGCCACAAGGTGAAGCTCCCCATCATCGGAGTGGTGGAGAACATGAGTGGATTCGTCTGTCCAAAATGCAAGGTCACTGTCAGATTCACAAGCATGTAACTGACACATATGTGCATACAGAGTAGATGAAGTGGGCAAATCATACAGGCAATACAAGCATGTGTCAGCAAAAATGACCTTTTTAGATTCTTAAATTATATTTAATAACCCACTCAAACAGACAAAAAAACATTTCAAATGTCAAATAGCTTCAGAACCTGAAGTTTCTCACAGTAACAGATACTGAACTTGAATTCATGATAGATTTGTGACCACTTTCTATTCCTGTGCTCACAAGCAACATGGGACCAGTGTAAGTGAGGCTGACTAGAATCTAAAAATGAAACTAATAAATAATAATAAATTCTGGGGGGGATTTGTACTCTCTCTTGCAGACCACATCACAAATCTTCCCTCCCACCAGTGGCGGTGCTGAGCAGATGTGTGCAGATCTGAATCTGCCACTCTTAGGAAAAGTACCTCTAGACCCAAGGATAGCACAAAGCTGCGATGAGGGCAAATCGTTCCTCAGTGAAGTACCTGACTCTCCTGCTGCTAAGGTCTACCAGAACATTGTGCAAAGTGAGTGTTCACAATCCATAAATAACATGTACACAATTGCATAGTGTGCCGGTCCCATCACTTCTTTCATCATAATGTGGATTTTGTACCTGATAAACTAGCAAACCGATATAGTCTGATTTCCAATCAAGTGCCTCTGTGTTTTTGATGACAAAATAGTTTACTTAATGGCCCAATTCCTGATTAAATGCCATGAAAGGAGAAGTGACCACTTCTCAAATGGGAAGCAGGCAGCCAAAGGGGAAGAAGGGCTGTTTTTTTGTTTTTTGTATTTTTTTTTTTTTTTTAATCGTAAAATAATGCCCATGCCGTCTGAGATTATAGAGGAGGAATTAAATTTGGTTCATGTAAAAGATGCTTCAGTCAGGACTTTTGCCTTGTGTATGCACACACAAAGATCACAAACAGAGAAGAGGTATATTTGTGCCCTCGTTCATCTTCATCTTCATTGAGTCCTGTCTTCTATCCTCCCTCAGGTATCCAGGACTACTGTTCCAACAGTTTGACAGAGGAGCAGAGCACCACACTGAAGCACTGAGATGGATCACACAGTGAGAGTGTGGTAGATATGACCGATACAAGAAAATCCATGACATCAGCATTTCTGCGTTAATAAAACTATAACAAAATTTTTATTCATGACAGGTAGCAGCTATGGTCTTAGCACTTTTTCTAATTTCTGCGCAATTTGCTCCACTTGAAGATGTGAATTTCTAAAAACACTTTTCAACGTATGGTTTCAAACAGCTGGGCCCAGTAGTTTTCACCAGAGAGATATAAAACAGTACATTTGTTGAGGATTGTTTTATCTGTAGATAAATAAACTTTTTTTTTTTACATTTAAAACAACCTACAGTGCTCATTGAACATTCACACGCAACAAAACAGAAAACAAGCACCCTGATAAAAATCTGGGTTACAGAGACGAGGTAAGTGGTGGGATCAGTTGAAGTGATTTAATTGGAATTCATTGGTTGATTCTGGTCTTTTTATGGGATTTGTTGACAAGAACAGAAATATAGATAACAAGACTGAGGGTGGACTAGTGTAGTGCCAGAGACTGAATCTGCAGCAATTATACACATAAACTGTGCTGGTTCTCCCATTATTTGGAGGAAGTTAAAACTTTGATCAGGCATCAATTCAAGTTGTAGATATATTTAACTCTTCCAGTTTTTATCCCTGAATCAACTTTGTTAATTCGCTGGCCCTTGTTCTTCCTGGAATCTCTGAACAGTAAACAGGAAGAGAGGTAATGGTGGAACCAAAAGAACGTATTTAACCCATCTGGGTCTTAACACAGAGCACACATTCTGATTTTTGGAGCTTGTAGCTTGTAGAGAGAGAGTTAATTATTTGTTCAAGATGTTTTGGACTGCAGATGTATTGTGTTGATTGATTTGTAAAATGAATGACCAAAAATTAAATGGCCTTTCATGAATTTTCTCTTTAGTTCAGGCCTTACTGTTGGTTTATCCATGTTTTATGCATCCGCTTCCTTCTCTGGAAGTCCTTGAGATTCACAAATATTTAATATGAATGTACACAGTTCTACTTCCTAATATGTATTTTCAAATATAATTTCACTGTGATGAATAATTGTCAGGA